>NC_135361.1:12838000-13189500 GCF_051622035.1 Arctopsyche grandis | reverse complement strand
CTGGAATTACATAGTTGATGAGTGCGCTTTCTTTGAATTGCATTCAGTTTTGAAAAAGAGATTTAGTAATATTTTGAATATTTCAACTCCAAGAATCCTTTTTGGACTAATTTTAAACAGAATGAATGAAATTGTCAACGGTAAGTCAAAATATATTGGTGCCGACTATCGTTTAATGGTGGTTGACAAAATATTACTTATTCTTTTTGCAGAATTATGTACAATTATCTTAACTTTCTTCACGACTGAAAGCACTGTTGACAGTTATCAGTTGATTAATTTAATCTGACTGATGATACAGGTATATCAAGATGTCCTTGCCTCTGTATTTCTCGACATTTTCAGACATCATCAGCCTTTTTCTTTTTTATGCTAATAATGAATTCAAGCTCTTTTTCTTGAATTCATTATTAATAAAATGCTAAATTATTTATTGTAGAACGTCTTTAATATGCATTATTTTATCGATAATCTACTCTTTCTATTTATCAATAGTGGAAATCACTGTTTAAGATATTTGTGTTATAGTTAGTGATTTTACTACGACAAATTAGGAGATAAATTACCTAAAAATGGTTGTGAAATTTATTTCGGGTTAAAAGATCTTAAAAAGATTAAGATTGGTAAAAGATTTTAAGCTACAGAAAACGGATTATTAATTAATTTATTTATTTTTACATACTTATTACCAGGAAGGCCTTACAGGTAAACCCCAATGCACCTTCCCGGCCAATTACAAACGATGCAGCATTTCTAATACATAAATCGCTGAATTACCAGACACTGAAACACTCGAAATTAACGAGACATTTATGAATTTAAACTTGTACATAAATCATACTCTAATAGTGGTGACATAGTGGGTATGATGGTTTTTAGCCAATTTAATGGAGGAACCGTTTCAACAAAGAAATCATATATACTGGCAAGCTCTGATAGGAAACGATCGACTTGACGTCACAAATATCCAAGTTTGACTAGCAGCATTATACATAATATATTCCGAATATTTTTTTTTCAATTGAGGTCATCTCACGGGATCATGCTGCTGGCTGATTATAGAAGATCTTCACCACGATAAAGTTTAGTTAATTTTATTTAATTTTATTTAAGGCCTGCTACTTACTGAAATACTAAATATTAAGTATAAATGATACTTTGTATAACTAAGACAAATTGATTTGTTTTTTAATTAAATAAGAGTACCATCTATATATGTATATAAAATTGAATGTCTGTGTGTGTGTCTCGAATAGGCTCCTAAACCACTGAACCGATTACGATGGAACTTTCAGGATTTGTTGTATGCATGTCCGGGAAGATTACTGTGAAAAAAAAAAATCCCCCATAAACGGGAACGGAATCGGGAAAAATGGGAATGAGTATCATTGCAACGATATAATTTCAAATGTTTTCGCGACGTGACCAATGTGTTCGCTGCCTGGGTTTTTCCGACAAATGGGAACGGGAACGAGAATGGGAACGGGAACGGGAATTGCATGCGTTATTGTGGCATTGTAGCGCATGCCGGGTTCAGCTAGTTTCTTATAAAATTTGTAGCCTTTTAGAAATTTAATTTCCATTTTAAAGGTATTTGATCTAAGAATACGTCAACTAAGCTATATGTATAAATATATTTCCGGGAAAACTCCTTTATATCATAGCACTAATTGGCACTGATACAGCATAGCTCAAGGATCTGAAACTCTCAACATACATACATATGGTTTCATTATTTCGAGTCGCGGTTTTTGAATAAATTTAACTAACGGATACAGTTTCCAGTTCAGAACATTTTTTATCCGCAGTAATGAGATCGAAAAAAGTATTTGTACGACAATTTAAAAGATAGCATATCGCAATAATCGTTCTCATTTAAAAAATATGCCGGACACTACAGTACCTACACAGCTCTCGTTAACGAGTCGCATCGGTGTTTTTTTCATTATTTTTTTATGTTCGCATTTCGAAAAAGAGCTACAAAAGAAGCGTTAAACGCACAAAGGTCGCCTGTCATTAGTGACCGTTTGACAAGTGTCGTGTCGTGTTCGAAAGAAAAAAATAAAAATTGTTAAATTAAAAAAAAAAGAAAATTACACACAGTATACATCGGTCGGCGGTCGGTGGCGAACGTGTTAAAAATAAAATGATACGCAAATATCGCGTTTCGAATAAAAATCTGTCGCCTTTTTCGAAACGCTTTCGAAGATGCTGTGTATAAATGTGAATAAACGCGAATAAATTGACAATACTTTGTATTTACAAAATTAAAAAATAGTGATATTCATTGAATTGTGCCATTTAAAATTCCCAAATATTTTTTTGTTCTTTCGTTAAACATAATAAATATTATTAATATTAATATGCGCGCATAAAAATATGACATATAATTAATTTAAATTAATGGGACAGCATTTTTTTATTATTGCTTTTTCTATATAGGTACATAATGTGAAAAGTTGATTTCAAATAACATTTTAAAGTGAAGGCTATTATCTCTAAAACATTTTCAATAGAATTTTCAGTCAATTATAATCCTACTAGTATATTAAATGAATATCGATTAACTTATACGTTTTAACTAATACTTATACATTTTCTATATTGAAATCTCACTGATATTAAACTGAATTTATTTTCTTGATCAGTATTTTTATTATATTAAATAGTTGGTCAACATATCATGTATGTAAAAATACTTACATAGGTTAGATTTGGTTTGGATAATATTGATACATTTAATATTAATGCTAATCATATTGTGTGACACTAAACCATTTCTTAAACATTCTGACAAACTGACTAAAAGTTGATAAAACACTAATCATACCTGTCATTAAGATTAAATATATTTCGATATGGAAAACTATACTAGCTCATACATATCATATTTTCACATGAGGTTTATAAATGCCACTATCTGTGTATGTGATTTATATCACACTCTATAGCAGCGATTTCCAACTGAAAAAATGGAATATAAAATCTATTCCTAATCTAGACACACCCATGTATATAGAAACATAGGATAGGGGCCCCTCCCCAAAATCTCGATTTTCGATTAACATTAATTGAAAATATTATGCATTTTTTGTTTTCAGGGAC
Source organism: Arctopsyche grandis (assembly GCF_051622035.1). Taxonomy (NCBI): domain Eukaryota; kingdom Metazoa; phylum Arthropoda; class Insecta; order Trichoptera; family Hydropsychidae; genus Arctopsyche; species Arctopsyche grandis. The sequence continues at coordinate 13,186,395 of NC_135361.1, read as the reverse complement.
GTAATTTGGGGGGGGCACTCGCCCCCCTAAATTAAGGAATAGGTGAATTTAGAAAATATTATGAATTTAATGATTAATGAGATACTATGGATCTATGAATGCTGCGTTTATTTCTTATATTATGTTACTTTTGTGTAACTAATAAAATAATCGCTGCTATGTGCTTTGAAAAAAAAAGATTTTATTATTTTGAAGCAAATATATTTTGGTTTTTAAGTGGTATGCCTTGGGTAACATTCTTAGAAATTGTTCGTCCCATTGAGCGAATCGTTAGAAAGGTCGCCTTTACTTTATTTTGTCTCAAAAACAGATGTGTATCGTTTATTTTTCCGAAAGTTTGTATATTTTTTGATATAGTGATACATTTTGATGGTCGACTTTTGTTAACCATTTTGCGACCATGTGAAGATTTTTGGAAAAAAATTTTCGTCTGCGGCGCTTTTTTGGCTTTTTACATAAGATATTTTTATATATATTTTTTCAAAAATAAGCTTATTTTTTTTATATTGTATATTTTCCATTTTTATTCCGATATAAAAAAGATTTTTTGAAAAAAAATTCAATTTGACCAATCTTTGCCTGCCCCCCCCCCCCCAAGAAAAAGCTGAAATTACGTCCCTGATTGTTTTCTACCGAAAGTAAAAGCCGCTTTTATGCCGCATTCTTTTATGATGCATTCTATTTACCTAGGACAAGGATTAAAACGAAATATACAATGTAATTTATGGATCTATTTTGCTTTTGCCATTTTTCTTGTACCTAAATTTGTTTATTCCCATTTTTGAAAATTTTATTTATTTTTTGCCCTTGATTTTTAGCGTGATGGAAAGAAGAAAATTTTGCTATATGGGGGGGGGGGACAAATTTTTTTAACCCTGGGTGGGGCCCCCTTTGACTCCTGGCATGCACTGATTTCAGTCCCAGTCCGCCACTGTATATATGTAGCAAAGACGTAAAAAAGTATGAATAAGCTCAATTAAGGTGCAGACACACAGAGTGGTACGCGGCACGCTGGCATTCCTAGTCTGAACCATTGCGATACTTCTTAAAACTCACCACCTGGAGTGCTTTCGGTGATATTTTATACTAGTATTGACAATGTTTAATTGTGATCGATAAAGGTGATTCCCATATTTGAAAAAACGTAGGAGATACTTGTCGAAATAATAAGATCGTACGTATTTACAATGATATGGAGAAAAACCTAACACAGCTGGAGTCTACCTAGACGTGACGGGCCGCACTTTTGAGTGTGTTATTTGGAGGAGGAGAGGCATTTGGAAATTTTTTAATTAAATTAAATTAAATTTAATTATTGGGAATTATTGGGTAAGCAAGTCAAAAAAAGTTTAAAAGTCACTGCTCTATAGGAAAGGTTTAATGATTCATGAATGAATCATTGTGACGGTCCTTGAACTTAAATGATTAAAGTATTATACTTTTATTTTCACTATTCGGTCACCAAATTAAACATTTCCTCATAGCTACTACATACTTATGTAGATACAAGGTAATTTGAAATATTATACATTTTAATATTCACGTAAATAAGTTACTTTGTACGAGTATATTAGGATTAGTAAAAAAAATTAAAAAATAGTAAACAAAAATCAACTTTTAATTCTAATTGATGCTAATTTGTTAAAAAGATAAACAGTATTAATTCGAATCGAAAAGTAATAGCGATGACTTGATGGATGATTTCATAGGAAGTAAATATCTACAAATATTTCAAAGCTTTTAGTCGAACCATATCCTTTATTTGATATTTGATACAATAAACATAGACATATCCGGCGCCGTGTTATTGTTCTTATGTTGAAATCGTAATAGCCATAATAAAGAACATAATTTTATGACACGCGTTTTATATGTTATACATATAATTTGACAGGTAGAACAATATTGCATAATCGGCACGCGCGCTTTGATTAATTGCATTCTTGACGTGACATTACAGCGAATGTAAAACTGCGCATCGCGTATTATTTCGAACGTTAGATTATTATTATTAGATTGCTACTATTCTCGCAAATTTGAAAAAAAAAGTACAAATGAATATTTGTGTAGTTTGGAACAAGTTTAACGTTTACTTTCCCTGTTAGTGTATGAGGTATACTATGTTATAACGACATCTGTGTTTGAATAGGCATCTTCGTACGCATGTTCATGTTTATTTATTTCTTTTTTTTGGTATTATTTGCATGATATCGATTTAATCTCATGAGAATGCTAATAAGTATGGAATTTGTACATGCTATTGCCGTGCGAAATTCGATCCGACAAAACATCGCTGAAATGAATACGAATATGGGGAAGTGCGTGGGCGGCGAAAGTACGTAAATGTGTTCTCGTAAATTTTATTTTAATAAACAAATAATAAATTAAGAAATCGGTAACGGAACGGATCAGAACGGGAGAATAACCTAAAATGTAAATTCGAAGCTGTTTAATGCGATTACTTTTCGACATTGAAATTTTCACTTCATTATACACCGATTAATTCATATTTATTAAAGATTAAAACCTTATAAATAAATGCATTAACGTTTATGAAATCATTTCAATCGAATTTTCAATTTAATTTGTAAGATTAGACTTCAACATCTAGTTTTTAAAGAAACTTCTTAAAAAATTAATGGTGAAAACTTTCATCTTGATTTTTGAGTATTCAAATAAAACTAAGATAAACTTTGTAATAATTGCCGATCAGAAAAAAGAAGTATGTGACTAACTCATGACTAGTCACCGGAGCCTGAGGGGGCCGTGTATTGTTCAAAGGTTGTAAATGCATTGTTAAAGGTTTGCCAAACAATGGATAGCACTGTGACTATCCTACCTCTACTCATGACTTTACATATTTGAGGAATATAAGAAGTATCAAAAACAAAATTTGATAATGACGCCATGGGAACGTTCTTGATACATGTTATAAGACTAATGTAAGGAAGCTCACACATTTTGGATTTTCAGTAAGACAAAGTTCTACTTCCGCTTGTCGGTTTTTTTCATATTTTTTAATTACTTTACTTTAAAGATTACGTAGTAACAATCGTTTACTTATCTAACCTAGAAGAATACATGTATGAATGATTAGGTTGGCATGCTTGTGTTGAAGAATGATTAAGTTGTCATTTTGTACCATTGAAGCGCGGCAAAAGAATTAGTTCGTTGTGGCACTTCGTCAAATAAACAATGTTATTAACCGCCCAACGAGTCTCATTTTACTATGTCTACTACCTATGCACATACATATGTCTCCTGACCACCAGATTATACACGATAAATCATGAAAAAATTCTGCTTTGAGATTCTGACTCAGAACTACAAAAAAAAAAACATAGATAAAGTAATTAACTAAATATTAATGATCACAAAAATGGGATAGTTGGATAATTCATGAATTTTGTGCTTATTTCACGTAATAGGCGATTTCGCGAATTCGGCGTTAATATATGTGTATATTTGAACAATTAATAAGTACATATGTAAATAAAGATAAAAAAATCTTGAAATGTCTATGTACCTTTTGAAAATATTGATCGGAAAGTAGACAACGAACTACTGAAATCAAAATAAGGCGAAATAGGCCATGGCTCAGTGGTTGCGTTTATTTTTAGCACCGAGAGGTTACCGGGTTCGATCCCGTGCTAATATTTAATACTGCTGGTCAGACTTGGATATTTGCGACTTCAAGTCGATCACTTCTTATCAGAGTTTGCCAATTTTATCATTATTGAAACGGTTCCTCCAAATTGGTAAAAAAATCATCCTACCTGCTGTCACAAATCTTCTGTATTTAATGTATATACAATTTGTAAAAATTATGTACAAATCTAAATCCATAGATGTCTTTATGGATTAATTAATTAATTAATTAATTATTTGTTAATTTCGTGTTCTTCAGCATAAAGCGAGGCGCGTGGATGTGCCGGCTCGAAATAAATGGGTTTCTTTTGTCAATTTGTATTGTTAACCTTTTTTTTTGCTCTCTAGAGAGCAAAACATAAGGTTAACAATAGAAATTGACAAAAGGATCCCGTATCGACGCATTCAGCCGAAAGGCCGAATACTGCTTCAGCCTATCAAAATACAGCGATTTATGTAATAAAAATGCTGCAATGTTTGTAATTAATTGTCTAGGAATTTTGAATCCCAATTTTGGAACAACGGGTTTCCAAAATTATTAAAAAAAAAATATTTTGAAAAAATATATGTATTTATATATTATACATTTTTTTCGTCCAAGGCACTATTATATTAAAGTTCATTAAATTTTCAAAATTTATATAATTTTTGACAAAAATTATATGAATTTTTAAATCAAATAACTTTTGATTTTTAATAACGGGTTTCCGGAAACCCATGGAAACCATTAGAGTGACACCACTGCGGGTCTAGCCGTTAGGCCTTCCTGGTATATATCTATGTACAATAAAATAAAACATAGAAAGACATTTGAAATTAATTTTAATTTTAAAATTGCGTCAACTTTTACGATATAAGTCCTTTAAACTCGTACTAAAAATATAAGTAACACAAGTTTAGTATGCGATAAGCGCGCGCAACCGATCGAAACGAATTGGCACGGCCGCGCGCCGTTTAGAGGAAGAGGTGTGGGGAGTTTCTGGGGAGGAGGTGGCACCCGCGACCCGCAGTTTGAGAGCCGGCGACGTACTGGCAGCAGAGTTGCATCGTTTGGCCAACAATGGCTGTTGCAAACTGTTGCATTCGTAGGGGTGGCTGTCACCGCGGCGACACGCGCCTCTTATTAACGTTCCAATCGCCGACCGAACAACACACCTCTCTCGGAAACCAAAATTAAATTTATTATTTCAATTCAATTCAATGTATAAAATGATAACCGGCCGGTTGTAATAAAATTTAAAAAAAAAACAAAAAAAAAGAAAAACCCAAAACAAAATATAAATAAATAAATAAATAAATGACGTGCGACGTTTGCTGTGTTGAATGCGCGAACGAATAGTACAAATTTGATTTGTGTACGATGTTCGCGTGTGTACCATTACCAAAAATTTATAATACAAATATAAGTTAATACTGCGTGTAAATATTTAATAAATATATTTAATTTATTTCGAAAGTTTGATTGTTTATATTAAAATCTGTGTGTTGATACTGCCAGAAGCGCAATGCGAGCCGACAATCTCTACTTCTTTTTCATATTAGGTAAATATTACATATTTTTACAGGTAATGTATACAAAGTGGATGATACATGTCATGACTACTGTCGCTCTCATTCATGTTCATTTGATAACCCCTATTGGCTACTACCTACATATAATATATACGTAATATAAGAGAAAATTTCAATTACTATATGGTAATATTTATATACATAATGTTTATATCAATTGATTAAAGCAATAGTTAAATTTTAATCGCTCAAGTTTGGTGCTATTCTATGTATAAAACGAAGCACGTTTATAAATCTGTAATAATATTTAATCAAAAATTTAGATAAAGTAAAAGTATTTCGCACCTTATGCAATAAAACTTCTGACATTTGTCTTATGTAAATTGATTGAAAACTTTTATAAAAAAATTAAACTTGATATCGGAGACCTTGTTATTTATTATCTTATTAAGTCCTTTTTTATTATTTGTCAAAGATTTTTAAATAGTTAAATACTAAATGTAATTTTTTTGATATCTATATTTATATCTAAATGGTAAGTTACCGATTCCCCTTTTCAGTCAGTAAATTAAATAAGTTGTCAGTAATATATGAAAATGGTCAGTTAGTATTAATTGTGTGTATTTATTAGTCATTATGTTTGTGGTCAGTTGATAAATTAAATGGTCTGTAATATAAATTCGAAGTTGGGTCAAATATTTATTTTTAGAAAAGGACGTCAAGCTAAAAAATAAGACAATATTATAAAAACAAGTACGGGAAACCCAAAATTAGTCTTGGTTAAGTAGAATAATGGTGTTTGGACCGTATGTATGTATGGATGTATGTACATATGAGCCGTTATATTTGAAAGTGGCGGAAGTCCAGTTTTCAGTTCCAAAAACATTATCACTGTTTAACTCAATTCATAAATTGTTATCACTTCTTTTAATTTGATATGTCTAGAATCTCGGAAAAGCAGAATATACATTTTATTTAATGTTTTGCGAAATATTTCTCGAAATGAAGAAAAGTAGAATGATGCCACTTTCAAATATAACGGTTTATATGTAGATATCAAAGTTATATAATTCATCATATTTGTTGTCTCGAAATGTTAAATACTCTTTTTTTACTGATCGTTTAATGTATATTACTGAACACTTTTATAAATACATAATGACCATTTTTTAATGTAACTTCAGCTACCGTTTTTCAATGAATTAACTTGGTCAAAATTTTTTTTGTACTATTCAAATTTTGCAATGTCTTGAAAGTGTATAAACATTTTGACTGAAATTATAATTAGAATGGAGTTTTTAATAATATGTAATTATATAATTGTTAAAATGAATGAAAATGAATTTTAGAAATAATTATTTATAAAAAAATATTCCAGTCATAAATACATTTATGTACATATATACATATGTAGATATTTCCTTTATTAAAAGTAAAATAAAAATTATAAGCAAAAATTTAATGTTCATCTTAAATTATCGAGATCATATAATAATTACATTACATATGTACATATGTATGTGGCTCTTCTGATATTTAATATTTATTTAACATCTACAGTAATCGTAGTTTTTATAAAATATTATTATTATATTATTAAATTCCAACGATTACAATATCTCTGTGATTAAACTGTTATCATTCGAGTGGCGATCTTATATTACCTATATGTTCTTAAATGATATATGTATTAGTGCAATACAAAACATATCATTTAATAACATGTAGGTAAATAAGCTTAAAATGTAGTATATAGGCATATTTATGTGAAATCGCAATTTTTTGAACCAAGTCATAAATTACGCTACCAGTCTGATTGTGACTACCAATTGTAATCTACGGGTATAATTATTGATTTGGTCATAAGTCACCAGCTCTCTGAACGTCACGGCTTCCAAGACCTTGAATTTGGAAAAATTGGCCCACGACCAAAATTAACTCTTCATTCACACGTCGCAAATATTTCAAGAAGTAGTGCAATATCTCAACATAATTTGTTCACACACCCCACAGCTGATCACTATACATATGTATGTACATATATATTTGTACGCCGAACATTTAAAATGCATCCGCATCCAAATTGTTATCTGTGACACTTTCCATCGATATGTTCGAGGTCGTCCAAGCGGATACCGAGACGCATTTTGGCGCCAAATTTCAAGTCTTCCGTGAAATTGAAGTATATAGTACACTTAGTATAGTGTGTATATGCGAGAGAGAGAGCTTTTGGTTAACTCGAGACATGATTATCGAGATTTCAGATTGGATAATAATAATAATTTAATTTAAATTGAAGACTTGTTCGTAACCCAAAAGGCGAGCTGTTCCAATGACTGGGTCAACATACTGTATGTAGCCTTGTTTGAACAAAAAAATAAAAATGAACGATTGCATTTTTTGAGTATGTATTTAATTGCTACTAGATTGTATTTCGCTAACGTAATTAGATGTCTACCGTCTAGCGTATCAGTTTTTTCAGCATCTGTATCAGTACTTCTCAAATTATATAATTAGGAAAAAAGTTTCAGATTTTCACGCTTGAAGTGTCTAAACAGAGCTGTTGTGATAACTCATACTCGGGCTCGACCGTAGATTGAAATCATTTAATAAATTGGACTGAAGTTAGGGCTGGGCCACACTGGGTGACTTGCGAGTGACTTTGTTTCCCGTGGTCATTATTGGTCACCGAACTGAGGCAACCAAGAATCTGGTCACTAATACATATAAGAGTTTTCAGTCACATGTGTTCATAGTTTTTTTCACTATGTAGTCACCGGCAAATAATTGCCGCGTGTGGCACTCCTCAATACAAAACTATACATTTGAAGGATCGCGCTGGTTGCTCAAGCAATAAAACCAGTGACCAGACCGAACGCCAGAATCTGATCTCGTTGGTTGGGTGACTTTATGACTCGGACAACCGGTGAGTTGCCCGGTGTCCGAGCCCGGCTCCATACAACTGCATACTTTTGATCTGGTGGCGCAACAAAGTCATCCACCAAGTTGAACGCAAGAAACCTGGTGTGGCCGGGCTCTTAGTCATGATTTGCTGAAGAATTACTCCAGCCAATGGTGAAGCCTTGATAATACAAGATTAGTTCCAAGCAGCCCTGGGTACTTTCATCAGTGAAATCATTCTTTCGTACTCAAGTGTATTATAACCATTACGTATAAACATCCATTGAATTGATTTTATTTAATACCTTAACAAAGGTTTATCTCAGTGACTTCATTCAATTCGAAAGGGTCGACAGATGCAAATTTGAAAAGCGTTGCCACATATTTATATCAATAGCATATTGTTTGATTGGCACATGTTAAAAGGGGCACGTATGTATAATATTATAGTTGGTGTCTTTCAGCTGTGACACGAGTCAACTTTAATGTATTGAGATATTCTTTTAGGCTGTGCCTTTCAACAGTATGATCCAGCTTCGATTTAAAACAAAAAATAGAAAGTTTACATTACAGCTATTTTTTCCGATTGATAAAATCTATAATTAAATTGTAGTAGTAGCACGTTTGAAAATACTATAGGTTCTAGTGAAACGTATCAGTGTCAGGGTCAGTGAAATCGATACGTTTACGCCGCGAACGAATATAGGACGACCTCAAAGTCAAAACATTTTTCAAAAATTGATATTTTCAGGTGTCGCTTACCTGACGAGATGTTCCGGTCAGGAATTCAGACCCAGGAGAGTGGATGCCACGATCGTGATAGACAACAATGGAATTGCTCCCCCGTCGGATCTGGTTGATCCTGCTTGCAAGAGCGCCCTGATTTCGAGGCGAGGAGGTCAGATATGTGCCAAGAATGGGGTAACTTACGCCAACATGGCGTATGTGAAGTGCCTCAACAGGAGATTGCCCTATGAAAAAAGTAAGTTCCAGTTATCTATTTAAGTTATTCTAGCGTTAGTTAGGTGCTGGAAAAATGATACAATCCACGTGTGTGAAATTTAGACTGTTCGTTTTGTCTACAACTAACTGTAGGTTGTTGCTATTTTTGCTTCTGGTGGGTTGGATCGTTTCTGCAAATCCACAATTAACGTATAAAATATCTACTATTTATATACGTATACTCGTATTTGAGTATTTAGTGGCCTGTAGTCGTGCGTGGACTTTTGGTCGAATGGACATAGAGTCGACGGACGTTTGGCCTAAGAAACATTTAGCCGATTGTTTATTGAAATTACTCAAAAGTCACTGAAAAAATATACATTAGTTAGAAATCATCTCGACCTCATTAAAATTTGATATTTTTGAGAAATTTAAACAATTAAAAATTGCATTCGGCCAAATGTCCGTTCGGCTAAGCGCCCGTTCGGCCAAATGTCTGTTCGACCAAGCGTCCGTCAGCCTAATATCCATCGGCCTAATATCCGTCGGCCAAGTGTCCATTCAGCCAATAGTCCGTCAACCTCTATGCTCCGATATCAAATGTGATTTATTCAAATGACTCATAAGGAAGGAAATCAAATTATGTTGGTGAAATTGCATGTTCTATTTTAAATGCAAATTATTAAAATGATTTTATTTTCTAATAATTGACAAGTGACTAATAAACTAGAGGATATATGTATTTCTGACGACCTTCAAGTAAAAATTAGCTCGTGTTGATTATTTGATCTTAAATTTACCGAATAAAACAATATGTTTTCAAATCAACTCATTGAATATTATCACAATACACTAAAGGCGCAAACACACAGAATCGTATGGCATGTACGTGCTTTGGTTTCCAGCTGGGAAGGGCGTTTCTTCAGGTCATTGATAATTCGTATGATCTTATTATTTCAACAAATTTCTCCCGCATTTCTTCAAATATAGGAATCACCGTTGTCGGTCACTGTCAAACCTACATATGTTAATACAAGGATAAAATAACACTGAAAACAATCCAGGGGGTAAGTTTTGGGAAAACCGCGACGGCATAGGTTAGCATGTAACCGGTTTTTTGTATGTGCAAAACTATCTAAAAGAAACACATGCCACGAACGATTGTTCTCAACATAAAATTAAAAAGAGAGAAGTACGTGGAGTGTTTTCGGGGATATTCTATCCTTGTATTAAAATTGTACATAATAAAATAAAAAAAATTAAGTTTGACAGTGATTCCCACATTTGCAGAAACGTTGAAACCATATACAAACGAATTAATAATGACATGAACTTGCGCCTCTCACAACTAGAGTCCACGTACGCGTCCCGAGCCGCACTTTTGAGCTTGTTCTCACCATAATACATACATAAATATATAATATTTGATAGATTTAGACACGTAAAATAAATTAAGTGTAGATATAAAAGTTACAACTAGGTTGATGGAATGATTCAGCAATGAATTTATAATCGAATTTTAATGTTAAGTGTATCTAGGGTCAATGAATTATTTAACAACCACCATTGAACTTCTTATCTGTTGCACGTAAGCTTATTTTAAAACACGACGTGGTTACGATTAAAGATGGCACGAATGCATTAATTGAATCCTTATCTTAACGCAGCGAATGATTCTGAAGCTGTTTTTCATTGATCGCATTCGATTTTTAAAATTATTCGCATAATATTTGCTAATCGATTCGACTTGGAAATACCCGATAATTTGCATGCGACGATAAATTTTCCGACACTGGAATCTGATCAGATTTATCGGACTGAAAGAAGTGTCGTTTACCGGTGCTGATATTATTATACTTTGAATTAATTGATTTTACCCCCCCCTGGTTTATTTTATTATTTATTTTATTTACCAAAAAAATACATAAAATATAATTTTCAATATATTTAATTATACCACGAACATATTATGAAGCCATCTAAAGTTGTTGTTCATTGATAAATAATTTACAGTACAGAAATTAATCACGTTGTAAAATTGAATAGCATATAATAATTATATAATGTAACGATGAGTTTTTTTTTTATAAATAATTTTATATTTCATTGTTAGCTGTGGATTAAATTAGTGTTGAATTTTCCTATGAATTCCTAATTGGTTTACGATTATTTAAGATAAGATCAAATCCTCGCACATAATTATTAATCCGGTGTAAAATTGTATTGTAATAATTGCAAACGTGAGCTGCTGGTACCCAGAAATTAATTTGATTCGGAGGATTTTAATTTGCGCAAAGCACGTGTCTGATGTTGTGGCTTTGCATTATACTTATGTACATACATATATTATATTAATCACGTTTTATATTCGATCTAATCCTTATAATAGTATTAATGATGTAAGGAATGCGATTAGAGATTGGCATTGAAAATCCGTCCAAGATCAAATCCACATTTAGAGGATGGAATGGTTGCGTCATAGTTGTGTCCATTCACAGTGACAGCTTCAAGACACGGACTGTTGTGGTTTCGATGGACCACAAGCTCGCTGGCAGAAGGCCACGTACAAGTGGAGACACGAGTCCATCTAGTTGGGTTAGGTTAGTTTGGACGGGTACGCAAAGCAGACGCATTCCACCGAAAGCGAGAGTCGTCTATTGATAGGTTAAAGCGAAAACTGTTGAGTGTGGGCTTCAAAAGTTGAAAGGATTGAACTTTGAGCTTAATTACGAATTGAAAATGTTTGAGGATCCCGAAAGGTCAAGTTGTCGACAGATTTGAAACGGTTGTCTTTGGTTTGGTTTATCTTTGTTTTCGATTGTATCTGTCTATATCGGTGGCTCGTAATATATTTTAGTCAAACAGAAATTATAATTAAAATGTATATGAAATTTATATATAAATTATTAGACGGTAAAATACGCCAAACGTGATGTTTTTTGTTAAACCATATATTTTTATACATTACACATGTATGTATGTACAATGTATTTACTTTAGAACTAGGAAAATGTGTTGAAGTATTGAAAATTAAGCAGATGACAAGGTGATGCATGACTTTTTGATGATAGTATACACAATTTTTCACCAATTTTTAATGCAATTTGCAATAAAATTGTAGATTTTTCCGTACAATGTGTGAAAAATTCGGGATTTTTCACCATTGGTTTTCTATTTTGGAGTCTGTCATTATGTCTAAATACGTATAGGCTGTGATCATATACCTCATTCGGTGGAAAAATTTTAGTTTTCCACTAAATTTATCTGTTGTTTTTCATGATAAGTAAACGTTCTAACTGTATTGAAATTTATTTTTGTTCCCACGTTCTATATAAGTAGAATCCGTGCTTATTTTTATTTAGGTAGATAAGTTTTATTTTGTGTATATAAAACTAAATGTAAGCAGAATAAATAAAGAGACGTGTGAAATTAGGACGGGGTGCATTTTGGACGAATGAATGTCGTCTTTAAATAAAAAGTGCAACTTTGTCAGAAATTAAAAGATCTTTGATCATCGTGTATTGCCAGTGATGACGAATATATGTGAAAATTAGACATTGATTTGAACGCCAAAATGCTACACAGTCCAATGCACTATTGGAACGCTGTATGCTTGACATAACGAGGAAAGACAGGGCAACGAGCTTGACATAACGGAATACGTGGACTATGACAAGGGTAGTGGATAGAGTGAAGAGATTGAAATGGCAATGGGTGGGCCACGTGGCTAGAAGAATGGACGAAAGATGGACAAAATAAGTGCTAGAATGGTACCAAAGATAATGCAAAAGGGTAAAAGTAAGAAAGCGGGGAAGATGGGTAGACGAAATTAAGAAAATGTGTAAGGTGATATGGATGAGAGTTGCGCAAAACGGAGGCGAGTGGAAGCGCATTGGAGAGGCCTTCATCCAGCAGTAGATGGTGAACGGCTGTAGAAGATGATGATGATATTAAACTACCATATATACCCGGTGTTGCCTGAGCTAAAATTAAAAGTTGATAAGGTCAAAACAGTATTGTATTTGTCATTATAATTTATCCTACAAAATTGAAAACTTTCTGCAAGTATGTAACTCGAATTAGTATTTATCAATCATTGAGATGCAATTTGTCGTTTACATTGTGATTCCATTTAGCTTGTTTTCGCTATACGTTTATAGACTAACTTGAATCAGGCTGCAAGTCAATTACTCAGTGATATGATCTGAGCTGAGTCTGAGATCGAGACAAATTGTACCCGATTTAAATGATATAGTCATTAGTGAATTAAAATGTGCCGCAATTGAATGCAGGAAGCATCGAAGCGACGACGATGATCATTATCATCAACATCAGATCATCTAATAAATGTCTCATTGAGTATGATAATGTGGGCTAGGCCGTGATAAACGACAATCAGGGTTATCACCTCGCCCGAAATTGAATTTCGAGGGAAAAATTATCGCAAATGATTTTAACAATAAACGGTCAGGCTGTAAAAATATATGTAGGTATTATATAAAAAAAACACGTGGTTTTGATTAAAATCAGAAAAATAAATTCGAACGATATATGCTACACTGAATGGTTGGTTGAACTTCCAATATATTTATATACATAGTAGGTACATAAATGTCAAATAACAATCGACAATGGGTATTAACATATGTGCTAGTTCGTTAACATTTTTTTTGCCACCAGACAAATTACCGTTTTCACAATGTCACAATGTCAATTTATTATGTCGGTGAATTATTATATTATTAATTTAATTATATTATACGGTGTGTTCGTTCGTTTATAATCATATTTTATCTAGAGTGTATGACTTCATTTCCATGACTATGTGTTACATATGTATGCATGTAAATAGTTTACAGTAATATAATACTTTTATATACATATGTACCATCAATTGATTTTTTATTGTTTATTTGCATTCACGTAAGAAAATGTGTTTGCTTTGACGTTTAACACTTAATCGTCGAGTGAAGGTGAAAAAAAGATTCAATATTATGCTTGCATTTATAAATAATGCTATGAATCATTGCTGTGATAAGAAGAATGAGCTTGTTGATGATTTATATTGATATGAATAACTGACCGTTTTACTCTCTGATTCAACGTTTACTTATTTACTATGTGGTCAAATACATGAATGTACATAGTATTTAGTTTGCGGTCTCTGTATATTCCGGCTAATTTTGTTTCTTTAATGACTCCAATCTATTTTACAGAAATTCAAATCAACTATCGAGGTTCTTGCACTGAAAACTTTCATGAGGCTCCACAGTGTGAAAGCAACATGCTGTATGAACCGGTGTGTGGCAACGATAATCAAACGTATGCCAATGTGGATGCACTAAACTGCAAGAATTTGATGCAACCAGGTTACAGTGAGTATAATCAATTTATTTACATTTCAAAATGCAGACCTTATAATTTTCAGATATGTTTAAATTTAGTTGATTGGTTGTAATCAGGGACTCCGAAAATACCGACTTGTCACTACTATGGAAAAATAATTTTCACTGCCGGTAGTAATGGTATCTACTGGTATTGATTTATCTAAGCAAATGGTGCAAAAAATGTTTCCGAATAGAAGTTTAATTAATTAAATTTGTTGAATCATTTTACACAGCGTAAATTACAGATCAGAGAGTGTCAAAAAATAGTAAACTATTTTTTGAGTGCTCCTTGATTTGAATAATTTCTGTGTGGAAAGGATGGCTTAGTTTTTAAATATATAATATCTGTATTCAGATATCTCAGCGACTCGGGTCTAAAAGGATGACTATTCTTCGACGAATCCATACAAACTAGCCGATGCAGTACTACCGGTAGTACGAAAGGTTGAATTTTGACCAAAACTGATAGAACTGGTTTCGGTAGTTCCGGTATTGGAATCCCTAGTTGTAATCATTGGGTCTATTCTGTTTCATCGACATGAAATTTCTCGAGACTCGTTTTGCCAACTTTTTTGGTGTATTTCGTCGTCGAGTTTGTATATGTATGTATGTACATACAAAACAAATTTATAAAAAATATTTTACTTCGTGAAATATTTGTTATCAGAGATCGGCGGATAAGTTACTTTTCCCACAAAAAATGTTTCACAATTGTCAGCCTTTATTTTCTTCTTTTGCTTTGTAGCACAATAGTAATTGAAAATAGTGAACCATTTTTTGTGGGCAAAAGAAACTTGTCCGCCGATCTCTGCTTATTATACGAGACAAACATTAACTATTAAAAAGATATATATGTATAGTAAGAATTGATTTTTAAATGATTTTTTTAAATTTTAAAATGGTAAGGGCGTAAAAATTTATGAATCACAACCATATATATACATAGAATAGCTAGAATTATTCTATATCTACATATGATCACGACATGTCTCGTATTTTAAAGATATTTCATATGTTGTACACACAAAACCATTTTTGTATACAATATAAAAACTCCTGTCTATGCTGACGAAGTCGAGAAAACGAGTCTCGAGAAATTTCAAGTCGGCAGAACGGAGCACATCGTTAATCATTGTATGTGTGTACACATATATGGATATGCCAATGTTCTTATAAACTCATAATTAAGGTTTTGATCGCGATCCAAATTCGAGTAGGTACATACATACCGGCCTCCGTGACAAGACGGAATGTTAAATTACAGAAAACGCAAATATCGGAAGGCAAAGATCGAAAATCGAAAGATCTTAAGTCGAAAGATCAAAAAAAAGGGTGCATGGTAAACGGTACATACTCACTTAATTTGCGCGAGCAGGGTACAACAGGAACAAGAGGAACAGGCTTTTCCTCCCGTATTAATGTGCGCGTGCAGAATACGGGAGGAAAAGCCTGTTCCTCTTGTTCCTGTTGTACCCTGCTCGCGCAAATTAAGTGAGTATGTACCGTTTACCATGCACCCTTTTTTTGATCTTTCGACTTAAGATCTTTCGATTTTCGATCTTTGCTTTCTGATATTTGTGTTTTCTGTAATTTAACATTCTGGCTCGTCAAGTAGACCCCATACATACATATATATTATATATATTAGCACACTCGAATACGTAATAAATACGATAATATTTTGACATAAAATGCTACGGTATACACATACGAAATCCTTTCGGGTGACACAGAGGTGAAATTCGAAAAAGTCACAAGACCGTCTTTGTGGTGTCGTTGTGTAAACATTTTTCGAAATTAGTGTATTCCAGAAATAAAAAGTTTTGCAATGAGCCAAAATCAAAGTTTAGACACCGAGTTGACGGAACAAGA
Source organism: Arctopsyche grandis (assembly GCF_051622035.1). Lineage (NCBI taxonomy): Eukaryota > Metazoa > Arthropoda > Insecta > Trichoptera > Hydropsychidae > Arctopsyche > Arctopsyche grandis. The sequence continues at coordinate 13,170,133 of NC_135361.1, read as the reverse complement.
CGTACATAAATCATCCGCGCATGATTGCAACGTGAAAATTTTTGGAAATAGAAGACCTTGATTTATTTTTTTATCCAACTTTATTAAGTCGGATGAAAATCCTGACGCGTAACAACAGCTTGGCAACAAGTATTACATACATGTTAAAATCAGACGTTGCCGTAATTGATAATAAAAACATAGATAAAGTAAAAAATAAAAGTAACTCGAGTATTTTAAGTGTTTAGATTCAACGCTGTTGCGGTTTTGGCGCTAATTCTTATAAACTCTTTTTTTTTATGACAGCGCTATCTCAATTGCGATTGGTTTAAATTAGCCATTGGAATTCGCAGGCTGTGATTGCTATGCGGACAATATTTTCAATACTGTCTTAAGAGAATGTGTTGCTTTGAAAAAAATCATAATAAATTATGATATAATATATTCAAGAGAACATAAGTATTAATTTAAAAATAAATAAAATCTTATATAAATATCAGAAAGTAGATTGAATCTAACGATATAATGAAGAAATTTATATCACCTACTTGTGTCATCAAAAATTTGTTAAGTGTTCCTGATGGGACAGCATCTTGAGAAAAGTTAATTTATTAAAGGTGCAAAATTAAAATGGATTTGGGTTAAGGATGTTATGAATATGCAAACAATTTTTGACAGAAAAGAATTGAATTCGGTTCATTTGAAAAGATTTATAAATTAACTATACAATAATGGATATTCGAGATTTTCAAAAATGCATGGGTTCAAATGATAAAAAATTACATAGGAGTCTTAAGTAAATATTTTCATATTTTCTACGCTTTTCTAAAATATGTAATAATAAGTAAAGACTAAGTTTGATTTTGTTGTTGTTTCTTTTAAAAATGTGAAGTGATGCTATCTTTCTATTACATTTTAAGCGTAAAATCAAACAATCGTTACTATTGGAGAAGTAGCTGACTGGGCCATTGGTAACATGGGAATTTCCTAATTATTTCAAAGTTTATATACATACACATTTATATTACAGTCCAAGTGTATATTACTATATTAAGTTCGTTCACGAACATACTAATATGTTCATATACGAACCAATCTGGCCAGTTACAGTTTATAAAAAAGAACAAATTGACAAACGAACTAGTTTGTTCATGTACAAACTATAAGACATAAGTTTAAGTATCCTCAATCATTTGTCCTTTTCTCTATGTCTTATATGTTTACTCTGACAAAATTTCGAATTTCAATCTGGTTTTCATAGGATTTCCATTTTAAATATTTGGCGTTTTGATATCTCATAGGTTTTGACAGATAAAAGCTTTTTTAATCGTTTGTCCCAAATGTCGAATGGACATTTGGGCGATTGTGTATCGAAATTTCTCACTGAAAACAGATACATTGATTAGAAATCACCTCGAACTCATTAACATTTTTGATAAATTGAAACAATTTTAAATTTCTTTCAGCCAAATGTCCTTTCGGCCAAGTGTCCGTTCGGCCAAATGTCTATTCGGCCAATGGTCGGTCAACCGGTTAGGTTAAGTTACAGGGGCGTCATTTGGGGGAGGGGGAGGGCCGCCACCCCCCTAGGTTTGAACGGGACTATCCACATTGTTTATTAATGAATAAAATTGTGTATTATTATGAATTACAATACTAAAGTACTAAACCAACAAACCAAATCTCTTAATAGGTTTTTTAAAATTACTTTACTAATACAAAAATGATTAAAAGAAATTGTTAAAATTCATATATACTCATTTTTTTAAATATAATACACCTTCCCCCCCCCCCTCTTTAAAGTCATTCCTTACTGGTCAAATATTTTGGCCCCCCCCTGGGAAAAGCTGAAATGACGCCCGTGTCAAGTTATTCATTATTTATAGAATTCAAACGGGTTAATGTCAACTACGTATGTACAAACTATGTACATTAGCCAGCAGCATAGCTCGGTCGTTAACCTTCTGCTTTCAGATTATGCTGTTGGTCAGACCTGGATTTGTGACTCCAGGTTGATCGTTTCCTATCAGAGTGTGCCAATTTTCTCTGATTTCACTGTTGAAACGGTTCCCGGAAAAAAATTGGCTAAAAATCCTTCCTACCTACTATGTCACCACTATTTGAAGAACATACGATTGATGTACAATAAAATTTATGTACAATTCATAGTTGTCTCGTTAATTTGCGAGTTTTTCAGTGTCTCGTAATTCAACGACTTGTAATAAAAATGGTGCATTTGTAATTGGCCAGGAAAGTACATTTGGATTTACCTGTAAGGCCTTCCTGGTATATATGTAAAAAAATATATATGAACATTTTGTCTATTGATAAATCCCATTATTAAGTCAAACTGATTATGATAAAGGGATTGAATGGTTTTTATGATTGTTATTTTTTACTTTTAGACGTGAGGATAATGAGGCACGGTGAATGTGGCATTGAAAAGTGTCCGTGCAGAGGAGACTTGGAAAAAGTTTGTGCATCCAACGGGATAACTTACAGAAACGCGGGCGAAGTACGGTGTTTGAAGAAATACAACCCAGGTGAGTGCCTACATACATACATACGTATGTACTACTGGTATATAATATTATAGATTTGTAAATAAACACATGTAAGCGAAACACACGAGCGCGAAACAACCGCAAGGAAAATTACAAGTTGCGACCGAGAAAGACGTGAAAAGCTCGGGGCGAATTTCGAAACGATCGAATAACGGGATATACGTAATGGGTTTTTCTGGAAAAAGGTCAAGCGGACCTCGAAAGGTTAACGAGCCCGTCCCTATCTATCTTCGATCTTAAAAGCGTAACAAGCGGTGGCTTTAGAGTACTGTCGATTTGATCGATTTTCATTGGAAAATTCGCACGATTGTTGTCGATTTCACGGTCGACTGGCGAAATTGAGGTCAAACAAAGGCAAAAATAAATTCGTATATAAGATTTCAGCGATATTTATCTTACGGTTGTTTATATCGTGGTCGACGCTGAAACAGTCCGAGGTGTTATCATTCGGTGTATATAATTATAAATCAATATTTACACATTTTTGATTCAAATTTTGCACATTGTACGAGGGAAAGCGCTGGTTTTTTATAAAAATAAAGCAAGAATCGATCAATATTTTTTCTATCCGAAAATTAAACGAAACGTTTACATATTATGCATACATATGTATGTATGTATGTATGTAGACATGCCTACACATGATCCGATCAAGAAAATCGCTTGATTTAATTTTAGCAATGCGATCGTATGACATGGTAACATTATAGCGATCGGCTAGTTCACCGGAGCAAAAACATGATATTCAGTACATGACATGAATGTGGCAAATGGTGCAAATCTGTCTATCTTTACTTGTGTCATTGGACATTGATTCTATTAACGATTTACTGATCAATCAAAACACAACGGACCACCTAGCATTCGCTGACACGACTCGTGCTACCAACGATTAACAAACCGTTTGACCTTTTGTTATACATACATGTGTAGAATGTATGCAACATATGCAAAACATTATAGAGGAAAATAAAATGAAAGCATAAGACAAAGAGATCGTTTAAAATGACAGGGTCAATGTTAAATGGATATTGCTATGATCGTGTGTTAATTACACTGAGCAACAAAAAATCACGCTTTTGAGTTACCAGAGTGGAGACCAATCCAATAACCAATCTTTACTTACTTTAACCCACTGAATTCGAATATGATAATGATTTTTGTTGGTTACGAGATATGAGCGTTTAAAAAAATGCGTGATTTTTGCAGTTTTTTGGCTTTTGCGGTCTTTAACTCAAAATCTAGCATTGTTGTGCTCAAAGTGAATTTTGGAATCAATAGTCAGATGTTTTTTCTATTGATTGTGATATTTCATTGCTTTAAAATAATTAATTGTCTAGCTAATTTTAAAAGTCAAAAATATATATTTTTTTACGGATTTTTTCTCCGTGCTATTTTGCATTTATTTGACAATTTTTTTATTTCACCTTGTTTATAAGGACGCTCATATCTCGTAAACGATCACTAACCAACAAAAATCAAAATCATATTCGAATTCAGTGGGCTAAAGTTAGTAATTATTGGTTAGTCTCCGCTCTGGTAATTTTTTTGTTGCTCAGTGTTATTAATATGTATGTACATATATAAAGTGAAGAGTGTTATACATATATGTTTTTATGCATTTATTTTAAGTTTGTAGCAAGGTGTTGTTTCAAGTTTGAGACGAAGTTTTCATGCAATGTTCTGCGAATATGTACAAATGTATGTCTGCTAATTTTCACACTACCGGTATTGATTCATTTGACCAATTAGTGCAATAAAGTTATTAATTCACAATAAAATAATAATTAATTAGTTGTAGGTTAATTGGTGGTCAGTCATTTATAAATTTAATCAATAAATTCAATTAATGACTCTCTAAATTACGGTATAATGTCTAGAGCTTTTCTATACTGCGAAAATTACCGATCGGCGAGTGTCAAAAAAAAAAGTAAATAAAAGCACTCAAGCTCCCTGATTTGAAGAATTTTTGGGTGGAAAGTATGGCTTTAGATTTTAAATATTATATGTATACCAATCGATGGCTAGGTGCACAGATATTGTATGTCCATTTCTGAATTTGTATCGAATTTTGTAGTTTGAAGATGATGGAATATTGTATAATTTTCAAGGTAATTTATGTGGTACATATGTACATATGTATATATTACATAAATTACCTTGAAAGGGAAAACTTGAATTATTCCAGCATCTATGTACAAACTTAAAATTCGACACAAATTCAAAATGAACATACAATATCTGTGCACCAAGCCATCGATATGTACATATTTAAATAATTTTCAATTGAAAAAAAAAGTTTTGGAAAAAACCGTAAGGCAAAGAGGCTTTTCATTTTTAAAGTTAGTTATGAACATATGTACATATGTATGTAGGTTAGTGTTGGCTCGATGCTTTTCGTACATAAGTGAAACATAAAAAAGGTTTGTAAAAAAATGACCAATTTCTTAAAAACCATGTTTTTTTTCTCTCATGCTTTGAACACCAATGGCGGGGTTTATTGTTATTCGAAAAGTATCGAACCAACGCCTACCTCTGGTTATGAATCAATATATACATATGTACATATGTATGTATTTCGAAATACTCCCAGGTATAAGTACAATATTTTCGGCATGTTTTATTTTTGATTTAAAATTTATGATGCTCCTTTGAATGGCAAGTCAAAAATGATGAGTGTTGACTCATTCTTCGACTAATCCATACAAAACTAGTCGATACAACGTTTTCTTCCAAATTAAAAACAATTCAACTGACTTAATTATATTCAACTGTCATTAATTATAATATTTGGATATACATAGTATGTATGTATATGTTAGAAGATTTGAATTCTCTAATTTGCAGTATAATACGTTCGTGAGAAGAGGCGCGTGCCTTTCTCACAACTGAATGCATAATTGAAGAAGCTTCATCTATCACACACATGTTCTAGGCATGCGTCACGAATGCATTACTACGCTGCTGATGCGATCTCTAAAAGCCTATTCGTCATTCTCGAAGCTCTTCAAACTAGGAAGAAGTGTGCATTCGTGATTGCCTAATAATGATTAGGTGCAAGAATGCATCGACCTGGAATTTCGCGAGAGATTCGGAATTACTGATGCCAATTCCAACATACACAAGAACTATGTACATGTATTTACATACATATATTATGTATTTCGAGAATTTATTTTTTTCTGAATAAAGTTCTAGTTGATCTTTATCGTAACGAGGAATAACGCTTTTTCGTAAAATTAGTAACTAATTATCATATTTTATGGTATACGCACAATATACATGTACGCAGCAGCGATCGTAATCAATTTTAAACCTTTGCAATATGCATGTAATATATATTTACATACCAGTTGTAAACTGCAGTTCATATCACAAGCTTTAAAGAAAACTGCGAAATACAAATATAAGTGCATAAAGAAAAATTCAATCTTTTAGTATGCTGTCTTTAATATAATATTAAATTTATTTAATTATCAACATGCATGCTTGATTATATGTAATAAATCAATATATGTAATGCAAGCATGACAAGAAAATGCAGGGGAATTCGTGGTGAAAATGAATGGGATTTCCATTGAATAATTCAATGCATGCATTGAACTAAATTAAATAAAAATACGTATACGCAACATTTTCGTATACATATAAAATTTTAATGCTGTTGAAGGTATTGCAAAATTAAATACGCATTATGAAATTTTACGCACGCACTTAAGTACAAAAAAACCAAAGTTCAATTATTATTACTGTCTCAAATATATAAAAAAAAATTAAATAAAAATGTTTATATGATATAAAGCAGTGTAAACAACACTTGCATTTAATTACAATGAAAATGCATAGTGTAATTTGCCGTTTGCATAAATTTGTGTGTGACTTCATTGACTTACATCATTCGGTGATATTATTATGCAAAAATTTATTACTACTATACACAAAAAAATCTCATGCACGACATTGTTTGCGAATATATAGATTCAAATACACTTTTCGCACGTAATAGGGGGCGTTACTGTTCTTATCTGAATGTATCGAATAATACAGGTCGAGGATTTTCATTCAATGAATGAAAATATTGATGCGGATTTTATTTCGTTGCAGATTTGCGCATCTTGCACTCTGGTGGATGTAGCGTCCGAGAAGTTCGAAGGAATCTAGGACGAAGGATGGCCTGTCACATGTCTAAGAATCGCTTTGAATGGAATCCTGTATGTGGGGAAAGCAACATAACATACGCCAATCCGTATCTGTACATCTGTCATCGTCCAAGTAAGTGTTCATTTCATTTAAGCAGATCTATGTACATAATTAAATGTATATGTAGTTATATGTAAGTATGCAATATGTAGTATGTGCTCTCCACCAGTCACTTTCAGTGACAAGTATGTACTTTTGGGTGTAACGAGTGTTATGAATAGAGGTAGGATATTTTAGCTAGCTATCGATCATATGTATGTAAATGATGAAAACTGATAATGAGTCAGTCCCAACATCAGTATTACATATGAATGGTGAGTACACACTAAAAAGTGCGGCACGGGATGCGCTCGTGATGTCCAGCTGTAATGAAAATAAACGCGCGCTTGGGGTCCCCGAATCTTGGAGGCCTCGTAATGGGCCTTTTCTACCAAAATTTATAACTTACAAATTATTATCATTGTCCACAATTCGTTCATCATCAAAGAATAAATTAAATTAATACCTATTTTACATAGTATTTTAATATAGTACCTTGATTTGATTCCAAAAACTGTTAGTGTTTCAAGTACATATAGTAAATAAATAAAAGATATGGTTTTGTAAAATCCTAATGAAAAACCGGGTCTACGGTCGAAAAAGCAAATATCGGAAGGCAAAGATCGAAAATCGAAAGATCTTAAGTCGAAAGATCAAAAAGAAAAGGGTGCATGGTAAACGGTACTATGTATATATAATGTATATCAGTGGCATGTGGTGAAATTATCTCTTTTTGTCATACAGCCTTGTTTAATGTGCGCGCGTAGGATACGGGAGGAAAAGCCTGTTCCTCTTGTTCCTGTTGTATCCTGCTCGCGCAAATTAATTGAGGATGTACGACGAGGGGGAGAGAGAGTTTTAGCGCACGCCACTGATATATACATATATGTATATACTAACCGTTTTTCATACATATGTATGCATGATAAACGAATATTTTCGATTTTTTCACGGTCACCATGAAAAACCATATGCTGAAAAGCATGGTAAAAACGATGATAGCTTTTTTTACTGAATTGCCCCTGGGGCCCCCCCATTTACTTCATCCGCCACTGGGCGTATCTTCATGTCATGATCTTTCGAAATTTATCCTACATTTTATCAAACATGGGAATCAATATTATCCACCACTGTCAACTGTATGTCAATACAAGGATAAACTATCATCGAAAACACTCCAGGGGGTGAGGTTTGCGAAAGACGCAATAGTACAGATTTGACCTTGCAGTGGTTTTGTGCATGTGCAAAACTATCGAAAAAAACGCGTTCCATATACCACTCTGTGTGTCTGTACCTTAATCGTTCCTACAGTTTCGCTGGGTCTACGTGACTTGACAGAATGTTAAATTACAGAAAACTCAAATATCGGAAGGCAAAGATTGAAAATCGAAAGATCTTAAGTCGAAAGATCAAAAAAAAAAAATGGTGCATGGTAAACGGTACATACTTACTTAATTTGCGCGAGCAGGATACAACAGGAACAAGAGGAACATGCTTTTCCTCCCGTATTCTGCGCTCGCACATTAACACGGGAGGAAAAGCATGTTCCTCTTGTTCCTGTTGTGTCCTGCTCGCGCAAATAAAGTGAGTATGTACCGTTTACCATGCACCATTTTTTACTTAAGATCTTTCGATTTTCGATCTTTGCATTCTGATATTTGCGTTTTCTGTAATTTAACATTCTGTCAAATCACGGAGACCGAGTTTCGCTCGATCTGTTTGATTCTACAGCTATTTGATTTGTTGATAAATTTGCTCATTTCAAATATGGGATACACCGTTATCGATCAATGTCAAGCAAGGATAAAACAAGGATACAATCTTAGCGAAAAAACTCCAGGGACGGTGCGTCCTGGGCGTTCCATGAATATGTCAAGGCACGGCCCATTTTATTCGCATGTTTAAAAGTATCTAAAAAAAAACACGTGCCACGTGCATCGCTGTGTGTTTTCACCCTGTCGTTTTTTTTTTGGAATATTTCAAGTAACGGAATCATTTTGAAGATGAGCTAATTAACCGGTGATTGAGTCATTCGACACAGTGGCATCGATACGGCCAACGTGCTAATTGGCATTGATGCAGGATATATTTATATATTTAACAACACCACACAAGTAGTATAAAAATCATCTTGATCTTCTGATTCGATCTGATGTTTACTCGCATTCAATATTTGACGCCAAAGTTCATACACTCGTGGGAATATGTACTCCCAAGACCACATCAACAGATAAGATGAAGCACGCCATTATAATCATCGTTGTTTTCTTTTTGCCGTCGAATCAAATACCAATTCCCAGGATGTGCGATTCCACAATAATATTCAAATTGGTAGATTGTGTTGACAGCTCGTTGATTCATACGAAACATGTAAAACTGTTCCAATTGACGTTCGGTATGAAATAGTGCGTGCTTTGAAGTTTTATGTCAAATTCCAAAGTTCTCCAGCCAATAGCACTTACGAAAGCGGGTATCAACGGTTAAATCCTGACTAATCGCTATGGATCTTTTGCAATGTCGGCAAAATTATCTTTGAATTATTATTCTGCACAGGTAGGTATAGCGTTGCCTTCGTTTTTAAATCAATTTGAGGCATTTGATCTTTGCGATTCAAAAGATTTAACGATACAGATAGTTGGAATCCAGTATATGTACATAGTATAAATCCATATTGATTAGGGGAAACCGTGATCATAAGTACAAAGGGCTTATTATATATATATTTTAAGTTTGCAACTGCTAAACTATTATGTTCATACTGAGTGCCAGATAATTGAAATGCAAATCGATTATTATCTGCCAGAAATTGCCATTTTATTTTACATAATTGTTGGGTCTATTTTCATACAAAATTGATCTATTATTCATATGTACTCTCCATATAGTTAGTTCAATTTAAATCTAGCCTAGGAGCCTGTTCTTAAATTAAACTCTAAAAATTTTCAAGTAGATATTAATCAATAAGAATTAGAGACTATATAAATTTGGCTTTTCACTCGTTTAGAGGGACATGAATGATAAATCAAATATTGTAATAAATGATCGTTCGTCATATTATTTGACGTGTTTGTATGTACTGAAGTATTTTTTCACTGACCCAACATGCAATGCGCAATCGGTCAAAAACAAAAAATCACTTTTACTTTCGCAATGTTTAGATATAAATGATGACGTCCATTAAGTCGTAAGTTAAATTTAAATTGAGAGGAATACTTTGCGAAAACTACTATCATTATCATAATAATAATGCAGACGTGAAACGAGTTGTTTCATTTCACGACTTTTTTCAAACGGTGCAATTACGCGGCACCGTAATAACTTATCGAGATTGATTCGACAATCGAAAAAAATTTAGTAAGTCATTCCATTAGGGTGACCATATTTCTCAGGACTCAAAACGAGACGCCCCACAAAAAATTTGTCGCCCCCCCCCAAAAAAAGAAAATTTATAACAAAAATTTAAAAATTTTCCCTCAAATAACCAATATTGTCAAGGAATCATAATTTTTATCAGAATTCCGAAAAAAAAAATTAAAAATAATAATTCATGTTCATGCGCCGCAAGTATTTTTTTTTCTGAATCGTGTAAAATTAACGAATAAAATAACTACAAATTTTCCAAAAAGAAATAAAGAAAGATTCTCGGTTTCTTTTAATTGCAAAAATTATGATTTCTTCTTTTGATACGTAATATGATTTTTACCAGAACGTATAGTTCTTTAAAAGAAGAAAATGAAATAGGTTAAAAATTTTAATATAATATTATATTGTATTTTACATTTATTTAAATATAATTATGATGGAAATAATAGCAGTCATTTATTTTTCAGAAACATGTAACAAAATATTTAAATGCTACTTTAAAATTAATATATTGTATGTAAATGTATATTTACTTTTGGGAAACGAATTGATTTGGAAAAATTTTGTATGTATAATGAAATTTTCATGTGCATCAGTGGGCGGACAAATCGAATTTTTTTACGAAAACGACGTGACGGAAGCAAAGCACTTAAAAAACGGGCATGTCCCGGGCAAAACAGGGCGTATGGTCACCCTATATTTCATACTATTTTCAGTTTAACGACCACATTCCTTACGATTATGACAAATACTACGATTTTTGCATACGACAAGTTGAATACAAATTTTCCAATACAAAACTGACCTTTATATTGAAAATTTGCATGTCAGCATGAATTATTCATCATTACCTTTATTAAAATACTGTACTACTTGATAATATCCTCCGTTGCTCTTGCCACCGCACCCCTAGTCTAGTCATAAACATGAATAATAGTGCATAGATGATTTATTATATTACACTAAATCATATTGGATTCTGTTCCGCACGATTGATCATTGAACAGTATATCAAATTGGAGATAAAATTCAGCTGCACTTCAAAGGAATCCATTAAATGCATATGCAGTTTGGGTACATTGAAGGCCGATGCAATCAATACACCCATCTCTTGAGTTTTCAAGTAATAATTAGCATCACCACTATAAATAACTTACCACTCGAGAGCACACTATAAACTTTGATCTCAAGAGACTATAAAATAATCAATCAGTCGAGGTTGTTGTCATGGTGACATCTTATATTCAATAGCAAACTTGATCTTAAATTATCATCAGCTGATTATATAAGAATATTATAGCATATTGACTCATCCAATTTATTATAAAATAATTGAGTTGTGCAGGTCGGTGCATCTTAGCTGTTGAAGCAGTTTTGAATTTTAGTCTAGTGTATACAAAATATTGCGTAATTAATGTGTACATATGTTGCACTCATATTCAGATTGTTTGACTTTGGCATTATCAATTGTGCAAATTTGCATAGTTCAGAATATGCAGGCTATATTTGCAGTGAGCTCATTGTACAGGCCGTGCACGACCTAGGTTAAAATAAAAATATATATGACACAATTTGCTTTCGTTTATTAATTTCTAAAAAAAATCTTAATTCCACTTATAAAACTACATATAAATAAATAAATGCATTATATAAGATAATAAAACAGAATCGCTGGAAGGTTAAAATTTGTAATAATTTTCTATGTATTCATTGCATGAAAATTACAAGCTAATGATTAGAATACATACTTAATAATACTGGTCAAAACATTGAAATATAAAATTATTTGTACTTAGGAAACGAGAGCAAGTGTGCAGCGAGACCCGGAGAATGCGGCACGTTGCAAGAGTTGGCCTGTCATAATATGATTAAAATTAACCGCAATCAATTAGAATCGACATCCTTGGTCTGCGGATCAAACAAGCTCACGTACCGTTCATACGAACATTTACACTGCGCTTCGATATACGACAGACGTAAGTTCAACAATCAAAATTCACAAATTGATATAATTAATCAATCGATACTAATCGTTGAAAATATTTCAGATCTTACAGCTATAAGTGTGGGTAAATGTGGAAGAGGGTACGATCCATGTTTGCTGGAGACGAAGCCTCTATTAGACAAGGGAAATCCAGTTTGCGGCTCAGATGGTAAAACATACATATCTGTGGAAGCGTTGTGGTGCGTTAAACATAAAATGAAGAAAGGTACCCAAAACTTGAACGATTTTTTTGTAAATATAAATATTTATGTACGTATTTACATATGTATCGTTTTCAGATCTCAAATATGTACATGACGGTCGGTGTATATGAAGAGTAAAGACTAATCTTGACGTATACAAGGAATTTATGGTCTCAAAAGGTTTAAAACTGACATGCGTATGTGGAACGAAGATAACCAAAATAACAATAAATTATAATCCACATAATAGAATTTTGTATGTGGCGCCATTAGGGTTTAGTTTAACTGAAAATTGATATGTAGTACAAAATTACATTAACGACATGGATAATTGAACAAACACCAAGAGATCAACGTGAGTCGTCTAATTCGAAAACTTATATTTGATAAATTATTTCTTGAAGACTGATTAAGATGAAAAAAAAAATTTGAAAAATGCAAGTAATGCAATAAATTATTATTTAAAACTTATATTTAATTTATGAGAACATTGAAAATAATTGAGGCCATCGAAAATCGTGAAAGTTGGAGGCTTAAGTTCTATCAATTATGGTTTCCAAACTGACTGCTCTGGGAGCAGGCCTGTTTTGGTTATCAATTTCATTCAATTGAAACAGCCTCGAAAATTTATTTAGTATGTATGTATGTACAATTCTGTACACCGATTCGATATTGCAAATTAAATTATCATGTCAGTTGCTTTATATATATTAATATCATTAACTCATAGTGTATGTATGTCTGTATATCTCTAAATAAATAAATATTATGTATGATATAATAAATAAAATAATATACATACATTTTCTTGGGAGTATTTTTTCAATTTAGATGCATGATTTGAAAAATGGTATGACAATCTTTAACAATAAAAGTATTTACAGTAATGTGAGGTAATTTTTTTCATAAAATTTGCCACATTAGATTAAAAATTACTCTATGAGAATTTCACTCCTACTTTAAAATAAATAGAAAGTCTTAAAGTGGTCGAAATGATAAAAAGTAGATAATTAATTATAAAATGTATCAGTCACTTCAAAACAGTAAATATCTATAATATATAAATTTTACTTATGGAACACATACCGGATAGGTATTATTATTATCAAAATAATAAAACTATTTTATTTAGTGTTGTTTGTTGGAAAATTTTTCATGTCTATTCTTGTTAATGTAACACGAAGTTCTTTTGTAATATTAAAAGATGGATTACATTTCGATAAAATTTTATCATTTTCAAAATTTTTGATTTTTAAAAGATTACTGTATAAATTAGCGTTTGGATTAGTGTTTCTTGGAACACATTCTTTTTCTGTAGTAACTAATGATTTAACCACAATATTGTTCTTTTGACCGCTGTTTAATAGTTCGGGCACAATCCCGATTTTCTTTAAATTAGACAATTGACTTTTCGATGTAATCTTTATAAGCCCTTTGCTTTTCAAATTTTCTAATTTATCTTTGGAAATTGCTTTCAAAACGCACTTATTATTCGAACCATTTGTTTTATTGCCGACAGCTTTGAGTGAATCGCTTTCATTTTCGTTTTCTTTCTTCACATTTTGATATAGAGTTGTTTCTTCGTACTCTTCTTTTATAAAGATTTCATTTTTCAAATTAGGAATCGCTTTTTTTTCAGGACTCGACGACTTTTTATTTCCGGCATCACAAGTTTTACCATCGAATATTTCTTTGTGCATGTCTAAAAATTCATTTAGTGATATGGCAGGTTTTATATCTAATTCTTGACTTTTGGTTCGACTTTGATCTTCATCTATTTCGGAATCGCTGCAATCTGAAGGAGGCGGTGAAAATTTTGACATATCTTCTTGTAAAGTTGAAGTACTTTCAATTTTAATTTTTTTCTGAAAACAAAATCAGAAACACATGGTTTATAAAGATGCCGTAATTGTTAAAACAAATTGAATAATTGAAAAGTAGAATCAACCATTGGAGGCGGCTTCAATGGATTTAAATGAGATCTCACTCTTCTCACGTCAAAATCTTGATCGACTTTTGTCACAACATTTAATCTACAAAACAAAAAAACATATCAATTACATGATTAATCATAACAGCAAATTATTCTTTATATATAAATCAACATTATATGCACCTCATTTCTTCACTAGTAACATAAAGGTCCCCCGTATTGTGGAAGATTTTATGAGTATCAAAAGCTTTTTCGTTGTAAAAAAGTGCATCGCACGTAGAGCACTTGAAAAGTTCATTTGGTGTCTCATGTACCTTCAAATGTGGTGCACTGTGAATCTCTTTCAAGTGTTTCTACAATAGAATCAGTTATAAATTTCATTTGAAACACATTATCTATAATTTTCGTTCATAATTGATGGCTTACTTGTAAATTATACTTTAGAATATACTCCTGACCACAAAAATGACAGTAAAAGGCGGATTGAACATCTCCGACACTGTTAATAACGATCTTTTTAGACGGAGGCAGCACATGAATGTGCTGCAAATTATAATCCTGCTTGTGAAATTGATCCAAATGTCGATCGAGAGTATTTTTTTTATAGAAAACAGCTTCACATTGGTCACAACGTTGTTTAGGCTTGTTGTTTGATTTTGCAATGTGATCAAGCTTTATGTGAGTTTCGTGCATTTGCTGCAAAATTATTATATATTTTACACAACTTCGAATAACATGTTAATCATTTTGAATGACGAATATGATACCTTTATTGTGAATTGTTTGCCGCACCAAGCGCAGTAATATCGGAGAGTATTCGATCCGTGGTATTTAAATTTGTGATAAACAGCTTGGGATGCAGTGTAGAATTTGGCAGGACAAACATCGCATTCTACTGTGGGACATTTTGGCATTTTCATGAATCTGTTTTTCGACGGTGTTGATGTACTCACAGCATGCGCCCTGGAAATAATTATGTCGATTAAACAATTGTTTACCCTAGCGTGTCAATTATAGGATTTTTTAAATTTAATATTTATTGTATATAAAAAATAATTATAACAAAATTAAGTGCTTTTTATTTGAAATGATTTATTATATTGAATTTTGAAGTTGCAAACTACACATAAGAACGTTGTAGTATATTATGTATATGTGCTTGAGTTGTCCAAGTGATAAGTAAATAAAAATACATATATGTATATATGTACAAACATAAAAATAAATATTCAAATGGAATGCTGTATGCTCCACATAATGAGGAGATAGGAAACGGAATGATTAGATGAGAATATTAATAAGTTAATTATAAATCTTAGAGTAATTAAGATGTATTTTTTAAATTAGCTTGATAGCTAAGATAATATATAAATAAAAAAAAATATAGAAGAGATTGAAAACACAATGGGCTGATTACATAGCTAGAAGAATTGACAAAATAATTGGTGGAATAGTACCCGAAAAAGTGTAAAAGGTTGAAAGGAAGGCCGCGAGGAAGACGGGTGGATGAAATAAGTATAATGCGTGGTACGATGGATGAGAGTGGTGCGAAACAGAGATGAATGGAAGCGCTTTCATCCAGCAGTGGATGGTGAATAGCTAAGTAAGACCCGGGCCACACCAGACGACTAGTTGCGCGACCAGACAAAATATATGGAAATGTGGGAGACCAAGAAGTTGACAGGTGTGGCACGCCCCGTCTAACTGCATACATTTGATCTGGTTGCCTTCAACCAAGTCCAAAGGTGTGGCCTGGCTCTAAATGGTGATGGTATAAATATTTAAAATTCGTAAATGAAATATAATAAAGTTCCGTGGAAATAAAAAATTGCGCGAAATTTTCTACAGTATATTTTGCTGTTTCCATATTGACACCTGAAATGGTCTTGCAGTTGTTGCTTGTCAGTGAAGTTGGAATCACAGATGGAACAAGTGTGCGTCGCCGCCATAGTGAGGGCTCCGCTGATGGTTTCGGGGGGCTGAAAGGGCTGAAGGGGCCGAGAAGAGGGGCGGGGGGAGAGGGGCCGGAAACTCCCCGCTCCCCGGTCCTCGGAACCGATCGATTCTCTCCGTTCGAATAATAAACGATCGACAGCGACTCCTAGCGGCCGATGCTGCTTTCATAACACTGCTGCCAACATATTTGTATATGTAGGTGTTTCACTAAAAATGTATTATTATTTCTTGGTATGCTTTCAGCCTTTCTGTTAGAATTGTCCCTCGAACCTCTGGGTTTTGATTTTTAAATCCTTTTTATTATTACGAAATTATGTTCACAATACATCTTATATCTATTTTAATAGCTACTGATCTACTGATCATTTTCTATTTTACATTTTTATTTTATTTGGTTAGTAATCATAATATTGTATTATTCTAATGTTAATGTACAGCATAATAGGAAAAAGAGCTCAAAAACCTATTTACAATTCTTATAAAGAACCTCTGGGTAATGTAATAACAGAGGAGGGAATGTTAATATTTCTAGGCTAGCCACCAAAAGCATGGCAGTACAATTTTTGAGATCGGTAAATGTGTATCTAGTGAATTATATGTATGTATGCAGTAATAAAAATAAATTTCCAGAGAAGCTCTTCAGATATTGACGAATCGATCGGAAATATTCAACGTGTGCTTTTAAACCGCTATTTATGTAAAGTGAGTGTTGAGACGGAATTGTCGGGAAAAGTAGGTTTTGCGCTCTCCCGAGTTATTTTTTTCCATGAAACCAGCTCAATTGTTTTGACAGCTAAAAGTTTCATGCGATACCTGATGTCTATTCGACTGTTAAATTAAAACCAATAGTTCGAGTATGAACAGACTAGTATGTTCGTGAATGAACCAGAGTAACCAGCTTGGCGGCATGCATCTTTCCCCCACATGTGCATTAACTTTTTTTCAACGTCAAGAGATAGGGAAAATATTTAATAATAAACAATTAATAGTCGGTCATTGACAACTCACTTTTATTTTTTTCTTGACCACCTTGAAAAAAATTATTACTTACCAATTATAATTAGCCCCAATTGATGGTGCGGCCTCGGCCTAAGTTAGAAGTGTTAAAAATGAGCAGGAGCCCAATTGAAGGACAAAAGATTTTTTAAACTTTAAAATTCAACGATTTTACCACTTTCCCTTGATAAAGAAAATTTAAGAGGTTTATGGTACGATTAACATATTCAAGCTTATTATTACTGTAAAAAATCAACAGCGAATCTTAAGGAATGTAAATAAATAATTCTAATAAACTATGAAAGATAGTAAACCTGTTATTAAAATTTCTTAATTCCACTTCTGCGCGTATGAACATATGTACATATAATATACTTGATACATAAGCAGATAATATACTTGGGCATTTTTAAATTCAAAATAGAATAAAACTTAAGTTTGATTCTCTCAAGCTTTTCAAATTATTGATATTCATCTATTTAGTTAATTGATGTAAATATGTTGGTTGTGAAACTGGGTGCTTTAAGCCAACCATAATATTGACTGTGAAAGCGTAGTTTTATAACGAATTAATTAAAAAAAACAAAATTCAAAAGTGAAATAAAATAATATTTCAGATATTAAAATGATAATATAATCTTAATATTTAATAATTTCAGTTTGAATTGAAGAGTAAAATTGTTTTCAAAGGTTTACCAATTTCATAAGATCGTTATTGTAAAAAAATATTTGTCCCACATTCCCTTGCAAATCGATCTTGTTATTCAAACCATGATGCTGAATATTTAGAATGAGATTTACCTGAAAAACATACATGGGAGACGGTAATCATAATCCAAAATCAATAAAATAAACGAATAAAAACAACAGAATAAGTAAACAGTAAAATTTATTTTTAAATATACAATTTTCAATCAGTGAGACAAACTTATTTATTAATCTTATCACAAAAATATATTAAAAAAATACAAATAATCCAAACAGACGAGTCAAGTTATATGGGTTTAATTTTAAAATGTAGACCTATTAGGGAAAATACTAGACATTTAAGATCTTGAACGAGGTAGTATAAGCATCGCAGACCTTCAGGATCTCTCGATTGGTTGACGTCAACTAGTGAACCAGTTTTAGACGTCGTGAAAGATATGTGCTCGTCTCCGATGACGATTTCGAGCTCCTGCAATGAAAAGTGAAGTGAATACATGAAGGTCGTGATTTCGAGTGTTACGACCCTTTTTAGTGGAGCGAACGTATGAGATCGAAATGACGTTTGCAGGTTATGTGGGTGTAAAATACCTGTCGGCCGACGCGGTCCGGCTGCGGCCACAGCGCGTCGTCCTCGTACATGATCTCCGAGTCGGTGATGATGCGTTTCAGCTCGTCCATGACGCACGAGTGCACGAACGCCTCTTTGCGGATCATCGTGTCGTTCTTGTAGTTCGAGTTGTTGGCGTAGCGCAGCTTGCCGTCGGGCCGGAACTCGAACTCGAGGAATTCGTGGCCGAACTTGCCTTTGTGGCCCACGTAGTAGCGTATATAGAAGTCGGACGACATCTTCACCAGCTGCGGGGGAAACTTTTAGCGGGAATCGCGGAAAACTTTGGCAAACACGAGAAACGCCGGCACAGCGCGAGCGTCACTAAGCCTGCCCACTCTTGCCAACCGATTCATAGAACGATCGCGTCGAGCCGATCTCGGAGCTACCAACCACCCCACCCCACCCCGCCATTGGTAACCTACGTATATGCATAAATCCACTTATACTGTAGGAACGTTTCAAAACAAACGTAGAAAGTTCAATAAATAAATTGAAAAAATGTTTATAATATTTAAAAAAAAAATAATAAACTGACGTTAAGTGATTATTATGGAGTAATCTATGTATAAAACTGTAATTAGTATTAGAATTATTGCACTCCGCATTATTACCATATTCATGTTTCACTTAATTGTCAGCGCAACACCAATGCGAAATATTTGCGAAGGTGTTAGAACCTTATAACCTACATCGGTCTCCCTCACGGGCCCGAAAATGAAACGCCCGAAAACCCAAATATCACAAGGCAAAGATCGAAAATCGAAAGATCTTAAGTCGAAAGATAAAAAGGGTGCATGGTAAATGGTACATACTCACGTACATACTTTCTGTTCATACTCACGTACATACTTTCTGGACTTTCAGGATTTGTTGTATGCATGTACGGGTAGAAAACTGTGAAAAAAAAATCGCCCAAAAACGGGAACGGAAACGGGAAAAAGGGGAATGAGTGTCATTGCAACGCATTGTTCCGTTGTTAGGGTTAACATTGCAACACCTGCGTTGTTGGGTGAAATAAATTAACAATTGAATTATTTCAAATGTGTTCGTTGTCTGCGTTTTTCCGACAAATGGGAACAGGAACGAGAACGGGAACGGGAACGGGAACGAGAACGGGAACGGGAACGAGAACGGGAATTGCATGCGTTATTGTGGCGTTGCAACGCATGTCGGGTTTAGCTAGTTATGTAATAGAATCCAAAAAATTGTTTTTAAGTACATTGTAAATTTAAGTAAAATTAAATTGTGAATTGAATTATGGTGAATTTTTCGATGCGATTAAAAAATAGAAAAGAATATTTAAAGAAAGATAAATTTTTCTGCGTTATTAGTGGATAGCGTTGCGAATATTATTTTTGACTTTGATTTTGGTATTATTTTGTTAAAGAGAAATTTCATCACTAATTTAATTTGTATTTAATAATATTAATATTAATAGACAAATTTGTCTGCGTTGTTGTACATATTGAATATTTAATTTCTGATATTCTAACCATATTATTTAATATTTAATTTCTGATATTCTTACCATAAAAAAAGTTTACTAATATCGCCCCCACCCATTATATTATAACCGTTCCCCTTTATTATATTATATTTGTTCATAATATATGCCATATCATTTATATGTTTTCCATTGAATATAACCGCGTAGTTTCCTGTTTATGTATTTATTGGTTCAGTTTGTTTGATAAAATTATTTGACTGTGGTTTAGATTTCAATTTTGACTAAACAATTATAATGGCATTATTTAAAATATTTAAAGCATATCAATAATTGCAAAATTCCAATCGATGGATGTAATCGAACACCTTTAAAACATGTTTTATAATATAATTTTACGTAACTAAATTCGCATGATACATTATTGTCGTAGTATCTATTTGTTTGTTAATCTTTATTATTATCTCCCTCTGTGGTTAAAAACATCCTTTCATTTCTAGAACAACAAAGTCGATATTTATATTATATAATATACATATTATATAGTTTCTTCCAATATTCCTCTTGGGACAGACTTGTTGTTGTTCCTTTTTTTACTCGTACATACATACGTATCGAGATATAAAACAATCGTATTATAGCAATTCGGATTTCATATAATGAATAGAAATTGTGCATCGAGTAGTTTAGATCCACAAAATGTCCAGGTGTCTCTTTCGTATCATTCAGAAAAATCGCTGGAAAACATGAATAGTTTTCGAAAGCAAAATCTGTTTTGTGATGCAGTGTTTTTGGTTGATTCTGAAAGGTTTGTTTAAATATTAAAAAAATTAAAAACTATCGTTATTATTTTGAATTTCTACAATTATATTAAAATTCATTTTAGCATCCCGATTCATAGAGTCGTGATGGCAAGTGCCAGTAAGTATTTTGAGACGATATTTAATGAAGCCCGAAGCAAAGTACCACCTCAAGATACTTTTACCGAACGAATTGAAAAAGTCACTCTAGAAGCGATTATTGATTTTTGCTATTCAGGGAAAATAGGTATGTTTATTAACAACGATTAATTTTACGCCAGTGTGTCATAATCGTAATGAAATAAAAATTCTGTTTTAAGAGCTGAACGATCATAATGTTGGAAGCATACAAACAGCTGCGACGACTTTCCAAATGAAACCATTGATAACAACGTGTAATGAATTTTTACAAAGACGACTCTCTTCCAATAAGTGCTCCATCACGAAAACCATCACTGAAATAAATTCTTTCATCACTGCTGAAAACGAATTTGTGCAAAACACCATCGCGAATTTTATGGACGTGTACAAAACACCCAGGTTTTTGCAGTCAAGCCTAGAAAGAATCATTAGAATCATACAGTCTGATGACTTGAATGTACCTAAAGAAGATTACGTATTCGAAGCTGTTCGACAGTGGCTTTTGCATGATTTACATAATCAGCAGCACATGGAAAAGCTTTTCACTTACATTAGATTCCCGTTGATCACTAAAGAAGTAAGTAAAATACTTTTATCGTGTATGTTTAGGTATATGACGAACGAAGAGGTTTATATTTTTTCAATATTTCTAGTTTTTATTCGACAAGGTCACTCCGTTCTGTGAATCGTTTTCCCAGTCTAACAATATTGTTATAAATACTCTTCGATTACATTTGATACCCTCAAGTCGGATCAATGCACCACCACAATCTTTAACTCCTCGAAAATCAGCCAGCAGAATATTTGCAGTTGGAAGTTGGCAAACCCAGGTAAATAACATGATTTAATTGTTTCAAAAACATATTTATCTATATAAAAATATTCCATCGATGTTTTTCTTTTATCTACAATTAGACATCATCTGACATCGAAATGTATGATCAGTGGGAAGATACTTGGTACTTGTATGCCAGAATGAATATAAAAAAATCAAATTACGGAGCAGCAATAATAGATGATAAATTATTGATTGTGGGAGGATTCGATTCACAAAGTTTAACTTCGGTAAGTATTAACTTTGTATTTATCGCACATTGTGCATTAAGAGATGCAAAACTATTTTGATATTAAAGTTTCAAAGGAATTTTTATTGCAACTTAATTCTTTTAGCAAACATCGGAATCCGTAGATTTTAAATGAACTTCGCGTGCTTAAATGTAAGCAATGTTAATTAAGCTCTTATGCGAGAAAAATCGTTCCTTACGAGGGCTGTACACCCGAAACCTTAATTTTATTGCCGTTCCTTTCTTCGATATACATATATATATTGAGTGAATGCGACAATATATATCAACATATATATTGAGTGAATGCGACAATTTCGCTTCGACCAGATAATACATATTTAAAATCGGCAAAATCGAGGTTTCGTATTCTCCTATGTTCTCCTCCAAAACTGGACCAATTTAAAAAAAAAAATTATCATCGGTATGAAAAAGATATTTTTTGTGCAACTATGCGCGTATTTTTTTGAAAATCGACCGTTAAATAAGCACGCTGGACTCTTTTCGTGGGTGTAAAACAGAGGCGATTTTATAGATGTTTGGCGGCTCCTGGCTCCTATAAAAAATAACTAATCAAAAAAATAAAACGATAGATGCATCCCAATGGTGGATATTTATAGCATATTAAAAAATAATTTCTATAGTGCCATAATTGAGGAAGGGAGAAGTGTAATACGTTTGTATGGACAAGGCGCTGGTGTCCAGCCCTCTTAATGTACCTATTATTCAATTCAGCGATCTTCAACCAAAGTTATTCGAAAATTCGTAAAAGTACAAGAATAAGAAATTTAATGAATATATTAAGAGGTTCTTTAACTAAAAAAGGACCCTGGTCGTTTTATATTAAATAAAAAAAAATGTTTATTGCTATTTTAGGTGGAGTCATTCGATTTAAATAGTGGTATATTGACAAAATTACCACCGCTGAAAGAAAAGCGTTCAAATGTTGGAGCTGTTATTCTTGGACAGAACACATCGGCAGTGCTATTTGCTATTGGAGGATGGAACGACAACACATCTTTAGATACAGTTGAAAAGTACTAGTTCGAAGTAATTTTCAACTAATTAAATTTTGATAGTAAATATAACTATTTGAATTATTTGGCACAGGTGTGATTTATCGATAAATCACTGGTCTTATGCAGCACCCATGATTTATAAGCGAGATGCTTTTGGTATTTGCACTTTCAACGGTAAGATTTATGTGGCTGGAGGACGCAGCGGGAATAGTTTTCTAGATACAGTGGAAGTTTACGATCCATCTAGAAACGCTTGGGGACTCCAATCTTCGCTCAAATCGCAGAGAAGTTATTGTTCTGTAAGTTTTATGACAGTGAAAGTCCTTCAGTGGCGTAGCTACCGCACCCGCAGACCCCGCAATGCGGGGGGGGGGGGGGGCGCCGAGATCTGGGGGGCGCCTTTTTCACTGATTTTTTAATTTGTTCCGTAATTTTTTTGAAATAACTTTTTAAAAACTTATTTTTCAACCTATTTGTACTATATGTATGTACATACATTATTATACATATTTTGAATTGTAATTGATCTATGCCAATAGGGCTAGAAGACTGCCGTATTTTTCCATCTTTTGAACGTCAGTGCCACTTCAACCTATTTGCTGAGAATTCTCTTATTCTTGGATATATTTTTTCAATGTGTAAACAATAAAACAAAATTAAATGATTAAAACCAATAAAATTTATAAATTTTTCGCTGTCACCATTAACAGGTGGGAAGTTTAAGGAAAATTCACCATCAGTTACTTTAAACAGATTGTGCACTGCTTGTTGGTCGTCCAGATTAAACTATCAATGCACTTCGATATATAGGTACATATACCAATACGTAGAAAAGGTATAAATTATTAATTTGGAAAGTTATTTTGCTGTAAGTAAATAATATAAATATATGGGGGGGGGGGGGGGGGGGGCACCAGGAATTCACACTACGCCACTGAAGTTCCTTAATATGTATCAGAGTTAGACTACAAGAAGTTTTATTTCATTTGTTTCTATCCAGTTGATGGAAGCTGGTGGATATTTATATGTGGTTGGTGGATATAGAGGAACTTATGGAATTCAAGCATTGTCCACTATTGAACGTTTCGATCCAGATGCTTGTATTTGGACAATTTACGAGAATCTTCCTTATACTAGAGGACTGGTAGGGGCTGGTTTATTGGGGAATTTTTTGGTTTCAGTTGGTGAGTTTTATTAATTACTATAAATATTATGTACGAGGTTTTTGTATTAAAATTTTGTTTGTTTAAGGTGGTAGCTCTTCAGCACCCCGAATTTGTTTGGAAAACTTTGATTTATTCGATTTAAGAACTAAAACATGGAAGTCGGGAAAAACAATTAGTCCAGCTCGCAGTGGCGTTCACGTGTTTTCAGTGCCCTGGAATTTACTCAACACGAATGTACTCACGAATTGAATTACGTCATTGAAATTATGACACAGATTAATATGACAATGTTATTTTACTTTGGTTATATTACTGATAAATAAAAAGATAAATAGTAACGATGACTTTGATGTTTTAAAATTGATATCGAATACTCGAGTACATACGATTTCTAATCACAAAAATGAAATAACACAAATAAACATGATTTATATTATGTACATAGCATGTATTTGGTGCACCCATTTTGAATCTCCTCAAATGCTTTAGAAATAGTACCTAAAAATAAATCACGTAAATCATTTTCACCACCAAAAAATATAATAGTATGTTAATTATTATCATATACAAGAAAGAATTTGACATTATTTTTAAAATAAAACACAATGAGATAAAGCTTTTGAAGGGATTTATATATAAAAAAAATTGATTTCAAAACAAGTTGAACCAACGCTGTTTAAATTGATAACGTACAATCGATAAAAATATCCATATAAGACCAGGGAAATAAAGAATTTCATGTTAGAATACATTCAAGTTTGTTTAAAACTAGATATCAAAATGGTACGGGCTAGGAAATACATTTTGGTAAAACCATTTTCTGGTGAACCAAAAAAAAGTGATCTGAAGATAGTTGAAGAAGAATTGCCTCCCCTTAAAGATGGAGGTAAGTTATGACACATTTAAATTAAGCATTAAATTATATCAAAGGTCTAAGGTAACGATTATAAAATTTCAAATTAATATGAATATGCCATTATATCCATAAATGTTTCTATACATATGTATATATAAAGCTAAAATTTTGTTGATTAAATTTATTCAGAGTATTTATGCAAAGCTGTATATTTGAGTGTTGATCCATATATGAGACCTTACATGAAAAGATATCCTGTGGGAACGATGATGATTGGTTCGCAAGTTGCTGAGTAGGTTTCTCTTTAAAACTATAAAATCATTATTTAATTATAAACTAATAATTGTTATATTTTTTTAGGATTGTTGAAAGTAAAAATAAAGATTTCCAAGTTGGAAAGTTTGTAGTTGGTAGTTTCGGATGGAGAGATTATACAATTGGTGATGGAAAATTATCCGAAAATCCTGTCATCGTAAGTCCTCACATTTTACCCGAGCTTGGAGATTTACCTTCTTCTTTAGGGGTTGGAGCTCTAGGTATGCCTGGGTAAGTGGTTATATGCATAGACTTTGTATAATATTTGCAGTATATTTGTAATTTCATTATTATTATTTTATTTAGAAATACTGCGTACTTTGGTTTATTAGACTTATGTCAACCAAAAGCTGGAGAAACAGTTGTTGTAACTGGTGCTGCTGGAGCAGTTGGTTGTCATGTTGGTCAAATTGCTAAAATTAAAGGTAATTTGATAAAGTATTTATTTGTAAATTAATATACATACATATATAAATTAATTAGCCAGCAGTTTGGCTTAATGGTAGCGTATATATTTAGCACCACTGAGGTCGAAGGTTCGAGTCCTCGTCAAACTGCTGGTTAGGTTTGGGGATTTTGTGACTCCAAATCGATCGTTTCTCTATCAGAGTCTGCCAATTTTATCTGATCATGTTGAAACGGTTCCTGAAAATTGGTATTAGATAATTTCCTGTTTTCACAAAATCTGTGTGTATAATTTGTAAAAATTATGCACAGTAATCTGAAATCTATAAATACATATCTCTATGTTATCGTACACTCTTCGTATTGGAACGATCTGTAATGACGAGTGTATATTGATTGTAACAATAAAATAAATAAAATACATACGTAAATAAATAGGTTATTTTAAAACATACTTTCAGGTTGCACGGTTATTGGATTTGCTGGAACGGAAGCAAAATGCAAATGGTTAAAGGATGAAATGGGTTTTGATTACGCTTTCAATTATAAAATTGTTAATGCTGATCGTGCTCTAAGCGAATGTGCTCCAAAGGGAATTGATTGCTATTTTGATAATGTAAGTTTTCTAGCTCCTTACATTTAAATAACATACCTAGTACATTGCTATTGTGTATGAGTTTGTAATGTGTACATATGTACATACATATACACCCATTGTAATAAAATTTCGTAAAAATATGTTTTTGTAAGGTGGGTGGTGAATTAAGTTCAATTATTATAAATAAAATGAACCTTCATGGCAGAATAGCAGTCTGTGGAGCAATTTCTACATATAATGAAGATATTTCTCAACTCCCTAAAGGTCAGATTTTATTATAAATGGTTTAATTTGAATTGCAAGTTTTTGAAGTTATTTTACTTATTGATTTATATTATATTTTTAGTTTCGATACTTCAGCCAACTTTCGTGTTCAAGCAATTGAAAATGGAAGGGTTCATAGTTAACCGATGGAATTCTCGCTGGACTGAAGGTATTAATCAGAATCTGCAGTGGATCAAGGAAGGAAAGCTAAAATACAGGGAAACTGTTACGGATGGATTTGAAAATATGTTCGATGCATTCGTCGGAATGCTTCGGGGTGAAAATGTTGGAAAAGCCATAGTGAAAGCTTAAAATAAAAATGTAAAATTGATGGAATTAAATGTCTAATAAATTAAAATGATGTAACTAGATATTTCATGTTATTATTTCAGTATCACTACCATCCACAATTGTCCTTATTACCAACTAATGTTTATATTATATTAAAATATAATATAAACATTAAGAGTTATTTATATTATAATATAATAGCAAAATTCAAACATAAAATTCAATGATTTAATATTTTTTCTGTAGATATTTTAAAACGCAATCTTATCTTTATTTCAAATGGTCTAAATATAATATGTACAACTAAATGTTTTAGTGAAATGTGATGGGATTGTAATCACATATGTATGTATGTATGTATGCTTGAAATTAAAATTCTGACGAGAAAATATAAAACATGAAAAAGTTTGACTATCATTGTATAAACGATAAGATAAATCGATAAAATATCTCATATAAGATTGTAGAAAAACATAATTCCATATCATAAAACTTTCAGAGTTGTGCAAAAAAGTAACAAAATGGTTCGTGCTAGAAAATACATCATGATAAAACAATTTTCTGGGGAACCAAAAAGGAGTGATCTCCAAATCGTTGAGGAAGAACTACCACAGATTCAAGATGGAGGTAAAAATAAAAATAAATTCAATATGACATTGAATGAAAATTAGCTTGTACATTACATTTTTATTATTTATTTTATATGTTGATCAGTAAAAAATTAAGAAAAAAGATAAGTTTAAAAATTTATTTTATTTAAGAGTATTTATGCAAAGCAAAATATTTGAGCGTTGATCCATACATGAGACCTTACATGTCCCAATATCCTGAAGGAACGATGATGGTTGGTGATCAAGTTGCTGAGTGGGTTTTTTTATGATATTAATAATATCTAATATAATTTGAAATATAATAATACATATTTTGTAGGATTGTTGAGAGTAAAAATAAGAATTTCCCTGTAGGGAAATTTGTGGTGGGATGTTTTGGATGGAGAGATTATACAATTGGTGATGGAAAGGCATTGGAAAATCCCATCACCGTAGATCCATATGTTTTGCTGGACATTGGAACATTGTCTGTGTCTTTGAGTCTCGGTGCTCTCGGTATGCCTGGGTAGGTCTCATATTGTATATTATTTTTAAAGTAAGTTTGGTATATCATCATCAAGTTGGTTTTAGAAATACTGCTTACTTTGGCTTCATAAAGCTATGTAACCCTAAAGCTGGAGAAACAGTTGTAATAACAGGGGCTGCTGGAGGGGTCGGTTCTCATGTAGGCCAGATTGCAAAAATTAAAGGTTATTTGATATGTTTTCGTATATATTTTTTAATTTAAAATGATGAATTGAACTTAAAAATGTAATCATAGGTTGCAGAGTCATCGGATTTGCTGGCTCAGAAATAAAGTGCAAATGGTTGAAGGATAAAATGGGCTTTGACTATGCTTTCAATTATAAAACAGTGAATGCTGATCGTGCTTTAAAAGAGTGTGCTCCAAATGGAGTCGATTGCTATTTTGATAACGTTTGTACATTTATTTATGAGCTTTGAATTACAAATTAATCTTTGGACCTGATACTTGTAGCAAGGATTATGTTATATGCATATTAAAAAAATTCTTAATTTCCCTTATATGTACTTACATAAATTTGAATAGGTAGGTGGTGAATTGAGTTCGATTATTTTTAATAATATGAATCGTTTCGGTAGAATATCAATATGTGGCGCAATGTCGATATTTAATACAGAAAAATATACAATTCCTAATGGTAAGCGATTTGATATTTTGATATTGAATGTGGGTTATGGGCTGATGTACATACAATTATATTTCCAGTAGTATAGTACAGTATAGTACTTTATTAATTTTTTCGATAGTTGTTAAAGTTGATGTGTATCTTAATATTATAAGCTAAATACTTAATACTTATTCAATCGCCCAATAAAAACATAGATAAAGTAAAAATATTTTCCTTCTTGGTCAATACGCTCTTTATATTTATCTATTTCAATAGATAGGTATATATTTTATTTTATTTTTTACATAAATATATACCAGGAAGGCCTGACACGCCCGAAAACGCAAATATCGGAAGGCAAAAATCGAAAATCGAAAGATCTTAAGTCGAAAGATAAAAAAGGGTCTCTCCCCCTCTGTCGAACATACTCACTTAATTTGCGCGAGCAGGATACAACAGGAACAAGAGGAACAGGCTTTTCCTCCCGTATTCTGCGCGCGCACATTAAACAAGGCTGTATGACAAAAAGAGAGATAATTTCGCCGCATGCCACTCATATGTATTATAAATACCAAATGTTTACCATGCACCTTTTTTTTTGATCTTTCGATTTTCGATCTTTGTCTTCCAATATTTGTGTTTTCGGGCGTTTCAAATTCAGGCCCGTGACGGAGACCGCATTTAGATATATTTATTCGTCAAATGCAAAGAAATGCGAGACTCAGAGAATGATAAGTGATAATCAGCTGATGTTTTGAATCCAATTCAAATTGATTAGAGCTATGGTCTGGTAGATAAGAGAAGAGTTTCTGTATTACAATAGCTTCGACCCTTTATCTTGTTTTATTTCTTTTATAGTACATATAACGAGTGTTAGGGCCAAGTATGCATCTTGATAAC
Source organism: Arctopsyche grandis (assembly GCF_051622035.1). NCBI lineage: Eukaryota > Metazoa > Arthropoda > Insecta > Trichoptera > Hydropsychidae > Arctopsyche > Arctopsyche grandis. Next base: position 13,140,594 of record NC_135361.1, on the reverse strand, counting down.
TGTCAGAATCTTTTAGTCGCAATTATGGCTCTTGATAATATTAGCGTAGGATTTAGTAATATAGGTATCATCTTGACGAATTATTTAATATGGCTCTCACAGTGAAAAGTAAATGGTTTTTTTAAATACAAAATTGAAAATAAAAAAAATGAAATATTTTAACTTCTATTTTAATAATTTCACATTTAGTTATTTGAAGCTTAATTTAATTCCTATAGAGTTTTGATCGCCCTTGTTCATGTCTCGACGTGTAAATATAAAAAAATGACCTTAATAATAATTATAGAACAGACAAAATATGCTGACTTGGACGATAAAGTCGATTCATTCATCGATAGATTTTGAGTTACACTATGAAATTATTGAAAAAAAAAAACTATTTTTTTCGATAAGTGTTCGACCCGGTTGAACTGAAACCAGCTTAACTCCACCTGAAAAAGCTACAAAGTACTAAAGTGAAGTTGAGATAAAATAAATTGAAAAGATGGAGAGCTTAAAGCTGGATAAACTTGTGCAGTACTGAAGGCTAATCATTTGTAATAACGTTGTTCTCTAATTTTGACTATCTGGTAATCTTGAAATAAGACAAGAGATAAGACCAGAAACATACATAGATCTGGGAAGAGAATGAATCTTTTAAATGAAAAACCTGAGACAGATTAATTGATAAGTTTATTTGATTTTAGCACTATAGTATAATAAACACTATGCACATTTAACACAATTTACTAACCACATATACATATGATCCCTTACACCCCGCAAGAATGCTTTGACATATTCAGGTATTGCATTATGTATAAATTTTCACATCCTTGTGAAAAACACCTTCCATATTTTGTCTTTTTAACCCTACTTATAATAAAATTATTCTTATTTCTAGTATGATAGCTATGTACATCACAATTACTTATTGTATTATTATTACAATATATAGGAAATAGTTTATGTAATTTATATACATATAAAATACAACATACATACTCATTTTTAAACTACATATTTCTAATACTCGCCAATTCTAGTTCATCTAACATACTCTTAAATGTATTTGAATTTAATAAATCTCTCGTAGCCCTTACTAGGCTTAAAATTGTAGCATGATATACTAAATGTGGTCGGAGAATAGTAATATACAATAAAATTTTACTGTAAATATTAAAAATTGATAAATGTTTTCGATTAAAAAGTGTTGTTTCGTAGAATTTCAATTTACGTATTGTTTGCTTGCTGAAGGAGTGTGAAGAGAGAATAGGATGTTTTTATTATCTAAAAATAAATAATTTTGTATTAAAATTAACTTTCAGGGTTCACTGAAGCCGAATTATTAAATATCTAATATTTCATAATATACAATATATTGTACATGTACATATATTGGTTATTTGCTTATATTATTATGCATTTATTTTTTAACTATACTCACACCCATGAATGTTTTGATTGAAATAGCTACGACTCCAAATGCTTTCAGATTTATAATTCGTGTGCTTTGAATCATAAAAATCAATAATATGCTATTGAATTCATGGCAGTGAGAATACCACGAACAAAAATATGCAGATTCCACTAATTGTTCACTCTGAAAATTTCAATATATACATATATATATATATATATATATATATATATATATATATATATATATATATATATATATATATATATATATATATATATATATATATATATATATATATATATAAATTATAAACAATTTAACTTGGTTAAAAACTTGAAAACGTGTACATACGTGATATTCGATTTCATTTCCGTGCCAACAAAAAATGAAGAGTTGAAATATCATCGCTGATAAATACAGAAAACTTGCTAAAAAATTAACCATTCCACTGCGTATTGCCTAAAAATATAAAACTATAATTAATCAACGCGTAAAATTCTTATAAATTTAATACTACATACGCACTTCTCCGAGATAAAATGCCGACACGCATATTATAATCAGCGATATTGAAAATTGCACCATTATTACAGATCCGAAACACTCTTCTATTTGTTTGATCATGTGTAAAATTTTCGTGTGACGAATTACTAATAATTTCAATCTGTAAACAACACTATCTGGATATAAAATACTAGGAAAATCTGATGATTTCTCTGCAACATTGTTAGATATGTTTTCAAGCGAATATTTCAGCAGTTCCATTTGACACGCAGCTTTGTTCATCAAACCTGTCACTAGACTATCTTTCATTATATTCAACGATGCAGCTATGATTATAGCCACAGTTTGATGTAGATAAGTCAGCTCATATGCTGGCGATTTTTCAATATCATAAGGATACCTTAAAATCATAAAGAATCGAAATATTATAGTTAATATTAATTTAATAAAGAATAGTATAAACAAAATATACCAAGCGGCAAAAGGTAATTTTTTAGTGTGGGTTATAATCGGACCCAATGCCCACAAACAGTTAACTATATAAGTTATAGAGAAGTAGAAAATAAGGTATTTCACAGCTAAGTTAGAATATCTGTAAAAGGTAAGTATGTGAATACATTTGTCATTCATTCTACAGTTAGTATATGAAATAAAAATTACACACTTTTTAACGATGACTTTTTTTTCTTTCATATCATACTCTTTTATTAGATTGTCACTTAAATTAATAATTTCTTCGATGTTTTTATGTCTGAGTAAAATATTAATCATCTTAAAAGCCTGGCACAAATTAGTGAACAGCAAAAATGCATCGGCTGTCATCAACGGTATGTCACCCCATACTATCCACAGATCGACTATTTGGATTACTATATAAATACCTTAAAAGAGTAAGGATGTCGTACAGATGAATAATTAATTTACTTTATGTAAGAGACAATGATAGTTACCTAATAAGAAAATGAAGACTATTGTTGTATAACAGTAGTATAATTTTAATTTCCAACCGTTTAAGTTAGATGGTGGCCAAAATCCTGTATATGTCAAACATGTTAAACAAAGACTTATCGTCATGATCAACCACAAAAATGAAATATATGTATATATAGTGAAGGCAAGATAGAAGCTTTTGCTAAGATTGATGTGAAATCAACGTGGGAGCGAACTTTTATAGGCTCTGATGTTAAAATATTTAACTTGTTTCTAGATTGCATGTTCATAATTGTATGTTATTATTTCTGAAACGGAAATGTATTATATTTATCATTGTAGTCAATATTTTGCTTATGTATGGGGTAATATCTCATTATAATTTAAAACAGTGAATTTAAGTTTTTCCTACAATTTAGTATTCGATTCATTAATCACATAGCTCACAGTAGTCATTTCAATTGAATTAAATTATTATTTATAATGTTGATAAGTATGTTTTTAAGAATACTGATGGATGATGTTAATGAATTTGGCAAGGGTGAGCGAATAAATATAGGCGTAATTGACTATACGAATCGGCAAAGAGGTGTTTCTGATTTGTGCGAAAACGTTGAAAAATATGGAGGTATTGATTTGTGGCAATGAATTTCATCCTTTTTTAGAATTGGCTATAAGTTAAGAATTGACGATTCACAGTGATTTTAAATATAAAGTCATACATTTTATTGTAGTAAAATTTAATTTTAATTAATGATTATTTTGTTTTGTTTATTTAAAAATTCTTCTTTTTGATTTTTGTTTCAATTATTACATTTTTTGGTTAATTATTATCATTAGTTAATGTTATTTTTTAAAATATATTTTTTCCCATGGTGCTATTACATGTTTACCTAAGGTGAAATCTATGTCCAAAGCATACAATTTATTTTATTTTATTGTTACAATCAATATACACTCGTCATTACAGATCGCTCCAATGCGACGAGTGTACGATAACGGTCAGAAATACAATAATACATATACAATCAGAATACATAGCATATACATAACAATTAATCAGTAAATAAATAATAATCATAGAGACATATATGGATTATTTTTAGATTTTTGTGTACAATTATTATTACAATTTTTATACATACATATAATAAACATGAAATTATAGAGATATCTATAGATTTCAGATTACTGTGCATAATTTTTACAAATTATACACATAGATTTTGTGACAACAGGAAATCATCTAATACCAATTTTCAGGAACCGTTTCAACAATGATCAGATAAAATTGGCAAACTCTGATAGAGAAACGATCGATTTGGAGTCGCAAAGCCCCCAAACCTAACCAGCAGTTTGACGAGGACTCGAACCTTCGACCTCGGTGGTGCTAAATATATACGCTACCATTAAGCCAAAAATATGCTCAAATATGTACTATAGGGTATCAGGACATGTACCGGTCTCCGTGACGAGACAGAATGTTAAATGACAAAAATCGAAAGATCTTAAGTCGAAAGATCAAAAAAAATATTAATGTGCGCGTGCAGAATACGGGAGGAAAAGCATGTTCCTCTTGTTCCTGTTGTATCCTGCTCGCGAAAATTAAGTGAGTATGTACTGTTTATCATGCACCATTTTTTTTGATCTTTCGACTTAAGATCTTTCGATTTTCGATCTTTGCCTTCCGATATTTGCGTTTTCTGTCATTTAACATTCTGTCTCGTCACGTAGACCCCCTCTGGACACATACTCCCCGGACATATACCCCCGGTCAAAACCCCGCTGGACATTAGCCCCCGTGCAATAAACCTGAAAAATAGCCCCCGCAATGGATAAAAATATTTTATAAAAATTTACAGTAGGTATATATAATAAAAAGTAAGTATTAATACTAAGGCTTCCTTCCAATCTCGGGATCCCGGTATTTTCTGTTACCGTGAATGCCGGTGCTGACACTAGTTTGAATACCGGGATTACGGTGCTGGCAAAATTTCTTTAAAAATATTATTTTTTCAAAAATAATAAAGAAAAAACGTAAAACAACATTCTATAATGAACAATGGTGGGGTGAACAATGACAGTCATAGTCCATTTGTTTTCTCTGACCCGTTTTGACGCCGGCTTGCCGTTTCCAAGAAATGGTATAAACAACCTGTATTGTATTGCAGATTTTGTGCTCAACTGCAATGATATTTTTAGCATATTTTGACTGATTCGAACTCAGAATCGATCGCTGATCACGTTTTCATGATCTAGAAAAAATCCCTATCGAACTGAAACTTAGTATCGGTTACTAAAATTCTTATCGATACGACTTAAATTTTTTTCAAATTTTCAAGTTGGCTGGAAATGCTAAAATATGTGTGATTACATAGAAAAAGTCGTGGGTTGGTCACATCTGAATTTTTTTACATAAAATCAATATAATTGCAGTTTTTATATTAGGTGGATTGTTCCGATGAATAATTACTAGACGGTACAAACTATTTGTAAAAAACGAATCAATGAATCAAAGCGATGTTTTTTACTTTATTTAATTACATTTTCGGATGTGTTTTATTTAATCTTAGAAATTTATGGATGCGAACCGAAAATTTAAAGAATGTAGCCAAACTCTCAAAATTAGTACTCCATTATGGGAGTATTTTTTGCGTGAAACATCGGGAGAGTTTGCAAAATGCAATTGAATGGTTTTTTCCTTTTTTTGTTATACATTTGATATCCCAGTGCTAGCACCGGGATCCCGGGATCGGAAATTCCTAGCACCGCAATCCCGGTGCTGAAGAAATCTTCCGGGATTGGAAGCACTAATTAATACTAATTTATTTCAGTCAGAAAAATACAATTCGGATAATACTACAAAAGCACCGACAACTTCATCTATCGTAAAAAATTGGAGAGCTGGTATCATTCGTAATTTTAGTGCAAAATCGGAATTTTCTTGGTAAAGGCGTTGCATCCCATTCTATATAATTTTCGGGTAGATGTTTTGACTTACATAGACGAAAGAAAGGTCATTTAATTTTGCAGTCTAGGAACTTGTAGGACTTTTCTAGGACTTTTCTTTCTAAACTGTGCCAATTCAAAGTCAACTATGATGCCGGTAGGACTCAAATTAGCATTCAATATATTTAATGTCTCGAACAGTTTAATGTAAGTATCCCGTCTATTGTTTTGTAGTAATACAAGGAATGGCTCAGTCATGAATAAGTGCATTAATCGTGTATAGTTGAAAAATAACGCAGGAGCAGTTTCAGCAAGTCCCATCCGAGAACCAGTGTGTTTCAGTCGGAGACTGAAAATTTAAAATTATTAATTATATATTACTATTTTTAAATAATTTTTATCCGTGGCGGGGTTTATTGCTCAGTGGGTTTTTTGAACGGGGGTATGTGTCCTAGAACCGTACTATAGAAGTGGCAATTATTTGGCGAGGAAGCGTTTTAATAATGAAATCAGACAGATTGGCAAAATCTGATAGAAAACGATTGATCTGAAGTCACATACAGATATCCAAGATTAATTAATTGAGCGTAGTAAATTTTTGATCCGATGAGAAGATTTTTTTCAAATAAGTAAAAAATATATGATTTTTAATTCTTCCTTTTCTGGACGATATCCATTTTTGATTTATAAATCATTGCACGAGACCACACTGATTGGTTAATTAAAAATAATGCATTTCTTAAATTTTCGCCTTAATTTTATATTCGAAACTGTTTGGATAGGAAACGACATTGGAAAATTCGCTTTTGTGGGTCAAAATTAATTTCTAAATTAAATATCAGAAAATTGCTGTTTGCTGTGAGATCGCGAGGGCGGCTTTCGCATATATTTACATTCGCGAAATTATTGCCACTACCAATTAATTATTTGCAAATGTATCGAGCGGTGAACGATTGCCGTTATTCAGTTCTCAGAATTTTATTTATTACCGCAAAATAAATTTGATCTGATTTAAAAACGTTTAATAAACTGGTGCATCATATTATTGCATAATTATTATAAACATATTCTTACAAATATGTAGGTGTTATACAATCCTATAAAATCAAAATACATATATAAATTAAAACATCGATCACATGTGTGTTATTTGTATGGAATATTCTTCTAAGAAAAAAATCGCAGCAACAAGGCCAGAAATGCAATAAATTCCGACACTTTAATTGTAACACAGAAGACGGTGTCAATTAGTCATTAAATGAGGTTTTTTATTATTTCAGAAGTTTTAATTTAAGAAAATGAAGTTTGACAACGAATGGCGATTATTTTTTTAATATTTGGTTGATGTGATGCCAAAAACTTTTTTCAGAAAAAATATTATTTATTGTTGTTGACATCAATTTAAAAAAAATGAGCTTTATTTTTAGCAAGTAATATTTTAAATTACGTTTTTGAATTAGAAATACTATTATTATTTAAATGTTTCTCATATCATTCGTGTAAAATTTATAGAGCGTGTCAATGACGCTTTTCCTAGTTAACCCTCAGCCCGTATTTGATGTATATCTTTAGTCGAACAAAAGTGAGCTCGATAGTGTCCCAACAGTTTAATTTATAATTCAACTATGCAATATTATATTATATGAATCATTTTGAATTAATCTAATTCTATGGTTATACAAAGAAACGCCGAATATGTAAGTAAAACTTTAAATAATGAATATATCATCGAATTATTAAACAATGGACGGATTGGTTTAGATTTAGATTTAAGCAAAACAACTTATCGATGATATGGCATATTTCGGTATAATATAATTCGTGTTTAATCGATTCAGCCTATTCATAAGACTTTACACATAAGCGCCTTTCAATGCGATCGTTTCGCATCGTTAAATATTTTGTTTCATAATTATCACTATCGTTTATTTCACTAGAAAATTTAACGAGCGATTTCGTTAAAATATTTAATTTATTTTACGGGGTCAAAACTAAAGTGAGATATGTAGACGTAATTAAAAATATTTAAATTTGTTAATTAGCATTGCGTGCGTCGCGACATTTCCACGCAATTTTCCGGTTTTTTAAGGTTTAAATTTGAAGTGAATATGGTCGTGTGAACTGTTTTTATTTTAAGAGTTGTTTAGTTTTGAGGTATTTAATTTTCTAATCAAATCCAAATAACTAGAAACGATATTTTACGAGTGGGAAATTTAACGAACATCAGTAATAACAAGCCAGTCACAGAATTATGAAAAGTATACGTTAAAGTCCAAGTGTAAATTTGGTTCGTTCTGGTCTGTTATAGTGTGTAACAAATAAAAAGTTGACAAACAAACTAATTAGTTCATACACGAAATATTGGGCAAAAGTTTAAGTATGTATTCTCAATCGTTTGTCCTATCCTCTATGTATATACATATGTATGCTTACACTGGGTTGCAATATTTTAATGATTAGCGAAAACCGAAATAGCAAAGTCGTAATGTGGTTTCCATAAGATTTCCCTTTTAAATGACAGCTAAAAGCTTCATGCGACACCTGGTGATTCTATTTGGAGATAGATTTTGATTGTTAGCTCCTAAACTTAAACTAATAGTTCGTGTATGAACAAACTATGATGTTCATGATCGAACCGGAGTGAACACTTGGACTGTAACATACATGTACATATTATTTGGTCATATTTTTGGTCAAAAGTGTCCCAAGTGTTAGTTTGTTCATACACGAACTATTAGTTTTAGTTTAGGAGCTAATAATTCTTAATTACCGTCATCACCATCAAAACTAGGAATTGCAAAAATACCGGAATTTCCGATATCGGTTTTATCGAAATAAAAAAGAACGATACCGGTATTACCGGTACTTTCGGTATTTTATTTTTTTTGAATAATTTATTTTTAATAAAAATAACACATTGATTCCGATATCTTGAGCACCGCTTGCGTGTTTCAACATGTTTATTGAAAAATACTCCAAACTCAAACATTCAAATACAAGATATTCGGGTACAAAGCTGTAAAGTAGGTACGTCCCAGATATAAAGGATTATAATGTTTCGACAATCTCTAATCAAGACCCAATCTTTGGTATAATATGATTTTCATAAATAGATGGAAATTGGAAATGTTGTTTAATTTAATATGATTTTATTTCGAAATCAATGCAATGTAATGGCTTACTTTGATTTGAATGTACGTGCTTACATTTGAGCCTGGGGATTTTAACCGAGTCTGTCTATGAATAATCTTACACGTTTCAGACAAATATTCTACAACTTTGATATATTATAATATATCGTTCACAGTAGTGTGTGAATAATTTCGGCTAAAGTCCACGAGAAGGTCCTTACGGTGGAATTTTCCTAACTATTTGTCACCGGCGAGGAAACTTCGAAGCATTGTTCATAAATACCGGACAGAGTAAAAGTGTCCCAGTTGATGCACGACCAAACACAAACTAGCGAATTTCTGGAATATACACGCAAATGCAGTAAAAATTTCTACCGAAAGTAGCGCATCCGAGAAGTTTCGAGTAATTCAGCTGAAATATACGACTCTTCCATGGTAGTTTCGTGATGGTCACACAATATTCTTTCTAATGGTTGGCATTCTTATGGCGTGATTATAAGGGCGTCGCGTTACGATCCACCCCCTGTCGCGTTGGGCGTGATTCTTCCTGGTCCGCGGTCGGGTTCAAGCCAAAGTGTGTCTTATCGTCAAATGGTTTTGGGTGTATAGTGGGGTGGTGGGTGGGTGCCCGCCCACTCGTACAAGAAGTGTGTAGAGGTGAACAGCAGCCAGCAACTGTGGCAGTCGGCTTCAGGCCGTACCATCAGCACCATCGCGAGCACCACTGCGATCTCCTCCTCACCCACAACTTCATCCAAAACTCAAGCCCCAGCTCTCATGGCTCAATTATTGAGATTCGACGTGCCAGGACTGACTCCCGAACGCTGACGACTGCTGCCGCCGAAGGTGAGCATTCTTTACTATTTTTCTTCGCGGAAAATTCGGAAAAGTCCTACTAAAAAACCGTTTGAAATTAAAAATCCGCAAAATTTATTTCGATATACATACATATATTATATAATATGTACATTAAAATTTTCATTGAAAATATTTTTCATTATGAAACACTACTGGGGTGGAAATTCTGCCGCTGTGTTTAAACGTATGTGAAAATCTACATATAATCGTATATTAGTTGAGATTTCTTCCAAATACGATTGTACCAATGTTTTTATAATATTGTTTTATTTTTGCTACTAATGATATGTACTCTCACAAATAAATATATATACATATTTAAGTAAAAAATTAAGCGTAGCTTTCAATAAAAAATATTCGTTATTTATATTTAGAAATTTTTATCTACAAAAAAATAAAAGAAGTACAGTTTAAATAAAAAAGTTAAATTCAAAATTCAATTGTTTCAAATAAAATATCGTGTACTTCTAATGATTTGTACCCTCACGAATAAATATATAACATAGTTAAGTCAAAAAGAAAGCGTAGATTTCAATAAAAAATATTCGTTATTTATATTTAGAAATTTTTATCTACAAAAAAATAAAAGAAGTACAGTTTAAATAAAAAAGTTAAATTCAAAATTCAATTGTTTCAAATAAAATATCGTGTACTTCTAATGATTTGTACCCTCACGAATAAATATATAATACATAGTTAAGTCAAAAAATAAGCGTATATTTCAATAAAAATTATTCGTTATTTATATTTAGAAATTTTCATCTACGAAAAATAAAAGAAGTACAGTTTAAATAAAAAAAGTTAAATTCGAATTTCATTTTTTTCTAATAAAATATCGTGTACTTCTAATGATTTGTACCCTCACGAATAAATATATAATACATAGTTAAGTCAAAAAGTAAGCGTATATTTCAATAAAAATTATTCGTTATTTATATTTAGAAATTTTCATCTACGAAAAATAAAAGAAGTACAGTTTAAATAAAAAAAGTTAAATTCGAATTTCATTTTTTTCTAATAAAATATCGTGTACTTCTAATGATTTGTACCCTCATGAATAAATATATAAAACATAGTTAAGTCAAAAAGTAAGCGTATATTTCAATAAAAATTATTCGTTATTTGTATATAGAAATTTTCATCTACGAAAAAATTAACGAAGTACAGTTTAAATAAAAAAAGTTAAATTCGAAATTCAATTGTTTCAAATAAAATATCGTGTACTTCTAATGATTTTAAACCCTCACGAATAAATATATATACATATTTAAGTCAAAAAGTAAGCGTAGATTTCAGTAAAGAATATTCGTTATTTATATTTAGAAATTTTCATCTACGAAAAAATTAACGAAGTACAGTTTAAATAAAAAAAGTTAAATTCGAAATTCAATTGTTTCAAATAAAATATCGTGTACTTCTAATGATTTTAAACCCTCACGAATAAATATATATACATATTTAAGTGAAAAAGTAAGCGTAGATTTCAATAAAAAATATTCGTTATTTACACATGGAAATTTTCATCTACAAAAAAATAAACGAAGTACAGTTTAAATACAGTTCAAATTAAATATTGTTGAATCGTTTTGTACAAATAAAAGAAGTAGAATTTAAATAAAAAAGCTCAATTCAAAATTCAATTATTTCAAATTAAATTGTTTCATTTTTCAATCGTTTTGTACAAATAAAATAAATATGTAGATTAAATCCAATCATGAAATAGCTAAAAATTATTTTTTCGGTACAGTTAACGATTATATGAGCAACAAGTATTCAACGCGTGCTTTATACGGATCGTTCTGTACGAAATTGAACCAAGTCTAAACATATACATATATGTGCATATGCTTGGAAAACCGTCGGAAAAATCAATAAAAAAACACTTTTAATTACACATGTATGCAGGTATGTACATTTATAATTCATGACGGAATTGGTTTACTTTTTTTGTTTATTTGAACATATTAGAAGTTTTTCGCGAACTTAATGAATCACTCCCCTGTGAATTTTTATGATATAATATAATTCCATAATAAACGAAACTTTTGTTTCCAATAAATATCTTATGAAATAATAAAAATGTTTCTACATAAAAAAATATTCACTCTTAGAATAGATACAATACTTGACTCGTTATCTGGGATTGTTTTATATATATTTTTGTATTTTTATGGATTATAATAGTGCAGGTGATAATTAATCCCCGTTATGAAGTTCGTTAAAATTTTCCGCTTCGTATTGGAAATCTGGGCGGCAAATGAAACGTGCATGAGAAAAAAATGCCGATGTCACCGGATATCGTTTGAGAACCATCAAATCCATCACAAATAAAAGCATTCGTTCGTTTCGAATAAATGAATTTCGATAGAGCGCGAACACATTTCCCATTGAAAAAAAACCGCACATTTGTAATGCGAAAGATCACAGATTCGAGAATTGCCTCGTCAATATACATATTGCTACGTGCGTGTTAAATTAACGCTCGAACGACTTTCAATATCCAATATGGCGTTGCAATTGAAATTAATTTCCTATTTGGAGGGGGAAGGAAAAGCCTCGCCGTATCCCCTATTTTTCGTATTCACAAAAAGTGTGGGCCATTTTCTTTTATTTCAAGTTTGGCATGTGTGCCTTTCAATTGAAAATTTAATATCGCTGCCAAATCACATATTCCGTCCCATAATGATATTTTTTGGATATGCTACTTTTATTAAGAGAATTTTCCAGTTAGTCGTATTAAAACGCTTGAACGGAAAAGGTCTTCATATATTCATTGTCATTGAAAATAATCTGATCTTCCATATAAAAAATTTTCCGCTGAACTTTTATGATTTTCCATTTTATGTCTTTTTTATACCCAAAACTGCATCTGGCTTAAAATCAATTAAACATTTTCTACATACATATGTACATATGTACGTAGTTGAAATTATACGTTTGATATATTTTAGTATATGTAGTGTTTGTTACATTGGTCATTGATTTTGTTAAAATATACCTTTTCAGTTGGATCTACATATATTCATTATATGTAGATCTAGCAGTATGGCTCGGTGGTTGCGTTTATGTTTAGCACCGAAAGGTTACCAGTTTTGATTCCGTGCTAATCTTTAATACTGCTGGTCAGACTTAAATATTGTGACTACAAGTCGATCGTTTCTTATCAGAGTTTGCCAATTTATCTGATTCCATTGTTGAAACGGTTCCTCCGTCAAATTGGCAAAAATCATCCTACCCGCTATATCACAAATATCTGAATTTTATTTATGTAAAATGTGTAAAAATGTTTGTACAAGTCTAAATCTCTATTGATTAATTAATTAATTGTTAATTTTGTCATCTTCAGCCTCTCGAAATACAGCGACTTATGTAATAAAAATATTGCAATGTTTATAATTACACTGTTCGACACGAAAAATAGTTCAGAGACGAAATATGATTTTTCTAAGTGGAATTTTAATTTAATTCTCATACAAAGACAATTTAATATACTATCCCTATTAATTCAATTCAGATTCGTGTAAATACGAGTAAATACTAGTACGAGCTTTTAGCTCGCAATTTGACCGATTTAAAATTCAGCACACTTCCAATTAACCATTTTAAACGAAAAAAAAAAATATTGTGGCCAGAACAATATCCCAACAAACTTGTTTCGATAGAAAATAATATAAAATAGTATTAACAGTGGGAAAAAATCCCAAGTGAAAATACGTACTTTTGACTTTTGATTTGAACTGGACGACTATTTAGAGAGATTTGAAAGCTGAAAAGTACTACAAATGAAAGATAAAATACCCGAATATAGATTCCAATATTCATTTTGAACAGGAAATTGACAGATTTTGAGACATCGACCGAACAACACGAAGATATAGAAAAATCGTGCGATTTAAAAAACACATATCTCCGAATCTCGAGCCAATTAACATTTTTTATTACCAGATTCGTGTTCACTGGGCATAGATCTATAAGAAAAGTCATATTTCGTCTCTGAACCAAAAAAAAATCGTCATTTGTCGAAAAGTGTTAATTGTCTTGGAAGACGCATTGGGGTCTATCTGTTAGGCTTTAGGGCTGTAAAATAAAAAAAACCTGGTTTTATTTTAGAAAATTGTGATGAAGTTAGAGGAATACATAGATAATTAATTTTTAAACTATTCATAGTTTAAATTATTGTCAAACCAATATGAAGGATTTGGGAATTAATTTGTAAGGAATGGAGATTTATTATAATTTTCAAAATAACAAATACCAAAAAACGAAGTAGATAGATTTAAATTTATTATAAATTTTACATGTTTTTTGTGCAAATAAGGTTTACAGGGTTATAAGTCATTGTTAATGTGAGTTAGTTACTTTGAAAACGATTCAAACATTACAAGCTTCATTTGTTCCCATTTATTTTTTTATAACTTTTATTTGACCGTTGAAATCGAAGTTCATTGACACGAGAAGAAATTACATATGTTACCAATAAACTTCGTGATAAGACTACAACCTACATAACTTTGTCGCTTAAAAAGTGAGACACGCGCCGACCCTGAATAATTCATCAATAGAGAAAACGCTCCACCGACAAAACAAGACGAGTTCCCGAATAAAAATAACGTTCGAAACTATTTCACAACGGTATTTAAACGTCTATCCCGAAGTTAAGTAGTCCAGGTGGATATTTGCGGTGGGCCAGCGCTGCCCCTTCAGTAACGAGAGTGACCACAGGATCGATGCAAATTTATCTCTATTGGGAAATGTAATTAATTGTCGTGTTTCGCTCGAGTCGAGATTTATTAGCGTCGTTTGGTGCAATTTTGAACGTATCAAGAAGAATGAAAAGCGATTCGATTGAAATCCCTCATGTCCGCTCAAGTGGGAATTAATTCGAATAAGACTTTTGAGCTGTGGAGCGAAAGCAAAGGCATTCGTATGTGTTTGATTGTAATTATATTATATATATTTTTTGTATTATAGCAGGTATGCTCGGAAGCGGCGTCGTTGAACGGGGACACGCCGCCCCCGGGCAGCGCCTCAGCCCCCAGTGAAATGCAACGGGGCGCCCCTGGGGGCAGCGGCGGGTCTACCGCGGAGCCCCGCTCTCCTGATGATGCTCCTACTCCACCTGCAACGGCAACAGCACCAACTGATACGTCTAAAACCAACAAAGAACTGGTAAGTGTGCTTACGTATGTAGTAATTAAGTTCTTCATCCAGGTCCTCCAGAAGGTCATTCTAAAGGCCGGTTTCGTCGACTGCTACTGCGACTGCACCGCATAAATCTTCCATTGACTTAAATAAATCGTTTAATTTAACTTAAATAAATTTAGTATTGGTTACTGAAATTCTTATCGACATGAGGTATTTTTTTTTTTAATTTTCAAGTTAAGCGGAAATGGTACCTTCTCTTATAGGTGTCCTCTTTTTTCTAAGTTTTTGAATTCAATTATCTCCCAAGCCGCTAAGTAAATCGGACTAAATTTTTTTTATATGTGATAGAAATTATAAATTTTATAATCTAATATAATATTTTTTAAATATTTTTACCTGAACAGATGGTAATTTTACTCTAGAGAATCGAAGTTTTTTTGTTTTTCTCAGAAACCTTTTAGTTTCTTCTTCTTCTTGTTAATGCCTTGTCCGCATCCGGACGTTGGCGACTACCTCATCGATTATTTGAAGATATCCGCATCGGTCTTCAGCGGCTCGGAACAGCGCTTCGGCGCTCATATCGGTCATGAGCATGTTTCGAAGCCAAGATAACTTTTTCCTGCCAATCCATTTTTTTCCTTCTATTTTCCCCATGGTTATCAAGCGAAGAAATTCGTATTTTGGACCCCGTATCATGTGTCCGAGGTACTTCATCTTTCTTCGCTTGATGACAGAAACAAGTTCCCTGCCTCTCCCCATCATGCCGAGGACAGCTTCGTTTGATATCTTTTTGGTCCACGGAATCTTTTAGTTTATTGAACTGAAATTTCATATCTAGAAATTTCAGCTTAATACCAAGTTATGTTTAAAATTTGGTAAGCATCCGTCAACCGGAAATGGTAGTTTACTCTTGTTCAATTTTTCTTCCATTATTTTTTTCGACCCCTTAAACATGTGCGCTCTTCACGAAAAAATTCAAGTATAACTCTTGTATTAATGTGATAAAAAAAAACCTTATGGGGGTAAGACCGAATTAGTTCTGAAAAATATTCAAAAACGAAGTGAAAACTATTGATGCAATACCGAGTTGCATGACCGAAGTCGACAGTTTAAAAATTTTAAAAATTATGACCTAGCGTATGAATTTTGTCATTCTTTTCCAAATATACATTATTGCTCTGAGACTTTTCGAAATAAAATGAGTCGTGTAAAATGAAAATAATGTTATTTAGGTATATAAATTAAATTGTTTTCAATTTTTAAATCCTGAAGAAAACTGTATTACTCTAATACATCTAATACAATCGCATTCATCGTGGTTGTGACTTTTTAATACTTTCGATTTCATTACGTTTTTGAAAATTATATTTTCGCAAATAAATTGTGATAGAGAATTTTACTGTTAAATATGTAAATATAGATATATAATATATAATATAAAGTTAAGTGGGGACATGAATTTCTTTTTCAAAGAATTAGATTAAATGGACTTGTTCTCATGTATATATTTTTTCAGTAATTGATAAATTGTAAAAAAAAGTAAATTGTATAAAAGGTACATGTTAAATAACATTTTGAGAAATTTTTTTTTTATTTTTATTCAAAGCCTTTTCTAAATTTAGAAGTTATAAAGTTTCGGCTTTTTTAAACGCTTAAAAAATCCTGGTTACGACCGTACTGAATTGTGCTATTCTATAGTATAGGCGTTGGCTGGATACTCGTCAAATAACAATAGACCTTTCTATTGGTATACAAAGCAAGACAGCAAAAAAGCATGGTTGACAATAGTGAATCATTTTTTGTGCCAAAAGCATCGTTGCCGATCTTTGGTTATTAATATAGTAATATTTACATATATTGTACATGTAAGTAATAACCAGAGATAGGCGCGGAAGCGTGCTTTTTGGACAAAAAATCGGAGTTTTGGGGCTTTTTTCCAGGAAAGAGGGCAAACTACAAAGCTAGAGAGCAAAAAAAAGGTTCACCATAAAAATAGTGCGCAATGGTGAGCAGGGTCGCACCGTAGCTTAGTAATAACTAGAGTACGGACCCAAAACGCGCTGCTCATTGTTCAATTGTAGTAAATGCTTTGTAAAAAAGGTTCGGCAAACCTTAAACAATGCATTTACAACATTTGAACAATGAACGGCACCCTGGTTATTCAGGCTTTAGTAATAACTTATTACTAACATGTACAATATATGTAAATATGTACATATGTACAAACATAGTACAATAGTCGTATAATGCTCATCATAAATAAAAATCAAAAATTGTTTCAACCCTATTTTTTGATGAGATCGACGTGAAGTGAATATCACAAGTTAAACTTGTTCACAGTTTTTGTGTATTTTGTTTAGGTTTCGAGGGTCGTCATCGTATCTTTAACACCGGAAAGACAAAGAGAGACATGGGGGAAGAAAGTGGAATTCCTTTTGGCAGTAATCGGCTTTGCGGTCGATCTCGGCAACGTGTGGAGGTTCCCTTACATCTGCTATCAAAATGGAGGAGGTGAGAGGAAAATCTTCAAAATTTAATAAACGTATGTATGTACATATGCGTATACAAATCAAAATTTCATTTGAGCATGTTTTTCCCTCCTCAGGTGCTTTCCTAATACCGTATTGCATCATGCTGATTTTCGGCGGCTTGCCGCTGTTTTATTTGGAGTTGGCTCTGGGGCAGTTCCATCGTTGCGGTTGTCTCACCATATGGAAGAGGATATGTCCGGCACTCAAAGGTGAGTCTTTCAAAGTTAGAATTAAAGATGCTTCTGGAAAAGTTTCAGACCGCTTTGAGTGGTCTGATGGGGGGGTGAGAGGTAGAGGCTTGGTGGGTGGAGGAGGCATGACCAAGAGAGCAAAGCAAATAAAAATCTAATGGTTGCTATCGGAATCGATTGACGACGGAATTGAAGTCTCGGCCTATGGAGGACGTGTCGCCACGACTTACCCCTCTCCTCTACTTTAGAAATCGTTTCAAATATCAAGTGGTCCCCTCGAATAAAATGTTTACATTGTTCAATGGGTCGTGGTGACATATGGGCGCACTATGATTTTAATATAGTGATTAGAAACTTTGTGGGTTTAAAGACGGAGACTTATCTGGAAAGCTATTTAGTTTTCAATAATTAATCTTTGACTGGTGCCGGCTTAGCGTGCATTCTACCTTAAAGGTAACTGGTTAAGCGTTTATATGTTTATAGGAATGGTCAAATAAACAGGTTCATATTTTATTAAAATAAGTAATGACAGTAGCGGTAAACCGTAGCAATGTCATGAAGAAACATAACAAAAAGGTCGGGAACAATCTTATTTTCAATGCGCCAAACAGTGTTTGGCTGTTCGAGAAGCCCATTGTCCGAGAGAAAACAGCAGGTTGACTCCTCTGTTGCAATGAGTCGATAAAAGTCTCGAAGAAGCATTCTTGGGGAATAATAAAAACCGAATACACTGGCGAGATGTCAGACAAATATTACATATTGTCAAATCCTATTACGGTAGAATGCAAGTTATAGGTAGAATGCATGCTAAACCGGCATCCTTCATCTTTTATTTTGTCAGGACTACTTTTTTATGATTTTAATATAAGTCTTGTCTCTTGGTTTATTTAAATCATTTTTATTCAATATATTTATGTATGTTTGTACTTTTTCTGTCATTTTATCAATATCAATACATATAATCAAGTTTATCTTCTATCTGAGGTTTGGTCTTGAGCATATGTATCTATGTAATATATAATTTCGAAAGAGACTTTGTATGTATGTATGTTTGTTTGTTTGGTTCGTAGAATCCGTGACGTTAAATTAATTAAAAAAATAAATGAATATTCAATTAAATTTAAATATAATAAATTTAATAAAATGTTTACTATTACTATTACATATTCAAGCGGTTTATATTACATATACTGAGCGAAGCCTGTTAAAAACACTTATAGTATTATATAATTTGACTATTTTTCTTACAAATGGGGCCGAAAAAGTAGCTTAGAATGGATATAAAAATATCAAAGTTGCCGTTTTACAAATATTTTTGTTTCATTGTCGTCACCATTGCTTTGTGAACTTCATTGGAATTAACAACAGTTTCGTTTATTATTTATACATTTTTGCATAAACTCGAAGCAACACTAAGAACTGACTATAATCATCAGGTCAACTAATTATACATGATAAAAGGTGTCATTCTTATTCTTTTGTAAGTAAGTATGTACATTTTATTGCTATGCAAAAGATAATCTCGGATTTGTAGCGATTTTAAACACGATTTTTTATTTTTTATTTTATTTTATTTTATTTTATTTTAAAAAATCAATACCACAGAGACTTGACAGGTTGCCCCAAAGCGTCAATGTGATTTTAATACAAATAATAAAAATCATAAAAATTACAAAAAAAACATCATAAAAAAAATAATAAAAATCATAAATAAAAAAAAAACATAAGAAAATAATAAAAATCATAAATAAAAAAAAAAACATCATAAAAAAATAATAAAAATCAAGTAAAAAATATGTACACAAAATAAAAACAAAGAAATAAGATTGAAAAATTTATATCGTGCTATTTAGGATGTGTTCCACCAACTCAACATAACTGGCATCGAATAGGTCCAAGTATTGTGCCAGTAAGTTAAGGAGTCGAACAGCTCTCGAGAGGGGGGAGTTCATGAGCACGTTTGATTTAGCCCTAATTGGTAAAAATATATCATGTTTTCTTAAAACTCTACGATTTTCCGGGGCCCAGAATTTTAGTTTCTCCAGGATAGTGGGATTGTGAATCTCTCCTCTAAGTAATTTTACGAAATGTTTCCCAAGAAATAAATCTCTTCTCTTTGCCAGGGAGTTGAAACCCAAAGATCCCAAGACAAAGGCACTAGGGAACAGATATGGATAAAATCCAAATGTCTTCAGATATAAAAATCTAAGGAATTTCCTTTGGACTCGTTCCAACATTAGAGAGTAACGAAGTTGATAGGGAGACCATATAATGGAGCCAAACTCGAGCACACTGCGAACTAATGTACAATATAAGAGACGAATGGCAGTGAGCCCTAGTTCAGACGAATTACGGATTACGAATCCAAGGATTTTTGTTGCCCTATCACAGATATTCTCAATGTGAATGTTGAAACTCCAACTATTTTCGAAGACTATTCCCAGATCAGATATAAATAATTCTCTCTGAAGAAGAGAATCATGAAATTTATACGGATATTTAATAGGAGAACGAGAACGAGAGTAAGAAATGACCCGACACTTTAGGATATTGAAGGGAAGTTTATTAACATTAGCCCATTCATAAATAGAATTCAAATCCTCTTGCAAATAAAGAGCGTCAGGTAAATCAATTATTCTCTTATAGATTTTTAAGTCATCCGCATATAATAAAAATTTAGAATGGTGAATAGAAGATTGAATATCGTTGATAAATATTAGGAATAATAAAGGGCCAAGATTTGATCCTTGGGGAATCCCAGAAGTGGCAACATACTCATAAGAAAAGCAACTCCCAAACTTAACGAATTGACGTCGATCCTGTAAATAAGAAATAAAAAGACCAACAAGATTATAAGTAAATCCAATAAAACTTAATTTACTAACCAAAATTTTATGATCAACTTTATCAAACGCCTTCTCAAAATCAGTATATATTACATCCATTTGATTATTACAATCCAAAGTGCTGGTTATGTCATTAGAGAAACATAACAAGTTGGAAATAGCTGATCTGGCCGGACGAAAGCCATGCTGCTGATCAATGAGCATACTTTGAAAGTGATTAAAAATGTATCTGTGTAATATTACCTCAAACATTTTGGCTGGCGCTGACAAGATAGTTATTGGTCTGTAGTTCCTTACACAAGATTTATCGTCCTTCTTATGAATAGGAGTTACTTTAGAGCATTTCCATAAATTGGGGAATGAAGAGTTCCTTAGAATTAAATTAAAAATGAATTTTAAAGGTTCTAAGAGACTAACCTCACATCCTTTTAGGATGTAATTAGGGATGGAGTCAGGACCGGAAGAATAAATATTTTTTAACTTTAGAAAGCCATATTTCAGATCGGAAGAGTCAAGATGATTAATCGCTAAAGTGGGGAAAGTAAATTCCGAGTCATTGGTAGGTTCCATGGAATCAGTAGGATTATTGAAAACTGATTTAAAAAAGTCGGCAAATCCATTAGCAATGTTTTGATCACCCTCTAACAATCCAGAATCATTGTACATAATGGTCGACTTTACACGATTTACACGTTTAGAATTGATGAAGTTCCAGAATTTCTTAGGGTTTTTAACTATGGAACTTTCACAATCAGCTACATAAACATTATATGCATTATTAATTAATTTCTTAATTTCCGTACGTAAAATACGGAAATTATTTAAGATAAGAGGATTGCTCGATTTCTTCCAGAGTTTATGTGTTTGATATTTACTTTTTAAGAGATTAATAATTTCTTTAGTAAACCAAGGCGGATAAATCCTTTTACTCGTCACTAATCCTTTCAACCGAAAACAATCATTAAAAATAGAATATATAATGTCATAGAAATTAGAGAGGGCCAAATTAACATCTTTGCACTCATAAACTCGCTCCCATTGACAATTACAAAGAATATCATTTAAATATTTGAAATCAACATTTGTAAATAACCATCCATTTAGGACAGAGGTATTAAGACAGTTATTTATTAAACGAAGTGAGGAATAAGTTATAGTTAATTTTAAATGAATATCAAGAGCAGGATGATAGCTGTCTTCAGGAACCAAGGAATCAACTGAATTTGAAATAATAATATTCTGACAATCTAAATTTGTTAATAGAAAATCCAACATGGAATTATTAAAATAGTTTCGAATAGTATTAATTTGTTTTAAGTTGAATAAAGATATAAAAAAATTCAGGTCATCAGGAAAACAGTTAGAAGAATTCAGATTAAAATCTCCAGATATAAAAATGCGACCATTACTTAAATGTGAATAATTAGATATAATTAAATCAAAAAATCGCTTATAAATATTTGGTGGAGATCTTGGTGGAAAATAAATAGTACATATGTATATAAAAAAAGGAATGTTAACAAATCTTAGTTTTAGCCATACACATTCATGAATGTCCTCAAGATGACTAAGTCTTTCAACCGAAATAATATTTGTATTTTTAACTGCTAGAAGAACACCACCACCTCTGGCAGATCTATCATGGCGATATATATTGAAACTGCTGTCAAGTACTTCGGCATCATGTACAGATGAGTTTAGCCATGTTTCAGTAATAGCAAGGACGTCAATAGATCTAGAAGCGGCGTTGTTGTAGAATTCCTTGAGTTTTGTATTTAAACCCCGCACATTTTGATAATAAAGTTTAATGTTACGGGTCACGGGTTTGGGCAATCGGTTTCGAAGAGATTTTTTTGAGAAATAACCATTCTCTTATGCCAGTACCCATAGGCCAAAATTCAGGATTGATAATTATATTAAAAGTTTCAGTATCTACACTAATTTTAAATGACGAGCACATGTCAGTTTTAGCAACCTGAGAAACGTTGATTCTTTTATTTTTAATTTTATTTAATATGAACTGTTTCACAGTATCACAAGTGCAGTTATTTGCCAAATTAAAAACGTGTACATTCTTCAATTTCGGAATAGTGGCCACCTGTAAAGTTTTATCAGGTGCTCCAGATCCACGAGTGTATGGCAGTCTCCCAGAAGAAGTCCCAGCGACCTGACTGAACGAATTTGAAGGATCTACAGTAGAAGCAGAAGCAGGAGCACAAGAGACAGGAACATAATCAGATGTTGAAGCAGAAGCTGATGTAAGTGTAGCTGAAGATGAAGATGGCAGAGGTGAAGCAGTAGAAGATAGCGCTGCGACCTGACTGTAAGATTTCGCAGGTTTTATAGGAGAAGGAGGAGAAGCAGAAACAGAAACAGTAGAAGCAGAAACAGTAGCACACCCAGGAGTAGATGCTGAAGCTAAAGCAGACGCGAGTGAAGTTGAAGCTGAATAAGGCGGAGGTGAAACGGTAGAGGATGCCGCTATAACGTCATACGGGCATCTGACAGGTGTTTGTTTATGTACTGTAGTATTGTTACATTCAGTTATGTACATAGTTCTACGTCAAAAATTTCCCAATACATTTTATTTGCTAAATATATTCAACCCATGAAAGAAATCGTTTGTAAAAATTATCTAAGTATTTATCCTGCTTGATTCTTATTTTAATCACGTTTTAAAATTCTCGGCAAAATAACAATTCAATGTGCTCATATGAATTGTTGCCGCATAGAATTACCGCTTAAAGGAATTTTAAATTTCAATTGGAATCTTAATGCTTATTTTAACATTATGACAAGATGGTTTAAACGTGGCACAATTCACATTTCAAAGTTTAAATCGAACAGCGTAAACTTCAACCTGTCAATCTTATTCGCTAGCCATAAACACTTCTAGTGTTTAAACGAGTTCGAAAATAGTAATCGATCTACACACATATCTATCGATCTGTTCAACGTTAAGTCAATCGAATCGAAATTGATTTCGCTAATTCCTAGATCTGCTTTATTTCGTTTGCCAATACCTACTAAGCAAGGTATCTGTCGAATGAGGAAATGAATGGTTAAAAATTGATTGCAACACATGTATGTATATGTATACTACTTGATATATTACACTCGGCTACGGGAATATTGTATATTTAAATTGATTAAATTGCAATTATCGACTGGTTGGCGAGATCGTTGAAACGAATAGTTGTAATTGTTCATTCTGAAGTATTTACTGAATTTCGACACATTCGTTTCGATATACGAACAAGCATACATAGGGTGCATTGTTATGTTGAAAAAAATGTGTGCCACATCGTTGATGCGATGTTTGTTTGGCACGCATTCAATTAACCGGGCACGCAAAATCGAATTTGGAATTTAAAAAAAAATTAACTGCCTATTTTTGCATGCAACTTTTCGTAGTTATTTTTCTGTGTATAGACAAGTAAGGACTATTTTTCAAAACTACATAAGACGCCTCAGTAGAGGATTCTAAGCACAGTCTGCACGGCCGTATTTGATTCATTCGACTTCACCTTTCTAACCTTTTCTCTTCCTTTCCTTTTTTTCATCTCTCCAGATCCTCTTCCTCTTCTCTATTTTCCTACCACACCTTACTTTTATTTTTATTTAAATACTCCGCCTCTTCTATATTACTATCATTTTAAGTCTTTAAGAGGGCTGGACAGCAGCGCCTTGTCCATACAAACGTACTATACTTCTCCCTTCCTCAATTATGGCACTAGAGAAAGTATTTTTTAATATGCTATGGATATCCACCATTGGGGTGCATCTATCGTTTTATTTTTTTGATTAATTATTTTTTATAGGAGCTAGGAGCCGCCAAACATCTATAAAATCGCCTCTTTTTTACACCCACGAAACGAGTCCAGCGTGCTTATTTAACGGTCGATTTAAAAAAAAAAATACGCCGATAGATGCACAGAAAGTATCTTTCTCATACCGATGAGGAATTTTTTTTTAAATTGGTCTAGTTTTGGAGGAGAAAATAGTTGAATACGAAACCTCGATTTTGTCAATTTAAAATACGTTTTATCTGGTCGAAGCGCAACTGTCGCATTCACTCAATATATATATTGTCACATTCACTCAATATATACATACACTCAATATATATATCGAAGAAAGGAACGGTAACAAAATTAAGGTTTCGGGTGTACAGCCCTCTTAATCCCTTTCTGTTCAGATACAACACGTAACTTTAGTTAGCCTTGTACAGCTGTTTTATTGAGGTTGAAAGCAATATTTTACTAATTGACTAAGTTAAAACATTTTCTACATCATTCGTTTTTAAACTCCTGTCTACGAATCGGCCGTGGCTCGAATACAATTTCTAAACGGTGCGCTTTTAAGTTTTCAAAAAAAATATGAATTTTTAAAAGAGCGGCGTAATAGAGGAAGATATAGAAATGATTTATTTAAAACTAATGGACCTAATGGATGTTCCTAATTTTTTATATTTTACAATGATGCCGTTATCAGGTTGCCCCTGAGATACATCTATGGTATTAAACTTGTTCGACAGTATATGTGGTGATATAGTGGGTAGGATGGTTTTTGTCAATTGGACGAGGAACCGTTTCAATAATGAAATTAGATAAATTGGAAAATTATGATAAGAAATGATCGACTTGGAGTCACAAATATCCAAATCTGACCAGAAGCACTACATATAATACTCGGAATAAATTCGATTAAATTGGGGTTAGCCCACAAGATTGAACCTGACAACCTCTCGGTGGTTAGCAGTAACCACCAAGATATGCTGCTGGATAAATGATTGCCACTGTCAAAATTTAAGGGTCTTACCTCAAAACATTGTCCTGAAATTAAGGACTATCTTAGAAGAAATCTCCGTATTAGCACTCTATTCCGGGGAGATGACCAACTCACTAATTTTTCACGAAAAAATCCTGGTCGAGTTGAGCTCAGATGGACATAATTATTTTTCCTATTATATTTATTTATTGAAAAATCAACAGACAACAGATGTAGAAATGCATAAAAGTAAAGAATAAATGTAACAAAATTACATCTGAGCCCAATTATAGATATTTAAAAATTACATAAAATGGTACATAGAGATAAACAAATGAAAAAGAACAGAATAAAAACTAAAACATGACTAAATAGAACGGTGCATAACTTATTTTCATCGGTTCACAGGTATAAGAAGATTAGAATGCTTTGTACGTAAGTACATACGTACAGAGTAAAATACATGAACCGACTTGAAATATTTGCAGTAGAGAACCGATCGGTGCATAGGACTTAAGGAAAATATGCTCGTCGACCCGTGTCGTGGTTGGTAGTTCTAGTGGTCCTTCTACTCTTAGCTCGCAGTGGGGTTTTTATAGTACCCAGGGAGGGTTGGTCGGTCGCTGTATATGTATGAGAGAGAGTAGCTCGAGTTCAACTGGTGAAATGTGGACGTAATGGAATGCGGGAACAAATCTTATAAATATAAATGAGGCAATACTTTTAAGAAGACAAACAGGTGATGACTCGGAAGAAGAGAGGGAGTCAGATCTTAGCCTGGGGCTACTTAGCGGAATGAAGGCCGTATAACGTGTTGGCCATTTTCCTTATAAAATCGCTCCCTCTTCTCCTTCTCCTCCACCACTCGTTCTCGGGGTGGACCTCTCGTCCTCTTTTGATCAGTCGGGAACGCTTCGATGGAACGGGACAATTCTAGATAATGCGGGAGCGAAATCAATCAATGTTGATGTAAACTGTTCGATGACGAAAACATGCGTCTTTGCCGCTTAAATTCTAAATTTAATTTCAGTAAATGAATGGCAAATATTTATGCGATATGATGATAGTTTTACGACGCACATTCTTTTTTCAAATAATGATAATTGTAGAAGAATTTTACTTTGTTTTCCTCGAGCCGATGATTTGAAATTTTTATATGAACAGTATAAGTTATGAACAATAATGTTTATGTTAATATAATTGTAATATTATTATGTAAGGTGTTGATAAAAATATCAATATCAAAACGACTATACTCACATTTGAAAAGTGGGTATTAATTATTTCTCAATAGTTATAATGTAATAAGATATTTTAATCGACGTTGTCTGATAATAAGAACTCTATATTTATTGGATTATTTATCTATTGAATATTTAACATTTTGACGATTATTTGCATAAAATGCTATCAACTGAAGGGTCATGGGTTCATCATTGGCCCGCTGTTACTGGCCAGAACTAGGATACATGTGACTCTAGATCAATCGTTTCCTATGAGAGTTTGACAATTTATCTGATTTCATTATTGAAACAATCCCAAACAAATTAGCAAGCCATCCTCATTTCTCACCATTATTTGAATATAATTTCAAATTTATAATAATTTTTTTATAAATTTATATAAAGTACATCTGTATAAATTTGGCCATATTTGAAATTCGTTTTGACACCATGGTAAATATCAATTTTTAAATTAAAAAAATGTATATATGTACATATGTACATATGTAGCAATGAGATAATCTAATACGATGAATTAAGGGGTATATTTTACATAAATATTTCTATTTAAATTTCTACATGTTATTCACATTTGTTTATATTTTTTTAAATTTAAAATATGGATAGCGATTATTTGTATGAAATTACTTTTGTGTTTTGAAATTCATTTTTGTTTGCATGCTTTCATGATTTCTTTGCTATCAATTGTAGCTGTCATAAGTGAGATTAATCAGTAAATGAGATTTCGACTTTACAGGTAAAAGAATATTGACAGTTTTTATAACGAAAACTCGTTTACTTAATGTTTCATATCCCAAGATGTTCCTGTAAGTAGATTTTAAATTCGAACAGCGATTTTAAATATCTCTTGCAGTCCTATAGAAATATTTAATGGAGTGATTAGAAATTTAGAGAATTGTAAAAATTTGAAACTTGTGTAAAAGAGTGTCGTGTAGGTCGCATCATACATACCTTTTGGGAATGTAATCCGTCATTGCAATTTAATAGCAAATCTGAGAATTTTTCATTAGCGAGGATGCGACAGGTGCGCCGCGGAAAACTTTCGCCGAAGTTTTCCTCGAAAGCGTTCAATTAACACTTCTCAAAGTGCGATTAAGTTTTAACGCGAGCCGATTCTCGCGATAATAATATTTATACACGGACGGGCGGTTACGTGGTGTTATTACCGAAGCGGTTTTAAAATTCGTTAAATGTGTATTTTGATTGATTGCATGCCAATAGTCGTGTAACAATGTTTGTTGGAAAGTTTGATCGACAGCGTCTGAAAGGTTTTCCGAACTATGAATAGAAAATCCGTTTCTTTCTCGGATGAATTTCAAATTTTTCCATTGGCCGTAAATTGTATTTGGTCCGTGTTTGCCTCGCGCAGATATCGCAGATATAATTGAATTTCAGCTACAGGCTTGAGAATGATTCCAAGGAAACATGCCTGCTTCTGTATACTATGAATCTCGCAATACGCTTCTTAATTCATTTATCGAGCACCGTGCGCCGATCTTACTTCCAATTCCAAACACAAATTATATCATGCATTTCAATTTTACTATGAATGATCAAATAGTATAGTTTCAATTAAAATAAAGTGCTTTTATTAAAGTGAATAGTCTCATTTTTACAAGCATATTTTCAACACAACACAACATATAAACAACGTTTATATGTTGTGTTGTGTTGTTATAATCGTAATTATATTTGTAATCATATATATAAGTTTAATAAAATTCTATTTTGGAATTATATTAATTCATTAGCAATTTGCTATTTAATAATAAATAAATAATCGTGTAAGCGTGATATTTGTAGTTGCGTATTGTTGAGCGCTCAACGATCGTGCGCGATTTTAGTAAGTGCGCAACGGCCTGGTTGCCTCCAAGAACAATGTTGTTTATGGAATAATTGGTGAAAAATTACTTCAAAATGACTAAGGCTTAAGATTAAAAATCTTAAGTGTCCAAGATCCAAGATATAGATCTTAGACACTCAAGAGGGTAAAAATAATACTGATGTTACAGTCCGTGTTCGTTCATGAACATACTTATTGTTGCGTAGCGGTGAGTTCATGATCCAAATGAAAGGCCAAAGTCGCTATGTACCCCCTTATAAAGGACAAGTTGCTCACCACACCTTCTCCGATCTGTTTATGTACCTATTGTCTAGGCACGCACTGTCTTAAGTGAGTTTCGCGCTTTCGTGCTCTCACGCTCTCAGGTTCTGAGAATTCTACTGGCCACTTACTGAGTTCCGTTTGGCCAATTCGGGGGTCTCCATTTTTAACCCCCGAATTCACTTAGAAGGCGGATACTCTCTCTCGTGTTACCACGTTACAATATTAATTTGTTCATACACGAGCTATTGGTTTCAATTTAAATGCTAAAAGTATTTTCTTTAAATAGATTCCCACCAGGTGTCGCATGAAACTTTCGGCTGTCAAGTATTATAAATGGGAAATCCTCTGGAAACTGCATTACAACGTTGATACAATTCCCATTTCCATTATAACTCAAGCTACGTATATATGCAATTGAGATAATGGAAGATGGACGAAACTATTGAGAGTACTTCAACGTATGTTTAATACTTTTTGCATGGACTACCTAGTTCATTTTTTTCATTTGTTCTTTTGTGTACAGTATTACTGGCCAGATTGATTCGTGTATAAACAAACTTGAATGTTAATTTACGAACGAGATAGCACACGTGTATGAATATGTAAATAGTGTTTATGTTCTAAAAGTTTATCAATGACTTTTTTTATATTAATATAATAAAGCAACACTAAATGTACAACATAAATTCGGGTTTTTGATTATTAAAAGAAAAGATTCACCGAATAAGTTGATATTGTTCAGTTTAAATTTTTATCTGAGCGTGGTTTATATTGAAAAACATCAGCTATGCATAATGTATGCATGTAGGTTTTCAACTGATAAAATTACAATCAGGACTCTTTTTTTATATAATGCTTGCATTCCACGGGATATCGCATAAAAAATACTTGATTTCGCACGAAGTCTATGTAAACACCTTAAACAAAGGTGGAAGGTTATGGTGAAATATTCAATATTTTTCTTTTTTTTTGAGAATTTATATTAAATTTAAACCGCATAAATAGAGACCGGATTGTATAAAAAATTTAAAATGTACATATAGAAGCAGATATTCAATTTTGCTACTGAATATACATATGTACATTATATGTAGTTTTTATGATATTTTCGAGTGTACCGTAAATCCATTTTGAAGTCACAGTTAAGGCAAAAAGGTTGATAAAGTTACATTGTACAAAGTTACACAAAAAAGGTTGAAAAAAATACGTATGTAAATGTTTTATTAAGAATGGTTTTAATTTATTTGTATTAAATTAAATATTTTTATATGACGGTGACGCAGTTGTCAGAGTCGGTGATGATCTGCGGCGATACGTTTTGATTTGTCGCTTTTGAGTCGAATTGTGAAAATCTAATCCGATGTTCCGGTCGGTGCAAGAGGCGGGTGTTGCCGGTTTCCGGTGCTAATTCGTTTATCCGGAATCTGTCATACGTCCACGACGACTAAGTTGCCAATTCAATATGCCTACCCCACTATGACTGAAATTTAAAGACACTATACAACCAGTCGCCGATGTAAAATAATCTATACTATTATATAATATTTAATATTACATTTTTTAATTTTTGAAATTATACCTTTCCATAGCGATAATATTATATTTAAAATTTGCAATAAAAGTTCGAGCAACACAATTGAATGAACAACTTCAGATAGCAACAGGTTGTCGCTTACTGAACTGTACGGGTAAAATGCTTTATGACATTAAATTTAAAAAAAATCTGCACAAAGAATCAGTTATATTTTCTAAAAGTTTTGTTGCGAAGCCTTTATAACGTCTATATTTTAGAAATTTTCACAGCAATATTGTTTATTTTAAGTGAATGAATGTACATATTTATTTGAAAACGTTAAAGTTTTAAAGACCAAAATACAGTCAAAGCCTATGATAAAATTTCGTGGAAAATGTGAATTTTTCCTGACAATGTAACTAGACAGCGGAATATGTTTATCACTAAAAAAAGTGATAAACTTCACAAAATTTCGATCTCATAACTTGTCGTATGTACAAAATCATTTATTTTTCCTACAAAAATCGGAAAAACGAATATGGAGAGTTTTCAATATCTCGTCTTATCTAGCGTTCAGTTTGTATTCGAGTTTTCTCTTCGAATGAATTCAACTTGAGAAGCTGAAAAGTAATTTGGAAAAGCTAGAGATTCTTGATGCGAAGCCAGGTTTGGCGTGAAATTTGATTACAATTTAATTTTTGATCAATAATAGATAAAACCAAGTGCGAAAATTCGCTCGATAAACTTTTATCACACAAAACTCGATTTGGACCGTGTTATATTATGCATGTATGTACATATATATTACCTATATATATGTATGTATATATAAATGTATAATGGTTTCTTCACTAATTATTTTGAACTGTGCCTCGGATAGATAAATCTCGCAGTGTGTTACACCACGTTTCAGATATTTCTCTGGTGGCGAGAAATAGAGATCGTTGGAATAAAAAACGATTAAGGGGCGAGAATGGAAAAGATTGCGGGAGTAAAAAGGAAAAATGTGCGAGAGGACGAACGTGTTTTATTGGCATCATCACGGAATTCCTGGGACCTTCGAAACGCACACCTTGGCGATACGGTCGACGACGCCAACTTTCTTCTTCCTCTTCCATTTTGTTGCAATTTTTTTTCTTTTTTTGCTCACAGCAAATCCGTATAACGACGATCTTGTCCCTCGTCTGCAAAAGTTTTATCTCTCTCGCTGTATAAAGTTCGAACGTCCGTGCTGAAACGCAAAATTGATGACTTCTTCGACGTCGCATTTCGTCATATTCTTATAAGGTTTTTATTATACGTGTACTTAGACGTTTCAAAAAGAAAAGTATGTATTTTAATTACGCAATAATTAAGACGGTTCACTGTGCTAAAAGTTCAGGCGGAATTTTTATAGCGTCGTTATGAAAATCTCTTAATTTGTTCGGTGACGTCGAAGAATTCGTAAAGTCTTAAAGAGATTTCTTTAAGAATTTTAATTTGAGTGAAACATTTTATATTGAAAACTAAACCGTATCATAGTAAATGTTATGTTCGAAATATAATTCATTTAAAATACATCCAACACTCTGTTATTTTTTGCATGTATTTTGACAGTATTAAAAAAACATAACATAACAAAAAAGTAGATAACAAAAAAACTAAACAATGTCTTGTTTTATTTATTTACGCATACCTATTAAAAATGATAAAATTATTTCAATATACATACATATTTGTATGTATGAATATATAAATATTCAGCCAACTACTTCTTAAATTACAGTATAATTATAATCAGTATAATTACGAATTTTGATTTAAGTACAGCTGTACCTAAAATGTACTGAATAGGTTTTGCAACGATGTGGGTGATATAATTGTTCAATTTTTTTTTAATAAAAAACATGGAAATTTATCTAAACGTAAAATTGTGTAATTGTGACACAATTTGGCGAAATTGAAGTATTGAATTAAAGATTAGTGCATTTTATTTTTATTTTCATATTCAATCAATGCCAACCTTAAACTTGCATACACACACTTACTTGAAAAATAAGCATCAGTGATGTCCCTTTGCCGATCTTAGGCAAAGTTCAAAATGCCATCCTCTCCAAAAATTTTATATAATCGATCATTTTTTTCATAATTACATATAATAGTACATATACATAGATAAATATTATAAATTACATTTTTACATGGTGAATTTATTCCAAATGTCTTCAAAGTGATTTAATATCATACATTTATTTAATGGAAATACATATGTATGTTATAAGGTTGCATTTTAACAATTAACATAATAACAATTAACTTAATTAGGATGCATTTATCTAGATTGTTCTTGAGTGACAAATTGTTTACGCACATTTCTATTTTCCATGTCAACGATTAAGGTAAAGACACAGAGAGGTACACGGCACGCGTTTTTTTTAGATAGTTTTGCACATGCGAAAAAAACCGCTAGATGTACCTATTCCGGTACGTCAAATATGTACCGCCCTGTTCCATCGCAAGCCTCACCCACTGAAGTGGTTTTGGTGATATTTTATCATTGTATTAACAAAGGTTTGACAGCGTTCGGTAACGGTGATTCCCATATTTGAAGAAATATAGAAGAAACTTGTCGTTTTCAACCATTTTTTGGCAATCCTGGCCGCCGATCTCTGATTATAAGATTCAACTTCAATTTCAAACCATAAATTCCTTTACAAAACCACCCGTTGAAATATAGAGTGAAACATGAATAGAAAATAAAAATCAAAAAAACTTCGAATCGAAATATAATACAATTAATTAAAGTACAATTAGGGCGAAACACACTGAATAGTATGGGACGTCACGTCCCATTGTAAACAGTGGGTGTTCCCAAACTGAATTCGGGTGTAGTTGCACGTGCAGAATGCATATGTTTGGGATTTCGCACGTGTATGCATAAGTTTCTCTTACATTCCTTTAAATATGGGATTCACCGTTATCGATCACTCTCAAGCAAGGATAAATACAAGGATAAAATATCACCGAAAACACTCCAGGGGGTTATTTTTGGGACTGTGTACCATGTTTATGGGCTAGGGGTGTTGCATTTTTTTCGCATGTTTAAAAGTATTTAAAAAAAACACGTACGATTCAGTGTGTTTTCGCCCTTATTTATTTCGCTTGATTTGTGGCAATCTTTAAAACACTACATTGGTGGGGTCTAATAACGTGATATATCCAATATTCGGCTTGATGTCTTACATATACATTAGTTTCTTTGACATACTTTTCATATTTGAGGGCCTTGAAAGACCAATTTTCCGTTAAAAAACACGTTAACGCCTCGTCGAACAAAACTTTCGTCGACATTTTCATTAGAGGCATGTTTTAGTGGCCTCAGGGCACTTAAATGCAGAGAACTTCTGCGGCGACTTTAACGCCATCAAATTATGCACTTTTCTCTGTGAAAAGTCTCATCTTCCATTAATTACTTTCCCTTTTGCGCGTTTTTTGTGACGGCTCGTCGTGTCCCGACAGCATGATTGCCATCCATGCCGCTAGTTATTTCAATATATGGGTATGTGCCTATCTAGGGAGAATTTGATATGTCTATCAACCCCTTGACCCGTTTATTATTTACGGACCGAACCTGTGAATTGATGTGTTCACGTGGAAATTTATAGATCGTAATTCGCAGCTCGGGAATCCCCACGCGAGAGGGAAAGTTGATTGATTTCGCTCTGGCAGAATATAGAGAGTATTAAAAGTGATGGCGAACATCATAATCCTCTACTAAATCTAGCACTAACCTCGGAAAATATTTCGCCACAGATCCTTAGATATTATATATAATATAAAAAATATACCTACATAACACGCGTCTATCATAAAATTAATAATATTTAATAATTTTATCGCACATAATGCGTCAGCTATTGGGCTATAATTATGCTATTTAGTCAAATATATTAATAAAAAAGAATGTGATTTTATCGCGCTTCTTTTATTTAATTGTTTTGCATTTTTGGCCTCGTCGCATTTCATGATTGGCTTAATTTGTTCGCATCGTTGATGATAAACGATGATGATAAGTCTTTATCTATTCGTCGTTTGCGGTACTTTGTGCATCAATGTCAATAGTAATTGGGCTAAATAATTGAGACTCATATAATGCGTGTCTGGCGTTTAATTTAAAAGTTACAAATCGGATAGTTACAAACCCAGAAGAAAATTTCACACTAGTAAAGCAGACTCGATGGTGAACTCAATCTCCTATTCGATTTTGCGGTGAGCTTATAGAGAGTGGATATTATGCAAATTTTTCTCCCCCTCTTGAATTTCTTCGCTTCATTTTTTTTTCTATATTCGTTTAGGTTTGAGATGAGTTAATATTTTGACTGTTGAAGTTCGGCTGAAGTTGGTCGTTAATGTGTGCGTAGATTTGGGAAGTAATTTGCCCTTCCTTAACGACTTGATACGATCTCAGTTCCGCGTTTTAATCACTCTACGCTGTTTTGGGCTGCTTTGATTTCAGGTATAGGCTATGCGATATGTCTAATCGACGTGTACATGGGGATGTACTACAATACCATAATAGGCTGGGCTGTTTACTACCTTTTCGCGTCCCTGCAAGAGGAACTGCCTTGGACCAGTTGTGGAAACGAGTGGAATACCCCTGACTGTGCTCCCGTAACCACACAACCAGCCAATCCGAATTCAACCAGTCCTGCTAAGGAATTCTTTGAGTAAGTTTTATCCGTATTACTTTTACTAAAGGTAGATATAAAGAATTTAACTAGTTTTTTTTAATATTAGGCGAAAAGTTCTGGAACAATACAAATCTGATGGATTGGACAGAATGGGCCCTATAAAACCTTCTTTAGCACTGTGCTTGTTTGGAGTGTTTGTTCTGGTTTATTTCTCCCTTTGGAAAGGTGTTCGCAGCACTGGAAAGGTATTCTGATAAAAATTCCGAGTTTGTTTAGTGTGCTTGCTAAATGTTTACATTAAAATATTGATTTTTTTTAGGTTGTTTGGGTGACGGCTTTAGCTCCATACGTTGTTCTTTTGATTTTACTAGCGAGAGGTGTAAGTCTTCCTGGAGCAGGTGAAGGGATTCGATATTATTTAACACCAGAGTGGCATAAGTTGCAAAATTCCAAAGTTTGGATCGATGCGGCTTCTCAGATTTTCTTCTCGCTCGGTCCTGGTTTTGGAACACTACTCGCGTTATCCAGTTATAATAAGTTCAACAACAACTGCTACCGTGATGCTATTCTGACTTCTTCCATCAATTGCTTGACTAGTTTCTTGGCAGGATTCGTCATATTTTCAGTGCTTGGGTACTAAAACTTAAATGAATAAATTTTAATGATCGAATTTTAAGTATTTTTTTTTAAATTAAACTGTTTTTATGATAGGTATATGGCGCATGTCCAGAATAAAAAGATCGAAGAAGTCGGCCTGGAAGGACCCGGTTTGGTTTTTATAGTTTATCCAGAGGCAATAGCTACTATGAGTGGTTCAGTGTTTTGGTCCATCATATTCTTCCTGATGTTGATCACTCTTGGATTGGACAGCACTTTTGGAGGACTCGAAGCTATGATAACGGCACTGTGCGACGAATATCCCAGAGCTCTCGGCAGGAGAAGAGAGTTGTTCGTGCTCGTTTTGCTCATTTTGATTTACATTTGCGCTTTGCCGACTACTACTTACGTGAGTACCCTTTTCACTTTATATTCTTCGGTCCGGTGAGAATAAAATATACGTTTGCAGTCTAAAGGTGTATTTATTAGTATCGTTTATATCCCCCATTGCTTTGTGGAGATCTGTGAGATTTGTCGTGTTCGAGTTGGAAGGGGCCCTGGGGAACGTTCATCGGTGTGTTCAATGCAGATCTTGATAAATGTCGTCCTTTAAGCTTTCAATGAAAAATTTAATGAATATTGCAGGGATGATCAACATTTTTATAACAAATTTCTGGATACTATTTACGACAAGCTAATTTAATCTTTAAATTTGACATCCTATTGCCACTTATGGAGATTACAATAAGTACATATGTAATATATTTGAGTATGAATTTACTGTATGTATTACGCTGCATTTTTATGAAACAAAGATACATACATAAGTATGTATATATGTAAGTCAAAAATCTTCGTTCTGAGAAAATCGACTTTTTCGAAAATAAAGAAGTTTGAAGCTCTCTATTTTGTGACCTAAATCATTATTTACTAAACTAACAACTATATGAAATTTGTTAATCATTTATGTATTCGATTTAAGTATTTTTGTGATTAGCGTTTTTTCAGTAACAAGCGAGAACTTAATTCGTATTGAATTCTTTAAATATCGTCAAAAATAATTCATCTTGTTTTTTCAAACGACAGAGCGTGTTGGAATTAAGTTAAAATAGCTAATTTTCGACTTAAAGCTTTCTGCCGATATACATATAAGCGTTATAAAGCTTGGTCTAATCTAAAAAAAAATAAACTTTTCAAAAAAATAAAATATACATACATATATAATATACATATGTATGTATATACATATGTACATATATTTAATTTTTATAAGAATTTGCATAAGTATGACATCGCTTTAAAATGCATCAAATTTTAATTCAAATGTTTATAGCACGCTTGTTACCTGCTGATAAACGTTGTCAAATATTGAAATTTAACAATGAAACTTGTATGCAAAATAATTTCGTTCTGGAAAAATGGTAAATGGTAAAATCAAATTTTTAAATTTGATTTTTATGTAGACTTTAATTTAGTAAAATTATCATTTACAGCGAATCATTAATTAATAAATTAGTCTAAAGTTAAAGTTAAAAAAAGTAGGACTATATTTATTTGGATACGAACGGCATTTTTTTTTAGATATACATACATACATTGAAAAAGGTTGATAACAGCATATGGATATGTATCCGTCAGCGTTTGCGATGTCTCCCTTGAGATATTTCCTTTCACAAAAAGAAAAAAAAACACCGACAATTATTTGCAATGTATATGTATATGTATGCAGTTGATAAGCACTTGTATCTTCAATAGATTTCGAAACGTGTTAATTTACAGGTAATAAGTAGGTAGATCGATTGCCCATCAAGTTAATGATTGTATCCACACAATATACACACCTAACAATAACGTTTTGGTTGCCTTCGTACACAAATTAATGAAGATTGATTGGATAAATTAAGTAGTTTCAACCGTGGAAGAAATAATCGCATTGCTCGAAAATAGGTATTTATCTTAACTGTAGAAGATACCCATACCGAAATGATGGGAGAGTTTAGTTAACACGAGGAAGCTTTTAACAAGTATCGACTGACTTCGGAGGCGATTTGCTTCAAGGCAAGGGTCAAATGCTAGTCGCGCTCGCAATAAATAGTGAGGTCGTATATTTGGGAATTTTGTGTTTGGGTTTTATTTTATTTTGCCGGCATCAAGATGACTACCTTGACCGGTCAAAGGAAATCTGGGTGCCGGTTCCCGCATTAATTTATTCTTCACGTCCAAGATAGCGGTTACCCTCATGTTACATTCATAGTTTTCCACCACGCTATGAATACGTGGGAAAATGATAGATTTTCTGCGCGCGTTTTCAAACTTTTCCGCTTTGATATTGTTGATAATTTAATTTATTACGTCTATTTAATTAATCGGACTACCGTTTTTATCGTTATGAATTCAATTTATTATATGTTTTCATATACATAGAATCCAGCTTGGTATATTTTATTTTATTTATACCAGGAAGGCCAAACAGGTAACCCTAATCCGCCTTCCTAGCCAGAAACATTGCACATTTGAAACGAAAAGTATAATTATATGAAGTAAATACATATTACATCCATAGAGACATCTATGGTCAAATTTGTAAATTTTGCAGCATTTTTAAAAACAATTCAGTAAAATTCAGTTAAAAATACATATCAATAAACATCCACAGAGATATTTATAGTTAAATTTGTAAATTTGCAGCATTTTATACAATTCAGCGAAATCCGAGATTGCTGAAAACTCGAGGTTTGCGAGAAAATGGGTAAGGTTGCCAATTTGTTGGAACCGTTTCAATGAAAATCATAAAAATTTGCAAACTGATAAGAAACGATCGACCTGGAGTCACAAATCGAAGGTCTGGCCAGCAGAAACCAGTGGGATTTGAACCCGTGACAACTTTGTTCAAAGCATTATATGCGAACCACTAGTCTGCTACACATACGTGTTTTTTGGGTTTGGATAAAAAGCTTTCCTACTTGTTCCGACATAACAACGTCATCGTCATCGCCCAAACCTTGTAAATATTCCATCGATGACTTAAAATATCACACTCCGTAGCCCTTCTCGCGAAAATGTTGAGATTATTGATGCGAATGACAGTTGTGAAATACTAATAAAAAATATTCAATCTATTTAATAAAATACATTCAATTTAAATCTATTCAATTCTATTCAATCTATTTAATAATATTAAATCTATTTACTATCACTTATTTTTAATAAGATACTATTAAATTATTTAAAAATGAAAATGATTTTCAAATAGAAATAGAAATCTACTATGACGGTTTCAAAGTAATTGGTCACACTCATAATCACTTTGAGATCTATAAAAATGCCTGTTACGTATATTACGTATATACATACTCTGAATGGATCAATTTATGTATTAACAAAAAATCAAAGGTATTGATTTTTTTTTAATTAAATTAAATTTAGTTTTGAATCTTTGTACTGATGTTGTATGGTATAATAAAATATAATATCTAATATATCGTAAGGAGTGAGGTTAGTTGAGGAGCAACAGCATATTCTGATGATAATGTGCCTGTTCCGGTCATGGCAGTTATCTATGGCATTATTATGCTTTACGATTAAATTTATGAGGCTAGCCCTTAACAACTAGCGTATTCGCTTTTCCGCTTTTCCACTATTCCAACGGTTCACCTTCGCCGTCGATTCATTACTTAACTTTTCACAGGTCATTTTCACGCTCAGATCTTCAACGCTCACCGTGACTAGGTCGAAACCTTGACATTACATTTCCCAAAAGGAGAAAAAAATAACAGTTGTGGATATATGTAAAACGCAACACAATAGCGTGCCGGTACCTATTTTGACTATAGTCATAAAAAAAGTCGATAAAAGGTAGAAAAGTCAATGCGGTGGAAACGCTTTATATGTCTCGGGTACTAAAAGGTGCCGCGAACCGTTCGAGTGTCGTAAAGTGGTACTGATTAGTTCAAATGTTTTCAGGGCGGAGTATATTTGGTGAATTTGCTCAACGTCTATGGACCTGGTCTGGCTATACTCTTCGTCGTGTTTGTCGAAGCTGCCGGAGTCTGCTGGATCTACGGAGTGGACAAGTTTTCAGCGGACGTCGAGCAGATGATCGGTCATCGTCCTGGAATATTCTGGAGGGTTTGCTGGAACTACATAAGTCCTGTGTTCCTACTGGTATAAAATTTTACTTTGCATTGATTTCAAATTGATAAATATCAGATGTATGATTTTTCTTATTCTTGTTTTGTTTCAGTGCATTTTCATATTTTCACTACTGTCCTACAAAGATATGCTGGGAGGAGAATATGAGTATCCAGATTGGAGTATAACTGTCGGCTGGGTACTCACGGCATCTTCGGTCATCTGCATCCCGCTCTACATCGTTTATAAGTTTTGTATAACACCTGGCAGTATTGTGCACGTAAGTCTTTTAACACTTTCAGTAGTATTACAAAATAATAAGTACATAAATAATTCGCGCATTTTGAGAAAGCTCTCACATTCGAAGCAGGAGTTCAAATTGAAAAAATGAAATGAAAGACTTTGTATATCACTCGGGACATTTAGGCTTTCTTTAACCCTTTGAATGCTGACCGCCGATCGGCGTTTTGCCAAAAGTCCGCGAACCTGAAATACGCCGATAGGCGTTGTTTTTTGAGTATGTACAAAATAAACAAGAATACTACCCGTTAAGCATTGAAAAAAATGCATTGACCATGGGTCGTGTAATCCATTTCAATGTTTATAAAGACTGGTTTACACCAGAATTTCTGAATTTATAATCATAGCAGAATTTCTCGATGGAAATCTCTAGCTGCTGAGTATTTTAGATTGTGGCTTGGCAATTTGATTGTGAGCAATACATTTTAACAACAATGAAGAATATGGAACTAGTTTTGGAAAAATACAATTACTAATAGATTTCTTTTGCTTATTTTATATTGTTGCAAGATATAATAGAGAGTCTATGTAAATACGCCTTTACAAAACTCGAAATCCTCGGCGGTAGTTATCTAGGGTTTGTTTAGATTAGCTTCAATTTTTATACCTTTTTTCTATTGGATTTCTAAATAATTCTATTTGGAAATGTTGGCGAAATTTTCAGCGTGGCCGGATTTAAACATTAAAGACGTCAGCACTCAAAGGGTTAGCTCAAAAGTTTTACTTGCAACACAATGCCTTGAATCTAGATTTCTACCCCTCTGCAACTAAAACAATTAAAAGGACACATTTTTTTCTAAAAGATAGATGATAGTTTTCGTGTCCATAGCTTGGAACTTGTTCTGTATGTGTACTTTGGTATATGTACTCTGAAGCTCCAGTTGGATAGAAAAGGGTCAGAAAAGTAGAAGGAATTATTCAAAAGTGATGCGGATAAACTCTTAGAAGCAACACGGTGATTGATTACACTTCCAGTTGTGCCAATATACATATGTACATATGTATATTCCGTTTGCTTAAGTCTACTTAGATAGACGTGGTTTTAAATCGAAATATACATAGTAGTTTGATTTGAAAGTTTTTCGAAATATCGATGAAAGACTTGAGATAGCAAAGTAAACGAGGCGACGAAGCGAAGCTAAAATAAACATGGTATGACAATAGAGGTGATTTTCGATTGAACGTGCTTCAATATTGTGAATTGCACTTCTGACTGTAAGTGATGCATGCGTGAGGCCGGAACAAAAGAGGGGATTACTTTCTTGGGGGGAAGACACTTCAGTCAACGTCGACGGATAGTTTTCAGATGAAAGGCAAACTAGGCTAGCCTTCAGACATCGAAATCGATACCTCGTCCATTGGAAGCTAACAGCACAATAGGGTTGTTGTCCTCCACCATTCACTCTTGCTATTGTACCTACTTGACAATAACCATGACGTATTAAGAGGGCTGGACACCAGCGCCTTGTCCATACAAACGTATTAGACGTCTCCCTTCCTCAATTATAGCACTAGAGAAATTATTTTTTAATATGCTATGGATATCTACCATTGGGTTGCATCTATCGTTTTATTTTTTTGATTAGTTATTTTTTATAGGAGCTAGGAGCCGCCAAATATCAATAAAATCGCCTCTTTTTTACACCCACGAAAAAAGTCCAGCGTGCTTATTTAACGGTCGATTAAAAAAAAAAATACGCACATAGTTGCACAGAAAATATCTTTCTCATACCGATGATGGAATTTTCTTAAAAATTGGTCCAGTTTCGGAGGAGAAAATAGGAGAATACGAAACCTCGATTTTGTCAATTTAAAATACGTTTTATCTGGTCGAAGCGCAACTGTCGCATTCACTTGATATATATATTGATATATATTGTCACATTCACTCAATATATATATCGAAGAAAGGAACGGCAACAAAATTAAGGTTTCGGGTGTACAGCCCTCTTAAGAACATATGCATAAATTGTTTTATCCACTATTGAAATGTGATAAAAAGTTAGATTTAAATTTACGTATGTGAGACTATAAGGGGACCAAAGACAGAAAAAAAATAGTAATAGAAAACAAGTATCTTTGGTTCAGATAGATAAAGCAATGGTTCAAATAATGT
Organism: Arctopsyche grandis; assembly: GCF_051622035.1. Taxonomy (NCBI): domain Eukaryota; kingdom Metazoa; phylum Arthropoda; class Insecta; order Trichoptera; family Hydropsychidae; genus Arctopsyche; species Arctopsyche grandis. Next base: position 13,098,659 of record NC_135361.1, on the reverse strand, counting down.
TTACTGGGGTAATTTGCTTCGGGTGACCGTCACCGCACCGAATGTTAAAAAGTCGAAAATGTTCGTTTACCATGAATACATATGAAAAACGGTTAGTATATACATATATCAGTGGCGTGCGGTAGAAGTCTCTCTCCCCCCGTCGTACATCCTCACTTTATTTGCGCGAGCAGGATACAACAGGAACAAGAGGAACAGGCTTCTCCTCCCGTATTCTGCGCGCGCACATTAAACAAGGCTATATGAGAGATAATTTCACCGCATGCCACTGATATAGATATATATATATATATATATATATATATATATATATATATATATATATATATATATATATATATATTATATATATACATAATACAGTTTACCATGCACCCTTTTTTTTGATCTTTCGACTTAAGATCTTTAGATTATCGATCTTTGCCTTCCGATATTTGCGTTTTCGGGCTTTTCACTTTCGGTCCCGTGAGGTAGACCCGTTTGCTTCATATTTCAACGGAACTGCAAATTTTGGAAAAAATTATCTAACCCTTTCTTTTAGTAGAAATATAACTAATCTAATATATAATTTCAAAAGAGACTTTGTATGTAACTATTGTTGGTTCGTAGAAAAACAAATGAATATTCAAATAAATTTAAATAAAATAAAACTATTCAAATAAATTTAAATAAAATAAAACTATTCAAATAAATTTAATAAAATGTTTACTATTAGATTGACCATGTTTAAGCGGTTTATATTACAAATACCGAGCGAAGCCGGGTAAAAACACTAGTTAAATATAATCATAATCAGTCGATGACATAATTATCTTTAATTTTGAGTTTTATTTGCTCAGTAGTAAATTAATTGATATTTTCTTCTATAATTAATATATAATATTTATGATCAGTTGGTTGAATCTCTTGGAAAGTTGGTCTTGAATTGCATACATCAGCTACATATTACATACATAGTACTTACATTTTATAAAATGATTAGATATGAAAAATATTCTATCTTGTTCCAAATCTCATTGATAATGAATGATAAAATCGTGCCTTATCGTTTACTTATTTGTATGAAGTTAAACTATGAGGTTGTACATATTTACATCCTCTTAAGATGTGAAAAAAGGACGAACTCTAGATTAAAATATAAAATCAGCTCACATTTGGATTTTGTGTGTGTAACACGAAATCACGTTCATACCCATGGTGAAAATCACTATTGGCTGCTCTAAGATTTTAAATGACTTTTTTTACACTATTATCAAATAATCTAAAAGTTTAGAATTTCATTAGCTTAATTGTATGAACTTGATATTGGAATTGTACTCAAATTAATTACATGTGGTTATTAAGTTGGCAATTCATGCATATATAATATTATATTTTCATATGTGAGTATAATAATTCATTGAAAGAATAGTTTTAGTTTATATTTTAATGTTATTTTATACGTAATTGTATTTGATGTGTATTTTCAGCGTTTGAAGTTTATTTTGAAACCGGAGGTTTCAGTACCAGCAGCAAATTATTGCAGCGGCACTGAGGTGTGACCCGCACGGCCATCCGAAGAGTGGCTTGTTTAAGGTGCTCTGCCACCGAGCTTCCTAAGAAGACCAACGAAGTTCAATGATGGAAATGAGTCTTCCACAATGCATAAATTATCTCCGACGATAGCAGATGCACCGTTTCGATCGTTCTGCACAAACACAAAGCGACATTGTCAGAGCAACAGTCGCTTGAGTATTATAAATTTCATTTAAGATACAATATACTTTTCGATCAAATACGAATGGATTTCGTTTTATATAAATAATAATAATAAACATATACAGTTTGAAAAGAATACACATATTTATTTATAATAATATGATAATGTTTTTGTCTGCTGGTTAGTGTCCAACGAAATATTCATCGCATATTATATTATATATTAATCATATACATATATAATCAACTGTATATTATCTTTCTATGCGTATGGGTGTGTTTGTGAGTGTGTGTGTGTGTGTGTATTGTGTTTAATATAGTATATTCATATGTATGTTTGAATATTTTGTTATACCTAATATACAATTTATAAAAATGAAATGCTGGATCGACTATAAATACGAATACACATATTTATACAAATCATATACAGTATTTTGTATTTGTATTTTAATAATTGTTTCATTGTAATATTAATATGTATGTAAGTACTTAGTAATTGAATGTGTATGTATGTGTTGAATATGTATAAGATATTTAATTATATAAATATATATGTGAGTGTATTAATATGAATTTGTGAGTGTATTAATATGATTGTATATGTAGATTGTATTTTAGCTTCAATAGTATAACTACATATATCTACATACATACTATACTTATGTTGATGATATTGTATTTGTGATTTGAGGGCAATGAATTACAAATTCAAATAGCATCGACGATAATATTATTATATAAATTACAGATTTTCTCGAATAAAATTATACTTACATATATGATTGTGTGTTCATTTGAACTACATTTTAGCACGTATTAAATATTTTTGCTTTTAGTAAATGTAGATTGAAATGATAACATAAAATGTGTATCAATAGCATATAAAATATGTTGAAATAAATTAGTAAGATTGTATATTTAGAATGCTATTTGGATAATCTTGGTGTTTTATGAATGTTGTAGATTAATACTAAACTTTTGAGCTGTTTTTAAAATATAGTACAAGAGATTTTAATTTTATATCAAATATAATCAAGTCTCGGTGTATTTCAAAAGGTATAATTTATTTAAGTGCAATTTAGTAGGATTTATATTTTAATTATGTATTCAAAGCTTAAAATTATCGATGTCTACTAATGTCTAACTGAAATTTATTATACGAAATTGAGTAAACTTTAATGTAGTGAGTCGATTGAAAATATTAAATGTTATGCTCTTGCATCACTTTTATAGTAAAAATGTGAAAAAAAAAACTTGTAATCTTGCTAAATATGATAGCCATGTATTTATTATATTACATACATATATGTATGTTTGATGTTAAATGTTAGATGTCAACAAAATAAAAATATTCATATACCTACATATACATAATTATATTTACACGTTTCATATACGAATAAATATTTCTAAATCCAAAAGTTGCGTATCAGCCATTGCGTAACTTTTGATATTTTTTTTTAAAAGTTGTATTACTTAAAATTTATTTTTATTTTTTCAATGTCTGTATTTACTCATTTCAGCCATGTGAGTAACTATTGACTGGTTAATTGTGATGTAATAAAGTTTTGAGTTTAAAATCTTGTGTTTAATTCATTTAATTTTTACATACAGCATTTTTATTTAAGGGAGGCTGAGGTTTTGGGGTAATGGAGTATTACTCCGGCTCTGTTACTTTCTACTACGAATAATTTTTACTACTCTCAAATACTTTAATATTTTTTATATACTAATTCTCATTGTTTCATCATTTTAAAATATTAATGACTCTTAGATATTGCCTGACGATATGAGAAATAAAATATATTTCAACGTTTTAATAATTTAAAAGAATCCTCTAAAATTGAATCAATGTGGATATTTCTAGTAGCAAGTTTTCAATAATCACAAAAAGGAAATGCAAACAATTTCTCAAAGGGAAAACGTCAATGAGTTTCTATAGATACACTAAAATATAAAATTTTAATGAAAAACAAATTTGAACAAATTCCATACGATATTGTTTGAGAATAAATAAATAAATAAATAATTAAATAAATATTGAAGCCGATTACTAAGCGAGTGTCAAGCGATTATTTTCTGCGCTGAAGTTAATGAATGCTCCCGCGCAGTGCATCTGACGCTGACGTCACCCGTTGCTCGACCTGCCGTCATTTGGCGCACATTTGGGCAGTTGTTTGTACGACAATTTTCCTGCGCGACGAATTTTCGTGTGACAAGAGACCGCGCGAGCGATTTTCGTAGCGGCGGTTATCCTGATAGCGATTCACATTTGGGATATAACCCGTTTACCGTACTATTATTTATTGGTGATTTGCAATGGGGATAAAAATACACGATTTCTATTGATCAGCTAAGATATTTTGACTAATGTGAATCACAGTAGTTGTGCAGAGCAGAGCATCGTAACCTGAATGCCGCGGCAGCGTCGAAGCGTATAGCACCATATAGATCTAACGCGTGCGAGCGAGATGCGTGAAAAGGTTACTATGCTCTGGTGTAGAGGCTTATAATAAATCTTTTTACATACCTCTTTTATGGGTCAACCCCACGGGCCCGAATGTGAAACGCCCGAAAACGCAAATATCGGAAATCGAAAGATCTTAAGTCGAAAGATAAAAAAAGGGTGCATGGTAAACGGTACATACTCACTTAATTTGCGCGAGCAGGATACAACAGAAACAAGTGGAACAGGCTTTTCCTCCGATATTCTGCGCGCGCACATTAATACGGGAGGAAAAGCCTGTTCCTTTTGTTCCTGTTGTATCCTGCTCGCGCAAATTAAGTGAGTATGTACCGTTTACAATGCACCCTTTTTTTTTTGATCTTTCGACTTAAGATCTTTCGATTTTCGATCTTTGCCTTCCGATATTTGCGTTTTCGGGCGTTTCACATTCGGACCCATGAGGTAGACCCCTCTTATATGTACTTCACTTACGATTACAATTCAGGAAAAAATTTGCCTCTTATCCGATCGTTTTAATACTTTGCCATATTGCTCATTTTGGTCATCAATATAAGTAAATGCATCCTCCGCCATTAGACTGGCCGCGCACTAGGCAGCCAGGCTGCCGCAGCCAATCTAACATACGGTGGCTCATTGGAGCCCGCGCACTAGGCAGCCAAGAATTCCTGGCTGCGGCAGCCAATAGATCGCGTACGATTGCACGGCAGCCAGCTGGCTGCACGCAGCCAGAGCCTGCAAGGTAGAATGTATGTGGCTAGTATGTTGCTGCCTTCAGTCTCCGCGCACTTGACGTAGCAGCCAGAAGTTTTACGCCGCGGATAGCGAATAGAATCCCAGAGACTGTGTGACATTTCAAGGATTATCTGTAACGGATATCTGTTAACGGATTAAATCGTAAGGCAATATGGGATATGTCTTCAGAAGAATATAGTGATCGAGATGTGAAAAGACGAAGATGGTAGGAAATCACAAATACAAAGTGTGAGGAAAGCTTGGTTTTATTAATCTTACATATATGTTTACCATCGATGGCACCAATGCAATTGGGAAAATTTGCATTTTTATTGAAACCATTTGCTATCTCAATCCATCTTTCTCCATTCAATTCTGAAAACGCTGTTTGTTTGAATGAATGAATCCAAAATCTTCTCTTTGCTTTGCGTTTCTTACGAAACAAGAGGTAAAGAATTATTTCTTCTACGCTTGACGGAAAGGTGACTACTGGCCGTCGACCCTGGCTGCTCAATATTTTGGCTGCGGCATCCAGGCTGCGGCAGCCTGGCTGCCTAGTGCGCGGCCAGCCTTACGATGGAGAAAAAATATCGTTTTAGACGCGTTTGAAATTTGAATTGTTTTTAACTAATAAGAATCGTGATTTAGAGTTTACTTTCTGCAAATATTACTAAAATGAAACAAGGCTTGTTTTTTGAAATTAATTTGCATGCTTTTGAAAAGAATGCGTATACGGGGCTTCGTAAGCGTTGAAACATTCGTACTGACATAGTGAGTTGGCAGCAGTGTGTTCTGTCAGCGGGTCGACCGAGCGAGGAGTGACAGTGAAAATCGAGGGTTCGCGGCTCCCTCTTCCCCACCATGGCGGGGCCGCTGCCCGAGATCGTTATCTGGTCAGTCTCATACTATTACCCAGAACCACCCAACACACAATAAACCAACCACATAACCTTACCAAATACATTGTTTATCTTATCAAAATTGCGTTGCCTTACCAAAGCTAAATATTATATATAGGTCAGGATTGCTTTACTGAAAATTTTCATTAAAATTTTCGCTCATTTGGCATTTCTCAAATGTGTACCAAATGATGACTGTTCTAATTCATCGAATATGTGTGATTTGTATTTTCAGTGCCCTGACCATTTCCTGCATAGGAACTATTTACATATTTTCGCACATTTTCCAAGGAGCTCTATCAGCGATCGGTCATGGTGTCACTTTACACCGCACCGAGTATACTTGGGTATTCAAACTCAGCATTAATTGCTTTGGGTATGCGTGTATTTTCATACCGGGCATTTTGATACACAAATACGTCAGGAAGACTAAATATTTGGAAAGATGTGGTTTGTATTTGTTTTCATTTCATTTGGTATATATAATATTTAGATTTTGAACCATGTATAGGACAGTAAGAGTTATAAGTAGATATACATACATATTATATTGAATATGTATGTATAATATATTGTCAAAGATTTTTATTATATGTATTAAACTTATCAATGTATTTAATGTACATTTGAGCTGTTATATTTGAAAGTCCAATTTTCAGTTCCAAAAACACTATTTCTGTTTGACTTAATTCACAAATTGTTATCACTTCTTTTAATTCAATATGTCCAGAATATTGGAAAAGCAAAATAATCATAATAGAGGCCACTAGTATTTTTTAATATTGTAAAACGCAAAACATTATATTTAATGTTTTGGAGATATTATTCGAAATGAGGAAAAGTGGATTTATGCCACTTTCAATTATAACAGCTCATTTATTGATATCGTAAATGTGGTCATAAATTATGGAATTTTAAGTAGTATTATACGAATGTGTTTTTAATTATCATTATCAGCCAAATGGGATTATAAAAATAAATAGATTAGATTATTAAATTAAATATTACTATTAATATATGTCAAATTTAGATATAAAGCTATGTATGTATGTATCTAGTCAAATAAAATGAATAAATACAACATTATTTACTTGATCTTATATTGAATATTTAATTAACAGTATTATTGTTTTATTTATTCAGGTACGGGTTGTTTTCCCAGTGTTGTGAGTAGATGCTTCGGAGAGTCGGAGCTCGAAAAACCTTTGGACAGTGCATTGAAAAATGACGTGGATAGCTCTCGAAGTAATACTAGGGAATTGTTCTTATTACTATGTTGTTTCACGGGCTTGATGGGCTCTTACTTGACATGGGGATTGTTGCAAGAAAAAGTCATGACACAGGTATTCAGTTATTTAAACATAAATATAATATATTCACGAAAGTCGGTCTTTCATTTTCATTGTATTATTTCAGACTTATGAGAACGAGAGCGGTAACAAAGCGCATTTCAAAGATTCTCAATTCCTCGTGTTCGTTAATAGGATATTGGCTTTTATCGCTTCGGGGGTGTACATCATGATCACGAGACAACCCCGACACAGATCTCCAATTTATAAGTATTCGTTCTGTTCGTTCAGTAACATATTAAGCGCTTGGTGTCAATATGAAGCTCTCAAGTATGTTAGCTTTCCAATGCAGGTAAATCACCCTCCCATCACCGTTTTGCCTCTTTGTATGAAGATGATTGTAATCGTATCGATTCATTGCAGGTGCTCGCAAAGTCTTGTAAGATAATACCGGTGATGATAATGGGAAAAGTTGTATCCCGTAGCAAGTATGAATATTACGAGTATTTCACGGCAGCTATGATATCGTCGGGAATGGTATTTTTTATGCTGGGTAGCGCTGATGATAGCAAAGGTTAGTTTATCACATCTGTTTTATATCCGACGTTGTTTATGCTATAATTTACACTTGCCATTTTTCAGAGAAAACTGTTAACACTATCTCTGGCATAGTTCTTTTGGCTTCGTACATTGTGTTCGATAGTTTCACGTCTAATTGGCAAGGTGCGTTGTTTACATCATACTCCATGTCTTCAGTGCAAATGATGTGCGGAGTGAACTTGTTTTCTTGTTTGTTTACGGGACTATCGCTCGTACAACAGGGAGGATTTGTAGAATCTATACAGTTTATGATGGACGTTAGTATCTACGATAGAAGAATAATGATTATAAAATGTTTCCTCGTGTTGATTTTATATTTGATTTATTGCAGTATCCTAAGTTTATCATGGATTGTTTGTTGCTGTCGATAAGTTCGACGGCAGGCCAGTTTTTTATATACTTCACGATAGCTACGTTTGGACCTGTTCTTTTCACAATAATAACTACTTTGAGACAGGTGATGAAACGTGCGTTTACTTTTTCAAATTATGGTTGTTTGCGTATTTATTTGAACTTTTCATTTTCAGGGTATCGCAATATTGCTGTCCTGTCTGGTGTATCAACATCATATCAACTCGCTCGGAATTACGGGCATAGTTATAGTATTTACAGCTGTGTTCCTAAGAGTATATTGCAAACAACGATTACGCAAAATTCGCAATAGAGTAGAATCTTTCAAAACTAGATCTGCAGTGTGATCAGTTTTCTATTGACAGTATTTAAAAATAATTATATTATGGAAGAGTTATACATCGTTTAATCAATTGACGCTTTGACTCTCCACTCCAATTTTTGGATGAATTGCGTAACTTCTTTTATATTCTCTTCTTAAACAAAATTATATAGGTCAGTCTTTTGAACAATTTTTTATCAATTTATTGAATTTAACATTCCTTTTAAATTATTTGTCGATTTTCTATAATCTGTTTTTTATTTAGTTGACCCTTACTGGTCCCGAAACGCATAATGGGACAGATTTTGGTCTTTTTTCGAATCAAGCTTATACAAATTTCAGATTTATAGAATAATAAATTCCGTCGGAATTGCATACATATGTACAAGTTTGCCTGCCATTGTATGTATGGATTTAAAAGCGTTCCAAATAGTATTTTAATTCCCAATTAAAATACTATTTGGAACAGAGCGAATATGTTACAAAATGGATATTTGACTAGTAAGGGCAGAAAAATCTTATGATATGAGTAGTTCTTTTTATAAAAAAAATATTTATTTAATTAGTTAGTCAAGTTTTATAAAATTAGTTTGTTTTAATAATGGAGGCATTTAGTATTTAAAAATTTAATTTACTGAAAAGTTAAATTTTATACAAATTTTTATTTATGAAAAAGAATGAGTATGTGTGTTTATGTATGGTTGTATAAAAATGTATTTTTGAAATAAATAAATTGTATTTATTAGTCGCACGTTCTTTATTTATTTTACAATAATGAGTTTTCATTTTACACCTGCAATTATTACTTATTTAAAATATGTATGTATTTTGATAATTAACAACTACATATATGTATAAGAAAATGACTCAATTTTGGATAGGCACAATCACAACACGTTAATAAAAGGTCTACTTATTATAATGAAATATTTGGTGATAATTTAATTAAAATTTTCAAATAAATTTAGATATGTTTCTAACTGGTGTTTTTTTAGAATGATTTGGAACCATCTTTAAATTCACTAATTTATCAATTATTTACAATTGTATATTAAGTGCATGAGAATCAAAATAGTAAATATTGCTAGAATTAGTTTCTTATATGAATAATTTTGTTTTATTGCTTTAATGTGAACAAATTTAGTTTCTTTTTCAATTATATATTTAAAATATTGACATTTAGCACCAAACTTTATTTTGAGCACAAATGGATGAAAATACCTTCATGGATTGTCTACATAAGATTTTTACGAATGTAAATCAAACAGCGCTAACTATAAATGTGATAAAAAGGCAATGTTTGCGTAACTTTTATAACCTACATTAAAATGATTTGTTCTAATAAATATTACATTACATGTAATTTATTGTCAAATATTGTAATATGCAAATTTAAAACTACAACTTTCAATATAAATACACAATAAAATTGGGAAAGCGATTCCTTAGATTATTTTTAGTTTTCTTATAAATGAATTTACTATTCATATTGAAATTTTTTTAGGACTATGTAATTACGAGAATCAGTAAAGATGAAATTGAGTATTGGTCACTTATAAATACGATCATATCTTTGTTATGTTACATTTATGGTCCCTATAAGATCAAAACTTATAATGAAGAGAACTAGACAGAGCAGATATGTTTCAAAATATGTAAACATACAGAATCTAACTTTGTATTAGTACACTATAATAGTTAAATTTGTAAAATACAACAGCGTCGTTGAGGATTGACGTTTACTTATGCTATTTTAAAGTTATAAGGCAAAGTCGACAATGGACCAGTAAAATTTGGCAGGATATTTTTCATCTAATCGTAAGATGGAGGGCGGCAAATTGTGCATAGAAATAGGAGTGCGTAGAACAATTCCGTGACTTGTAACAACAACATTATTGCACACATAATATATTCGAGACGAAGAATGCGAGTTTGAAACAAGAAGAAGTATGTAACGCAAAGGGCCGACGGTATAGTTAAAAAGACAGAAATGCAGACTGGAACGCCTGGAAAAGAATGAAGCCATATTATATTATATACACGAAATAAATTGGATATATACACATGAAATAATCGGAACTGTGTACTGACTGTGGAGGGCTAAACTTCCTCTTCGTCCGAGGACGCAGCGTAATGATTCTATGATTAGTAACGCTAGCAATAGTCCAGCTTCTGCACCGAGAGTAGCACTAGGATATGGTAAGTTTACTGCCTTCAATATACCGATGCCTGCTTCACATGCGGCAAACATTCCAAAGTAAAACGAATTGAGGTATAAAAGTATCTCGTACGTTAAACTTGAATTGACCATTTTCACTGAAAGTAATAAATAATTCGATTAATTAAATATTCATTAATTTATTCAATGTTTAAAAAGAATTACATATCATATGATATGTGACGCTACAGTAAAAGGCTATTTGTTTTGATATTTATTTCCATGACAACACAAATATAATATTTCAAAAGCCATATTATGTAGCTTTGCATAATAGTTATATTTATCAATTTTACTGGAAATTATGTTTCATTACATTTCAGGAGCTCATGTTCAGGCTATTGATAGACTGGATTGTAAAGCAGGTTAGAAATTTTCAGCAACAAGTGTGTATACATTTTGAATTTATTATATATTTTGGAATTATTTTGCTTTAAATATTATTCGATATGCAGTAACATAATTAATGAAACCTCAATATGTATCTCGTTTACATTCCAGGAATTGCCGTGAGCTCCCGCGGGTATAAATAGGGAACAAGTATATGACGCATGTGTATACGCCTGGGAAATTTCATATGTTGTATTTAGCATTTTCAGCACCTTCAAATAAGGAAGATTTTTTCTCCAAATAAATACTGGAGGTATGGATATTAAATATATATTGTTGAATTCAATGGACGACAATTGATTTTACATTTTTCGAATTATTGAGGTTCAATACGAATTTCAGAACTTTTCAGCACATTAACAAAATGATTATTTCTTTTTTAGTTTTATCGTGAATGATTTTTCCACCGTGGGCAGATAGGATGATAAAGCTAACAATTTTTCTTCGGGCAGGACTTAAGTATACACAATTCAAGTACACAGACATGGAAATATCTAACTCGGCAGTTAAAGAAAATACCAATTCGATTTGATATGTTGAATTTTAAATTATAGTGTAACGTGGGAACACGAGAAAAAGTGTCCACTGTCTAAATACATTCGTGGGTGAACAATTGAGACCCTGGACTAGGCTAACGGGACTCAGTAAGAGCCCAAACAAAGGCAACGCTGGAGTTTTTATAGACCTGGGCAAGTGCGTCCGTAAACAATAGACTTGCTATGGTAAACCTTTTTGTGTCTAGACGGGGAAGCTGTACCGTGCAATTTGTCCTTTATAAGGAGGTATACAGTTACCAACGGTAGATTAAATTTCTGGAGTGAGCGGTGGTTCCGTGTGGATTTTTGGGATCGTTGAATAAATGCTGTCAAGCGACTTTGGTCTTTCATTTGGATCATGAACCCACCCCTACGCAATAATAGTTAAAAATGAATCGAAAAATTTATGAAAGTTATACTGCTCTTGTTCATTAACCGATAGTAATTCAAGACCCAAGTTTTATATTTAACATTCGGATAGTTAACCTCTATAGAATATACGTCTGTAAGGCAGGGAAGGTATGTTGACCGTATCCCGGCCTAACGAAACACATGTTGTGTAGTTTCGTTTATTTTTGTTCAATTGTTACAATGGTTATTGTATGTACGAAGAGGTTGAGCTTCGGAGAAGTGATCTGGTTGAACTCCAGAGGTTCACTCTGGTGTTGGGAGCTGGTGCGTCGCTTTATATACGTTCTGGCTTGAAGCGTGCCGCGTGCATATGCTTTGTCTTCGTTTTAAGGACACGTGTGTTAGGGACACGTGTTGACCTATTTTCGAGGCGCGTGCTTTATAGCTATGGCGTCAGCGCCAGGACGTCGTTCGTTTGAGAATGTAGTCGTGTGCCACGAGTAAATGTCTTTTTAAGACACGTGTTACGGTATCCTGATGACATCACTGTTGGGTTTCGTTCGTTTTACGATCGAGCGATGTATTCTTTCTTCTGGAATGGTCGAAGGGGACGGTGCCCTTGAGTTATGCATGTTTGTACAGGATCGATGATGAGATCACTGGTTTTGATTCGTAATAGCACAAGTTGTGCTATATTCCTACACGTCACTATATTTTCTTTTCGACTATTTCTGATCGTTCAACGATATAAGATATTGTATTGTGAAAATCGTGTCAATTTAAATTTAGTTTGATGGTAAAATAATATAATTACAATATTAGAAAAAAATATGCATACGTATTTATTTTATTTTATTTTAAAAAAATCAATACCACAGAGACTTGACAGGTTGCCCCAAAGCGTCAATGTGATTTTAATACAAATAATAAAAATCATAAAAATTACAAAAAAAACACCATAAAAAAAATAATAAAAATCATAAATAAAAAAAAACATAAGAAAATAATAAAAATCATAAATAAAAAAAAACATCATAAAAAAATAATAAAAATCAAGTAAAAAATATGTACACAAAATAAAAACAAAGAAATAAGATTGAAAAATTTATATCGTGCTATTTAGGATGTGTTCCACCAACTCAACATAACTGGCATCGAATAGGTCCAAGTAATGTGCCAGTAAGTTGAGGAGTCGAACAGCTCTCGAGAGGGGGGAGTTCATGAGCACGTTTGATTTAGCCCTAATTGGTAAAAATATATCATGTTTTCTTAAAACTCTACGATTTTCCGGGGCCCAGAATTTTAGTTTCTCCAGGATAGTGGGATTGTGAATCTCTCCTCTAAGTAATTTTACGAAATGTTTCCCAAGAAATAAATCTCTTCTCTTTGCCAGGGAGTTGAAACCCAAAGATCCCAAGACAAAGGCACTAGGGAACAGATATGGATAAAATCCAAATGTCTTCAGATATAAAAACCTAAGGAATTTCCTTTGGACTCGTTCCAACATTAGAGAGTAACGAAGTTGATAGGGAGACCATATAATGGAGCCAAACTCGAGCACACTGCGAACTAATGTACAATATAAGAGACGAATGGCAGTGAGCCCTAGTTCGGACGAATTACGGATTACGAATCCAAGGATTTTTGTTGCCCTATCACAGATATTCTCAATGTGAATGTTGAAACTCCAACTATTTTCGAAGACTATTCCCAGATCAGATATAAATAATTCTCTCTGAAGAAGAGAATCATGAAATTTATACGGATAATTAATAGGAGAACGAGAACGAGAGTAAGAAATGACCCGACACTTTAGGATATTGAAGGGAAGTTTATTAACATTAGCCCATTCATAAATAGAATTCAAATCCTCTTGCAAATAAAGAGCGTCAGGTAAATCAATTATTCTCTTATAGATTTTTAAGTCATCCGCATATAATAAAAATTTAGAATGGTGAATAGAAGATTGAATATCGTTGATAAATATTAGGAATAATAAAGGGCCAAGATTTGATCCTTGGGGAATCCCAGAAGTGGCAACATACTCATAAGAAAAGCAACTCCCAAACTTAACGAATTGACGTCGATCCTGTAAATAAGAAATAAAAAGACCAACAAGATTATAAGTAAATCCAATAAAACTTAATTTACTAACCAAAATTTTATGATCAACTTTATCAAACGCCTTCTCAAAATCAGTATATATTACATCCATTTGATTATTACAATCCAAAGTGCTGGTTATGTCATTAGAGAAACATAACAAGTTGGTAATAGCTGAATTAGTATGAAGCGCGAATGATCTTTTAAGGTCTGTTCATACTTAACAGCACTGCACGACTCCGTTTCAAATATGTCATTTTATTACATTTCTATTCATATCTACCTACACGTCACGGTCACGTCACGCTTACAGCAATTTGGCCGAGTGCAAGGCAAAATCGGCTTACTTATACATTACAGGTCATGACGATACGGCGCAATATTGCTTACGTCGTATTGTCGAGTACTTACAATATGAATGCATACACGTACATTCATAGCTACGCGTCAGAATACAAGTCAGCAAAAATGTTTCGGCGTTTATCGAACGAAAAATTATATATAATCGCGTTGTTGTTGGAAGAAGAAGCTCAAGAAGGCAATAATAAAGCACGGAGGCGTTTTGATGTGCATCCCATGCTAAAAAATAGAAAAACCGAAGGAGTGTTTTGGACACTGTATAAGAAGCTTGTGGATGATGGACAAATTTTTTTTAAATATGTATTTCCGTAAAAAATTTCATTTTTTTTTAAATATTTGCGCCAAAACCATGTCGAAAGATTGAACAGCTTTCAACTGTCATTATCGATAATTGGTCCAAAACAGCAAAACGGCAGACTCATGGCACGTAATTCGCGTGTATATTTCCACGATGGCCAAAAAAACGGATACGATACGTTGACGGATGTTGCTGTAAGGTATGAACAGGAAATGTCGGGTACTGCTGTAAGCCTGTCGTGGCGTAAACGTGACGGTTAGTATGAACATACCCATACAAAATGTACCAAAGAATACTTTTCGTACGGCCGGATACCTGCCGAAGTCGGTACGTGCTGACTAGGTATGAACAGACCTATGGGAACTAGTCTAGTTGTGAAGGTCTTCTTCACCACCAGTCCGCCATGTATTATAGACAGGTTCGTCTGTGTTCGGTATTAATACAGCTATATGTTGAATATGGTATTTATTTGGTAGTAACACGTATACACAAGTATGATTAATTGTTGGCAAAAGTATGTCGTTCAGAGGTCTCTGGATGTGGTAGAGTGTCGCTGGCTCGGCATTCGGCTATGTTCGGCTAGTCTCTGGATACGGCAGTGTGTTGCTGACTCGTTGTTCGGCTATGTTCGGCAAGTCTCTGGATACGGTAGTGTGTTGCTGGCTCGTTCGGCTGGTTGATCTTCCAAGTCCGCGTAGTGATGTGGTGGCTGGTCAGGAGCTGGATGTCGACTGGCGTTGTTTGGGTTGTACCTCCTTTTATAGTGTTTCTGGAATCACCTGATCGATGGAAGTGGTTGTTGATGCGTAAGCGAGGAATTTGCTTTTGTCGATGGGGTGGACTTTTCTGGAACGATTGGCGCCGTTCCGCTCGATGTAGTTTAATGGTGGCGGCGTGTTTCGACCGTTTTGGTTCTGCTCGACTGGTAGGGGCGTTCCGCTTGAGTTTAATATAATGGCTGCAGGTGTGCGACGTCTGGTTTTGGGAATGTATTCTGCGTCGCAGTAACTGTTTTGATGAATGTGACGAGATTCCCACAGACCTTTAAACGGTTTTATACCCATATAGATCGGTTAAGTAAATAAATAAATGTGAATTAGAGATAAAGTTCATGTGGAATAATCGGGGTAAATAATCGTGTCGGTGAGGTTGGTAGCGCGTGGCACGTGTCTGTCAGTGGGAGCGGTCGTGCGTCATCTGCTGTCATTCGTTCGCTTGTACAACAGTCGAGATGGAGACCAGGCGAGTGGCCCCCGCCGTGCCCCCCAAGCCGAGGCGCCCCCCCGGGTCGGGAGCTGCCCAGCCCCAGCCGCAGCCGCAGCCGCAGTCGCAGTCGCAGCCTCAGTCCCAGCCACAACCCCAGCCGCTCGTTCCTCAGAGCTGCAGCGTCGGAGCCGCTCAGGAACCTTCGTACTCGGCCAGGCTGTCGCAGCCGCCGCCGCCGCCCCCGCACTCGCACTCGCACTCGCACTCACACTCACATTCGCACTCGCACCCGCCGCTCTACAGCAACGAGCGCGTCTACAGCAACGTGGGGGTGCCCCCGCCGCTGCCGCCCCCCGGCTCCGGCCCCACGGGACAAGCGCCGAGCGGCCCCTTGCCGCCCGCCCCCTCCCTGGGCGCGCCGCCCTCTCCGGTCAGCTCCAGCTACAGCGAGCTGAGGAGAGCCGCAGACCGACCCGACATCGGCGGCTACGGATCTTCGGCCTCGTCGGCTTCTGCCTACGAGTCTTTGTACGAACCGATCAACCCGCGGCCACCGAGCCAGCTGTCAGCGGCGTCCGCATATTCCATCTACAGCGGATACGGACGAGCAGCGCCCCAGGGCGGCCCCGCTCGTCCCGACCCTCCCAAAGAAGCCGAAGTGGACGCTCTCACCGACTACTTGGTGCGGTCGATGGGAGAGCCTCGCGACTCGGACGTGTTCGGGGTTTGCGTCAAATGCGGAGAGAGGGTCCTCGGCGAGACGTCAGGTTGCACGGCTATGGATCGCGTATACCACATTCGCTGTTTCGCTTGCTGCGTTTGCGCCATCAACTTACAAGGGAAGCCGTTCTATCCCCTCGACGGTAAACCCTATTGCGAAGAGGACTATTTGAACACGTTGGAAAAGTGTTCGGTTTGTACAAAGCCGATTTTGGATAGAATTCTGCGCGCCACTGGGAAGCCCTATCATCCGGCTTGTTTCACTTGCGTCGTCTGCGGCAAGAGTCTCGATGGGATTCCGTTCACGGTTGACGCTACGAATCGTATTCATTGCATTGAAGACTTTCATAAAAAGTTTGCGCCCAGGTGTTGCGTTTGCAATCATCCCATTATGCCCGAACCCGGTTTGGAGGAGACGGTGCGGGTCGTGGCGCTCGATCGCAGCTTTCACATCACGTGCTACAAGTGTGAAGATTGCGGTTTGATTCTGTCATCGGAATCGGAAGGCAGAGGCTGTTACCCGTTAGACGATCACGTCCTCTGTAAGAGCTGCAACGCTAAACGGGTTCAAGCGCTCACCAATCACATGACGACTGAACTATGAGAATAATTTTCGCCTTCATTTTTTAAGTGTAGACTGATTTTACTTTTTTTTATATACAATTTATGTTAGCTACTTATCGATACATAGATAAATTGGAGAGAGTAGTAAATTGAGATCTATATTCCTAATTTCGACTATATAATCGTTTAAATGATGTAATATAAATAATTCCATTGAATTTGTATACTTACGTCCACGTTTAATTAAAATATGTTTAAATTTTTTATTGAAATAAAATTAGTTCCTTATCAATTGCAGTATTTGATGTTGTGATTTGTTGAAAAAATTTATTTTTTTTGCTTAGCTTTGTATTTAGATTGTATTTTGCAATACGTATTCCGTTTGCACTACGCATTCCAATTATACATTTATTTTTATGTTTACATAGTAATTATTTTTGCTTTATATATTATACATATGTTAAAATATTCTCGTAGAGAAATTATCATAAATTGAATATACTTTACATATTTAATATAAATATAATGCATAAAAGTGTATTAAAATTTTGCCATATTAAAAATTATTACTAGATTTTATATTGTTAATATTTCAATAGTTTGTAACTACGATGGTGTATAATTAATGTTATATGAAGTTAGTTTATTTTTCAATATTATTTTATATGCTTTTATTACATGTTATAATCGATGTTTGCTTAATTTCTTCCATATATTAATTGTATTTAGTCGACTATATTTTATTATGCCGACATAATTCTTATAGCCAATAATAAATATTGTGTAGTGTAGAGTGAGCGACATGTCGGCAGCTTCATACCTTTAGTTTTAGTCATATGATAGTCATTCTGAGATAATCCATGTGCGAATGCTGCCATATTGAATAATTATGTGATGAAAAGTGTAATTAATAAACAATGCTGTGTATTTAAGAACGATTGCAAAGAATTAGTGTGATATTTTGTATTATTAGAATAATATGTAGTAGTCACACATGTCCATGTAATATCAAAGCATCTTATTAAATAAAGTCATTTTATACAAACCTTTATTTTAATTATACAACTCCTGAAATTGAGGCATGAAAAATAATATACAATATAAAAAATTAATTTGGACGCATGATCATAGATGAAGTGACTTGGTTTTTATTACTTATTTCAAAAATATATTTATCGCATTCCTAAGCATAATTTCTAGTTTTCAAATTCTTGAAATTCATATGTATGTAACCCCAATTTTGGAACAATGGGTTTCCAATTTTTTTTCAATAAAATTATATTGATAATTTTTGACAAAAATAATATGAATTTTTAGATTAAATAACGGGTTTTTTGAAACTTTTGATTTTTAACAATGGGTTTCCAGAAACCCATGGAAACCATTAGGGTGACACTACTGCATATATTATAATATAAATTTTGTCAAAGGATTTATTAGCAAATTTTAAGAAATAATAGAATACATCACAGGCTGTCTTATTAAATGGATTTATATCGAGATGGATGAATATTCCTTCTGGTGTTCCGCAAGGCTCCCTCTTGGGACCTCTATTATTCAATATCTTCATCTTCGATATTGAAAAATGTTTTCAGAATTCAAGTGTACTATTATTTGCTGATGATATGAAGATTTTCAAGAGAATAGACAACCGAAATGATGCTTTGGCCCTATAAGATGATTTGTTCAGGCTAGAGGCTTATTGCAGCATAAATAAGTTGGAAATTAATGTAGCAAAATGCTCCTGCATAACCTTCACCAGAAAACTATGTCCAGTTGACTTTCCTCATTCAATCAACGGACATAGACTCACAAGGGTATCGGAAATTAGGGATTTGGGAGTCTTTTTAAACTCTGATCTATCCTTTAGTAAACATATTGACAATGTTGTAGCTCGAGCGTCGAAGGCCCTCGGGTTCGTCATCCGTTCCTCCAAATGCTTTACTTCTATTAAATCATACAAAATACTATATTGTGCATACGTAAGAAGTATTGTTGAGTTTGCATCCCAAGTTTGGAACCCAGAGTACTCTGGTGCAAGAGACAAATTGGAGCGCATTCAGAAGAGATTCTTGAGGTACATCAGTAGCCGTTTTGGATTATCCTATACTTCCTATGAAGATACTTGTAGGTGTCAGCATCTACTTCCACTTGTCAAAAGAAGGGAGATAGCTGACATCTCAACAATTTTGAACATCCTTAACGGCTCGATCGACTGTCCTCAATTATTGAGCAGACTATCATTGCGTGTGCCAAATAGAATGACTAGATGTAATGAGCTCCTTTACATACCTAATACTTTTTCTAATTATGGAAGAAGCTCATTCATATGGCGTGCAAGCTCCACCGTCAACACATTAGATTTTAAAAATTTCTATGTTTGACTTATTTAATATTAATGCTATACAAGCTAGAGTGATTATTGTATGGAGGATGAACGAATGAGACGACTGGCATGTTAATGCACGTGTTTATTATATGACAGCTGAAGACAGAGTGAGTAGTAGCTCTCCGAACCCAGCCGAGTTGGTTCCCACTCGCAGGAAGGCAACCAAACTCGACCATGTCGTATAAGCGAGCCGCCACAATTGCAAATTTGTTTTTCGATGATTAATTTTATTGAAAATTTACGATTGTGATTATGAATTTTTATTTTGATGTATTTATTTTGTCTTTTTGTTTTTTGTTATATATTATATTATTTTTATTATTTCATAATTTTTATCATATTATTATTCTTATTATTTTGCTATTTTTATTATACTGTTATTTCTATTTTTTTTCTTTTTGTTTTCTCTAACTATCTTACTCTATTATCATTTTTGTTTCTTATTTTAAATGTTTGAGCTTTTCTTTTTTTTACCTATATGTGAAAATTATTAATGGTTTACTTAACATAATTATGTTTTTTTACTATCAATCTATGTAACTTAATAAACTGTAAATTTTCCAAATAAATAAATAAATATCGGATATATATTTGGAGCCTATCGACTGTTTCAAAAACAAACCGCATATAAGAAATACAAAATATATATTAAAATAAAAGATTTGGATTAAGTTATTGGTTTTTGACAAAGTTAAGGAATCTTTTTAGTTCCGTTTAAAACTAGTTGCGTATTTGGTTTAGAGCATGTGTCAGGCATGGCCGTAGCCAGGGGAGAGGGCTAAAAAAACTATATTTTAATTTTGAGAATTATGTCTAGATACATATATCACACGATCGTGAATTTAACACATATTTTATTGAATAAACAAGAAAACCAAAAATAGCAAAAAAAGTAAAATTAATTCGATAATTTAGTCAGTGATATAACAGAAAATGAATTCCCTGGATAAATATTTATTTTAAATTTGGCGAAGAATAAATACCTAATATAATATTTAAATAGTAGGGTGGGGGGGGGGGAGGCGTGGTTTTGTGTTTTATCTCCCTCCCTAAAAAAAAAGTTTGCTACGGCCGTGGTGTCGGGTGACGGTATGATTCATTGGTTCGGTGATTACTAGTCAAATGTGAACCGGTCGCTCTAGATCGGTCACACGTGATCACCCATCACACTAAAACTGGTCACACCCGAAAATTGGTCACGAAAGCTGGTCACACCCAAAAAATAAAAATTGATCGGATTTTTGGGTGTGACCAGTTTTTTGTGACTAATTTTCGGGTGTGACCAGTTTTAGTGTGACGGGTGATCACTTGTGACTGATCTAGAGAGACCAGTTGTCCTGTGACTGGTTCACATATGACTAGTAGTCCGTTTACCGATTCATTATTGCATACCCAGGGTCGCCGAGAGGAATTTCGGACCTTGGGGAAAATTGTTCCGGGTCCTATGGCAAACTAAAAAAAGGGTCTTATTGATATATTTTTAATATGCGAAAAATCTATTAGAACTATTAGAAAAACACCTATATGTTGGTTTTTATTTTTTTAAATAATTGAATAAGAAAGTATGATATAACAGGTACGATTTTACATGGACACAAATAATACTTGAATCAAAAATAATAAATATTTAGCATTTAATAAATACATGTATTTTTATGTAGAAAAATATAAAATATTAATATCGGTTGGTTGAATGTCCCGATACAGGACCCCTCGAGTATTTCGGGTCCTGGAACTTTACCCTGGCTCCCCCCTTCTCATCGACTCTGTGCATACCACAACTGGCAGGACGGTATTCAACTCAAGTTTGACCGTGTCGTAGGATTCCCACATCAAGGACGTCATTTGGTCCGGGGGGGGGGAGGGGGGGGGGGGCGAATTAGAAGCGACTTAAAACATTTAATAAATATGAAAAGTGGTAGATTTTAAATACAATGAACTAAGGAATAATCAATCATTCTTACATAGACATTTTTTTCATATTATAGAATTTAAAAATAAAATAATTAAAAAAACATTGAGTATTATACCTAATAATTAAAAAAACATTGCGTTCGTTCAAACGACAATCTTTGTCACGAAAATTGTGAATACGGATAGATCTGGCACTCGGGTTCTCGTTAGTATGATATTTCACGTGGGTAAATCTCGATGGATGGCATTTTCAGGTGCCAGATACGTGCGCGAAATCATTTTGTGCGGAATAATCACCGAACCTTTTCAATAAGACAAAAGAAGGATGATTGCTCACATGAAACATATTATTTAGATCTTTTGCTAGAGCCACTCACATATGTATAATATAAGAGAAAAAAATTGCAAAAACAATATAAATCCATTAAAAGTATAATGTTATAACTTAATTATAATTTTTGGGTGAAATGAATCGCATGCTGGAATAGATAAATTCGTTTATGCGTGAGGTGTGTTGCGAAATGCGTATGGCTGTGATAAGCGGTGTTAGTAGCAGGAAAGCCAGTATAGTGTTGGCACGAGTGTGAGCCCCCTCCTTTCCCATCGTTTGTCGCGGCGAGCGCCGGTTTCGCCGCCATGACGGGCTTCTCTAATAAGGTGAGCCGCCGCCCCCCGACTTGGCGCCCCCCGGGCCCCTTTCCTCTTCCTCCTTCCACTCCCGCGCCCCTCGAGAGCGCGCCCCCAGCGAGCGGCGGGTGGCGAGTGGCGAGTGGCCCCGTCGAGAGGCCGCCCGACCAGTTTGTTGGCCCACGTGGCGGCCGCGCGTGCGAACACTACCTTTCGCCCGCTCCGAACCCTCATCCACCGTCTGCGATGAGAAGTCTCCACTCGACATTCGCCCCACTCGACCACTCGACCACTTGAATATAATATAATAGAGCCTCCCTTGCGCGTCACCCATTTAACCTAACGTCAAAATAGGACATAACCTATCATACCTACAGTTCGTTCTCACGTTGCTTTCAATTTGTATGAACGTTTTTTCTTTCGCATATTTTCAACTTCTTTCAAGTACGCATTGAATTTTTACACGATTCAGATATGGAATTAGCCAGAATTTTGTCTCCACACGAGGCGTTTTGTTTTGCAATGCTGATCTGGTCTGTTGTGTGTTTCAGGCTCTGTTGATAGATGGACGCGGTCATTTGTTGGGCCGACTGTCGGCGGTCATCGCCAAAGCACTCCTGGAAGGTTCCAGAGTGGTCGTCGTGAGATGCGAACAACTGAACATCTCCGGCAACCTCTTCAGGTATGTTCAATACAGTCATAAATACAATTCGGATCCATTTGGTATAAAATGATGACTTTTTTTGGGTAATTTGCGACTGAATTTAACAGTGTTGATATATAAAACGAAACTGATAATTGATGCTTCTATGCTAAATTGTTCGTTTTTTATGATTTTTTTTTAAATTTATTTTTTATGTAATTTCAGGAACAAATTGAAGTTCATGTCATTCCTCCGTAAAAGATGTAACGTAAATCCAGCACGAGGACCCTTCCATTTTAGAGCTCCGTCTAAAATTTTATGGAAGACAATTAGAGGTTAATAATTTTGTTGTACATTGATTTTTTTTTTAAATTTAATATCAATGATTATTTTCCTACATTATTTGATTTGTCTATGATGTCAAACTTTTTGAATGAGATGTTCTTTCAATGAATTTTTTTTTATTGACAATATTTTCTCTTTATTGATGAGTTATGTGTAATTTCAGGAATGTTGCCCCACAAAACCGAACGTGGAAAGGCAGCACTCAGAAGGTTGAAGACCTACGAAGGATGCCCACCTCCTTATGATAATCGTAGACGTCTAGTTGTACCTGGTGCGATGCGTATCTTGTGCTTGAAGCCTGGCAGGAAGGTAATTGTTATTTTCATTTTAATAAATTAATTCCAAATAAGTTCAATGATGTTTTATGGGTAATTTGCGACTGAATCCAAGTGTTGATAATTTTTAAAATATATTTTCTGAGTATTAATTTTTTCTACACATTGTCGTTCGTTTTGAGCTTTGAGATATTGAATTGTAATTATTTTTTCAGTATTGTCATGTCGGAAGGCTGTCACATGAAGTCGGATGGAAATACCGGGATGTTCTCAAGACTCTGGAAAAGAAACGTCGTGTTAAGACTACACGTAAAGTGCTTCTCCACAGAAAACTCAAGGTTTGTTTAACAATATTTAAGATAAATACTTATGAATTTTGCCAATGATTATTTACATTTTTACCTACATTATTTGAGATAATATGATATTAAACAAAATATTAAATGAGGATTATTATTATTATTGTTTGATGTTAATAATTGTAATGTTTGTTTTAATTTGGAATTGTTTCTTTGCAGAAATTGACACGGGAAGCTGCTGTCAAGATTGAAAAACACGCTGCACCATACAACACCGTTATTCAGTCTTACGGCTACAATTAAAGTTTTAAAATTTGATATATATATTCATATGTAATAAACAATAAAAAATTGGACATACCATCCGCCAAAATCTGCATTTTATTCCTTTTCCTATACATATACCAAATACCTTGAAACTTTCTCGACTTTACTCATTCAGACTGACCGAAATTAGGCTATTAGTGTTTTTAATGTAATTATTGATTTAGATAGCTTAGTAAATTTTTTACTCAGTTAAACTTTTATAAAGAAAGTATGCAGAAAATGAGTTCTTGGTAGTTCTTTGTGATAGATATTATAAATGGATGATAATGAATTAAAGATAATTCGGCTTCTTCCGAGTCTTTCATCTCGTAACTGCTGCTGCTGCGGTGGAGCCGTTGTCTGCGTTACTTGAGTAGGTGGGAGATTTGCCACCCCCTCTAGGCTTCTAAATTGCCAACTAATTATTATACATGCATACTTCAGACTAGTTTCTTCAACATCCTGGAGCGTTGGAGGTTAGTTTTGTGGTATATAGTTGAGCCAATTCTAATAACTCCAGCACAAACTCAAAATTCTTTAATGAATTTAAAACCACAAATAAAACAAGAATACAAATATTGCACAGGTGTATAAGTACATAATAGATAAAGAAACAATTCTAGTATAAAATACTAGAATTGAATAAGAAGATTGGATCACGGGGCATAGATGGCATATAAAATTATTTATAAGGGCATATGGATGATGATGATGAACATATGTTTGTATTTTTGCAAACAAAATATAACTGCAAAGATCTACATTACAATTGTTTTTACATAAATGAAAATGGAGATCGAACAATAGTGGTTCATTTAATAAGAGATATTTGTTGGTTTGGCAATTATTTTGGGCTTAATATAGCAAATTTAATTTATCCAACATTATAAGTACACATGTGGAATATTTAAGGTTAGCTGTTCACGAGATTATTATATTATATAATAACATACGTATCATATATGTATGTACAATACATATTTCACGAAATAATTAGTGATAGTGTTGAATATTCATATGTACATTGGCAGTAAAATGTTTCATATCTAAAATAGATAATAATGTTTTTATACAATGTAATTAATTTTAATTGGGAATATGCGGGCAAAATATTTAGAACTGTGGTTTTGAATTCACATTTGTAAAAATGAGTAGGTATGTATGTATGTATGTATCACACGGCTATTAAAGTTTTTTCTGGTCGACATCAAGTTCGCTTAGAAAAATTTGGTTATTTTCCACTTATGTTATTAAACTAATCTTTCGTTATTTACATCGAAATTACGCGAGCGGGGGAGCCTAGGAAAAAATGAGACACGCGATGTTTCACCAATACGAGACCCCTAAAATAAATAAAAAAATTACTCAAAACCCGAACCGAAGCGTAATTTGTTCTACGGAAGGATCGAGACAAAAAGAAAATAATAATAATACACATTGAAAATTTTAGATATATTATAATATACATACGCGTATAAAAAGTGAACGAAAAAGTGGCTTTCGTGTTGGGAACAATACGAAACCGAGATGATTGGTAGCTCGAGGGTTAATTTGTACACACACACGTACATACATATATCTATCGTGTAGGTACGTAAGTCACCCCTATGAAAGTTCGATGCGTGTATTTTTTTAGGGTCGGTGTGTAGATTAATATTTGATATTAAACATATGCAATCGTTTCGTGAAAAGCCTCCCCTTTTCGACGCACTCTGTGTGTATAAAGTTGTGTGGGGGGGTGTCTAAAAGCCACCCCCTGCAGCGAATGCATGTTTACATAATCGATACTGTCGTATATTACTGTGTTTCTTTTGCATAAATGCATGTGTGTTTTAGAAAATGGTTGATCATTTATTTCAAATGAAAATTTCATGTGAAATAAAATAGCTTTTGTTTAGGAATATTTATTTGTATGAAATACTAAATATTTGTACGTCAAAATATGTAAGTTTAAACTCGTAAATGCAATTTTATAATCTAGTTTATGACAAAATATTTGAATAATAGTCGTCTGCAATCAATATATCTACATAAGTACGGGCTGGGTTAATGGAAAGCTTATGATTTTCCGATTGAATCTTTGGAAAATATCTAAATTTATTCATATATTATTGTGATTTAATTAAGACAAATCGATCTTGTTTTGTTTTTCCGACGGATTAATTCAGCCATTAATTTAATTTATTTTTATTAGTTTCATTTTATTATTGTTATAAAAACGTTGAACATTATATTGATTATTTAGTTGCAATAATATTTTCGCTACATTAAACATTAAATAAAAAAATACACAGACACACAAACATTTTTTCTAAATCACGAAAACGTGATCAGTGATCGATTTTGAGTTCGATCAGTCAAAACCTCGAGTTCGAATTTTCGCATGGTCACAATACTTCATCTATTGATACTTTAGAATTGAAAAAAGGTCTTTAAGCTTTATTTTCCTATTATCCTGTATACGCTGACATTAAAATAGGATAATACTTAAGTACTAACAAGAAAATATACAATATTGTTAATTATTGAAATGGACCTAAGATGTATTGTGGACGTAATTTATGAACAATAAAAAGCATTTAAAAATCAAAAATTTTATCTTTTGATGCTTCGTATATAAATATGTGCAAATGTAAATAAAGTAAAATTAATATTCCATTTTCATCAATGCTGATTTTAATAAAAAATATTGTACAGAAAGTTCTAGCTTAGGCTTTTTCACTTAGTGGCGGAAAATTTGAGAAAGCTGCATCTAAACGGTTTCTGAAGAATTTTAACAATTTTTTAACTATATAAATATATAAAATCATATCAAATAAGCTAAAATAATGTGTATAAAAGCTCTAAAATTCTAAGAGTATTATATAAGAAATTAAATTTTCAGAGCGATTTTCTTTATACAAAAAGTACGACATGAAAATTCTTATTACAATTCCAATCCCTTGTATGTAGTGGTGTAGTGCTAAATAAAAAAGAACCAGAGCGGTGTTTAATTTTACGACCCCCCCCTCGCTTTTTTCGATACTTAAAAAATATTCTTGTTGAAAATATGATGATTTTTATATTTCATGAAAACATCCAAACTGCATCCTCTTTAACATTTTGTAAGCCCGTGTTTGTACATATGTCAACAGCAACATTTACTTTTAGCAATGCTAAAACCATACATGTACATATATACATATATACATATATACATATATGTATATATGTCAAAAACATATGTATGTTTTTGACATATATACATATATGTATATATGTATATATGTCAAAATACATACGTATGTACATATGTCAAAAAATTATCAAATTTTGACATGTGAATTTAGAGACGATTATTTATTTAAGCTGAGTTTGGAATTTTGGGTGCTTTTAGATAAAAATAGCCTATGAATTTCATCCAAACGTCTTTTATGTTGTCTTTTTTAAGTTTTGAATATGCTCAGATTACAGATTATATTTCTTAATTATACTCGAAAAACAATTTTCATATCAATCAAAGTGACCTGGCGCGACTACACCACAGCTTGTATGATAGTTAATGTACATACAAATATTTTTTTTACTTACTCAAATTTATCATACATATTTATCATCGGTCTCCGTGACGAGACAGAATGTTAAATGACAGAAAACGCAAATATCGGAAGGCAAAGATCGAAAATCGAAAGATAAAAAAAAAAAAATGGTGCATGGTAAACGGTACATACTCACTTAATTTGCGCGAGCAGGATACAACAGGAACAAGAGGAACAGACTTTTCTTCCCGTATTAATGTGCGCGCGCAGAATACGGGAAAAAAAGCATACTCGAAAAGTTAACCGATCCTTGGGCTGTAAAAGCAGGTATTAGTTGTTTGTGTATATCGTAAGAAATTTGTTTTGTTGAAATACCCAAAGTTTAATATCCTGTAAATTTTCAAACACGTAAAATGAAATAGTTAAAAAGTTATTTTTAATTTTACTGAGGGCCCATATTTTCTAACTGATAGCGGGGCCCACTTGCCATCAGGCAATGTCGCTTGTATGGCCAGTCCGCCACTGCATATGATATTATTATATATGATAGATATTATTGCAAATATTAAAATCATTGCATTTTTGTTTATTAATTATTTAATAGTTGTTTTCGAAATGGTAACCCTCCATGATTAGGAACGTTTCGGTATTTGAGACCGGCGTATAAATTCATACTGAATGCTCGTGTTTGTGTGGGTGTGGAATTAGTTAAATTGTCGGCGGAGGTGAGTAGTTCAGGTGGCACGCCATTATTTTCGGTAAAAAATATATAAATACATACAAACATAACAATAGAAGGGAAAGAAAATGGGCGGCACCCGTCCGACCAATGGCCGCCGACGCCATTATGGCGGCGAGACCATTCGGCGTCGGCAGTAGCCACATTCGTTATTCAAAATAAAACATGGACAAAAAAAAATCAAACCACCGAGATTAAGCTACTTATTCCACTTGTAATTTTTTGTGTGCTTTCATATTATTTCTTATAATTTACGGAGATTTTTCAGTACAACCTATGTGTATGGAAATTGCAGTTTTTCGCGATGATATTACAGACATAATGTTGAAAGTGTTCCATAATGACTAAATATGATTTGTGGCAATATAACGTATTATAATTAAACAATAAAGCATATCAAATATAAACAAAATTCAAATTTATTTTATTTGAAAATATTTCCCAAGATTCATTTATTTTTTTTCAGTCAAACTTTAGATTTTATATTGACATTGTTTTGTAGTTGAATTTGTCAAATTTTATGTCAGTTTTAATTTAAAATCGTGATGGTGTGGTGCATTCAATGGAGTATTATTTAATATGTCGATTTGGTTTCACTGGTGAGTCATTTTTGATGATTTTATTTGGATGGCTTTGTGTGTTCGAATTTCGAATGATTTTGTATGTTTCCTACATTTTGAAATGCGCATTTGATTTTGTATCATAATAATTGTTAGATCATTCATAGCAACAGTTACTAAATGAGGTTTATTTAACAAATTACATAAAAAAACTAGGATACGTTAATATATATGCGTTTAAAATATTCTATTGTTTTTTTTTCTCTATTAGAACGTTTCCAAGTCGATTTATTTATAAAGATTTAACTCTAGAAGTGTAATAATACGGTTGAAAAAGTGTGACAAAATGATCATAAGATAAATATCGATAAATAATTGAAACGTAAGAGGTTTTCATTCTCTGAAAAAATGTAGTTTTGTATTTATGTAGTATGTGGCTTATCATTTAAGGTATCGATATATAGATGAACATTTTTTTACAACAAATTATATACATATAATATTAACAATCTAGTTTAATCCAGTTTCCGTCAGACGTCTTCTTACGATTCGTGAGGAAAATTTTATATTTCATACCGTTTTCACTTCTCCAGTAAACTCAGACTGTCCATTTTTGGAATTTTAAAGACGTGGTCGTAACAATAAGATCTTAAGACAGTATTTTTTTCTTATTCTTCCTGGTTTTGATCGATTTTTTTATAGAATTAATCTCACCGTATCCTTTTAATGTCGTTTGGATCGCACATCGCGATAATTTAAGTTGTTTTGAAATTTTCATTCATCCCTACCCTTGAAAATGTATTAAAATAATCTGAGCTCTGTTCTCTTTACTCGATTCCTGTATTTTTGGAATTATTCAATAAAAGAAGTTGAAGTTAATTAAAAAAAAAAACAGGAACAGAAACGATAAAAAACATGACGAAACTACTCAGAAACACTGATTTGCGTGAAAAGGACAATTTCATTTTTTTTTTGAACAATTAACAACCAAGGAAGAGAAAGTAAAGCTAAACAAAAGGGCAATTATTAAAAATACTGAGCATTTTATAAATAAAATTCTATTTATATTCCTCCGAATTCTAGTGATCAATTATTAAAGAGTATTCTAATGATGTTGAAAGAATATGTAGAAAGTATCCTACATCTACTATTCTCTTAACTAGAGATTTTAAGATTGTCTTGGTAAGATAATGATTTATCTTTAACTTTATATAATAGTGAAATTAAAATTCGGAAAATTTCACAATTAGGACAATGAAAATGAAATAGGACAAAGTAATTTTAATTCAAATTCTAATAATCGTATTCTAGATTAAGTCTTCTTTAATGCAATCATTAATATATTTCAATCATTAATCCTGTTGAATATCACCATCCAACTTTAGAATTTCATATCAATATATGTAATTTTCGGGAAAATATTTCTTATACTATACATATTTATAGGGCGTCAATAAATAAATGGAGGAATTCTTAGTAATATGCGATGCAGGTAGTAAGTAGCTGTTTCAAATAATTGAGTATTTTCGACATTTTTACAAGTGGTCTAATACATTTGTCCATGCCTGTATACATACGTATATAGATTTCAATTCTAAAATTCGATTACATAATAAAAACAAGTAAGCTATGAAGAGCGAAAATCTATTACATATATCAACTTAGATATATTTAAATAATGATAAATTTTTAACAATAAGATAAACAACGAAATAAGTTTCTGGACCCAAAAAAGATTAAAAGGGTTTAAAAAAATGATTTTCCATTGTAAAGATTCCTCAAATTTTATAATTATAGACTTAAAAATGACATATGTATGTGCATATTTTGCGCTTTGTCAGATCAGAACGTACATACATATGTACATGTACCTAGGTTTCACTCTTTTCCTATATACATACATATTTTTCAGCATATTTTTAACTCGTCCAATTGAGTAGTATTTACCGGAGAGTCGGTATTTGGAGCTTGTTTAAAACGGATGACCGGAAGTTGTGCAGTTTTTGGCAAAGATCGCCAGAAATGTGGTCGTTTCACCTGCGCTCGAGCCGCCCCTCTGAGCGCCAACTGGTTTTTAATTATCGTCGACGACGATGACTTTCTCATGCAATTTCATAATTATGAATTGTCTTATATATTTATTCCGGCGGATTCCTGCAATTAAAAAGCTTATCTATGCGCGAGCGGACTCGTATGCTAAATTTAATTTAATTAAGCCGTGAGATGATTGACGACCCCATCGCGCCTCACTGCCCAAATGCATCTTAGATGCAACTTATTAAAAAATATATATACTTATGAATTGAATGTACATATGTATATCGTAAGCTTTTACGTAATATTGGATTTAAATTTTAACCTACACTTTTTTTTACCTATACACATTTGATTTTATATAGAATTGTTAATTAGATAAAATAAAAACGTAATTGGATTATTTATTTATTTAATATACTTGGGGAGGAGGCGACAAAGCCGATAGACCCAAGGAGTTTGGTTTATACATATTTGGAAATTAAATGAGAAAAAAATAAAATAAAAAGACTTATCTATTGCGATTTGGAATATCTATGTATAGAATATATTTTTTTACGAATAATTTTTTGCGCCGCTTCTTTTAATTTTATTAACTCACTATGGGCGAAAGCACATATTTCTATAGTCTCAAGCTTGACTTTTTTTGCAAGCAATTTTTCGAATACATTCTAAATTAATAATATTCAGGTAATATTTAAAATCCTCAGATATTGAAAATCTTTGGTTATTTCATTCAAATTGAATCTTTCATCCAAATAAATAAAACAATGATCTATAAGATAGATATTGAAATTTATGTATGTATACAAAATTTTATAAAAAATTGAATTTCACCACAGTCTGATCTGATTATTCATACGGTCGAAGACAACTGCAAAGAATATGTATTCCAATTTTTTTGACGTAAAGATGTAATCTAATTCCAATTGACAAAAAAGCTTAGGAACTATGTTTTAATTACAAAACCTATAACTTTTACCGTTACTTTGCAAAAATAATGCGGACTTTCATAGAGAATTTTCGGAAAATTCAGAGGGTCCATAATTAGTTGATGGAACAAAGTTAGAATCAATTTTTACAAAAAAATATTAGATATCATCAATTATTTTTATTATATACTTTGTTAAATAATGTAAAACTTTTGTGGAATTAAAATTAATATTTAAAAACGCAAAGTTTTTGTAGTATTTTTTTTTAATACAATATTTCATTATTGTATTTTGACCTTTTATACTTTATAAAGCAATAAAAATTAATAAACAAAACCCAAGAACCGGAAGTAGAACTTTTGTCTTATTGATAATCTAAAATGTGCGAGTTTCCCTACATTAGCGCTCAAACATGTATAGAAAATGTTTTCATAGCCGGTATCTGTGTATGTACATATTGTGCCTCATTACCAAATTTAGTTTTTGATACTTCTTAAATTCCTCAAACACATAGATAAAGTCATAGGTTAGTCACATTTTTAATATATGTAAGATAATGATATTGTGGTATATGTCGCCTCTGTTGCTTTTGATAATGTTTTCTTCATCGCTTTACAATGGTTAATAAAAAATGTACTTAATTTTTATAACATCATCAAGCGCACGTTTTTACGCGTATAAACCGCGATTAACGTCACTGAGCAAATTAATACATCAATTAATTTGATCAATGCGAACAATAACAATTAGTATACGGTAGCCAGTAATTCATATAAAATTGAGCGGGTGCATCAAAAACGACAAGGAACGTTCAGTTTTTCCATATGTGTATGTGGAAAAATTATCATAATTTCTAGATATAAAATCGTGAAAGTGAACCTTGCATCTTCCAAAAGTGCGTCGTTAAATAAAATTAATTGCCGTTATATTTAACGATTTCGGTAAAGTTGTAATTACTCAATCGAGTAAAAAATAGCTTTAAAAATTTAAACCGCATACAAGTCGATATATTACGATTGAAATTCGGCCTTTATAATTGTGAAATGTGTGCCACGTACATACATACATATATGTACATACATACGTATGTATGGACTTAATTGATGACGTGTTTGGTTTCAGATTTTTAAAATTCGTTCAACGAGAGCTTAATATTATCATATGATTTTAAAAATGTTTATATTAAAATCCAAGTAACATTTTTTCATTGGTTTCAATTTATCAATATTGAGGATTTCTGATTATTACCTTTAGTATATTGGTCGACTTCGTTGACCTTTATAGTGAGCTTCCATATATACTAGCTTTAGTAGCAAATTTTTCGTATTTCAAATTTGTTATATAAAATAATAAGTGGTTTTACTCGGCTTCGATCGGTATTTCTAATATAAACCACTTAAACATGTCTAATCTAATAGTAAACATTAATTTGTTTTTTTAATAAATTTATTTGAATTTGGAACTGAAAAAGGAATACGGAACCGGAACTGAAGCAAAAATCGGGGACTGGAACTGAAAAAATAATCGGGATCCGGAACTGAAACAGAAATCGGGATCTGAAGCAATAATTCGGAACTGGAACTGAAAAAAAAGTCGGGATTCAGAACTGAAACAGGAATCCAGAACTGAAACAGGAATCCGGATCTGGAACTGAAAAAGGAATCATGTAGTCATGTAGTATTAAAACCCAATTTTATTTTACGTTCAAGACAAAGTGGAAAATGTGCCGAGTTTTACTAAAAAAATTGGGCCGTACATACATATGTATACTTTATCTGAAAATTGTTTCGAAGATATATAATCTTAAATCAGTGTAAAAATTAGACGTTAAGGGCAGTGGTACACGAGCAGATGTTCCAAGTGTGGGGCCCGCAAGCAGGTGAGAGACGTCTGTGTGCGCGGGACACTGACATGAGCATAATCGATGACTTTTTTACATTGAAAATGGTTCGTTTCCTCTCATTATATCCCGAAATTCCCGCTAAATAAGCCGGGACACGTCGCCGTCTAGCACGTGTCTTGCAACACGATCGGTCGGTGACGATAAATGCATGTGCAATTTCGAAAATTCACGTACTCATGTAATTGTGCACTCTGAGGTGACACCCGATGCAACTGTCCGATGCTAGTTATTAACCTACTCGCGTTTTCAGATATGTATGATACGAAGATTCCTCGTTGTTTTCGCCGAGTATGTATTTTGCGATAATTGGTATGTCATTCAGTCGAGAGACCGCCCGTAAAAAAAAAAATAAACAGAATGGAGAGGCAGCCCCGACACTTTCAGAATGGATTGAGTTGAAACTATTCATAATGTCACGGCGGATACAACGAATAACAACTGGAAGTAGTATTTTTCTCTAGAGCTGAGCCTTTGCATAAGTTCCAGATTGAGATGGAATAAAAATTTGTAAAAAGTGTTCGTATTTTCTTTTACTATTTTTTTCCAGACTGATTATCATTGTATTTTCTTCATTACAAAAATAAATTATAAACCTCATAATCATACTATCACGCTAGTAAGAATATGATCAGATTTTCATCTTTCAAAGTGGTCAACTGTTTCATACGCAAAAATTGAATCTCGTTAGATTGATCGCTACCGCTTTGTTTTCGACTCGTTTCGTTGTCGACGGTGTGTAATTGTAGCTTTTGGCACAATTAAGCTCACCGGCGTTTCAATGAGAGTGTTTTTATCCTCCTGTTTCGATCATAATTGGCCCGGGCCGTTTTAATAAGATGATTGTCGGGTTCGGATCGATCGCGGGCCGCGGCCCTCCAGTTGAACAGCTGCGGCGCGAGACACGCGCCCTCACACTCTCTCTCACCTGCGACACACACGATAGTAATTATCGCAAACGTTGCACTTTGTGGGTGCAATTTTCGGTAATCGGTCGCTAGTACAAATAACGATGATATAAATACACACATATATGTAATATTGTGTATGAATATTGATTATTTAGAGGTTTTAATCATAATACCGCAGTTGAAGTGGATTCGGCCGATGTGTTTGAAATACATGCATAATAGTTGTTATTGTTATAGAGTGTCATTTTTGTCAACGATGATGACATTTTCAATGTATAGTTGATGTGCGAGATATATTTTTTTTGGTATTGTATTTTTTTGTCAATAATTGATACATTGTAATCATTTTTTATCTCGCCTTAAATGTAATTATCATTATCTTGTTAGTGCCGGTGTATTCGATATAATTCCTTTTCCCCAGTGTACGAATAATTGTTTTATTGTCGTTTGTTGAAATTGAAATTGTTATGTTGAGGATGTTGTAAAAGTAATGTCTTCATTTAGTAGTGTTTTGAAGTTTTTTTTATGATTATTTGCGCACAAATTAAAGGGCTACGTTAATGTTGTATTTTACTTTATCTGCTTTTACAATTTTTATTTGTCCAATTTGATGTTAAAACGTGTGTCCCAATTCACAATGTATCTTTATAAAAACGCTTGGTTTTTGAGAAGTCTAATTATTATCAGGGCTCGAAATGGACGGGAGCGCATGGCAACGCCGCTCCCATTCGTGAAACCCAGAAACGTAGCGTTTCCTCTCGTGAAAAATCCAATATTTACGTACCCTTTCGTAAATTTCAGTCTTGCATGTCCCTCTGATGAGAAAATTTGAATTTAGCGAACGTTTTAAATAAATCAGTAATGATTAATTTGAGAAACCCTGACTCATCACTCACAAATATGTCAATCTATAATGAATACACATTAATTATGTGTATTCATAATATATTGACATAATATAGCTATACGTATATGCATATTTGTATTTGGCCAGGAAGGCGCATTGGGTTTACCTGTTAGGCCTTCCTGGTATAAATTAAATAAAAATAAAATAAATAAAAATATGCTTGTACATATGAAGACTTTTGAAGATACTCTTCTTCGAACAGTGGCCCATTAAACTCATTCCCGTTAAATTCATATCAGGCTTTCTCAAACGTCCGAAAAAACTTTTCAACTGCGGCGCATGGTATTTTTTAATTGAACAAAGATAATATTTTATTTCTGATTAAGAAATACTTATTGAAAATAAAAAAGAGGGTAGTAAAAATGAAATTACTTAGGTGTGCAATTTTTTTTATTTTACCTGTCATATGTATGGATATTATAATAAGTACAGTAAAAAAATATAAATCATGTTTTGAAAAATTTTGAGCGCTCCCATTCGCGAAAATTTCCTTTTCGAGCCCTGCAAATTATGTACCAACACGTGTTATATACATATGTATTTGTAGTCAACATGTATAATTCTACATAATTTATAATTGTTTTTTTATTATATTAATAAAATATTTGGTAATAAACCATTCAAGTAATTACCATTAATACTATTTATGTATATCCATGTTAGAATACCTAACTTGGATTTTCTCGAACAATCCAAATTTGGTATATTCAGAGTTTTTCATTGTATATTATAAAATGTTTTCGACAAAAATTCTTAAAAATGACGATGGCATTTTTAGTTAACCGACAAAGAAATATTAAAGTATTTTGAAATTCTATTTATTAAAATATGTTTAATATAATATAATGACTCCGGAAAATATGTATGAAAAATATGTTCATACTCATGTTATACAATAATTAATTTAATATGAATAATTCAGGTATACGCATACCTTCAGCATTTTAATTTTATTTTAACAACGTTTTTCTCTTATTTGCCATTTCATTAACGGCTTTTACCCACGTATATTACGCAATATTATTACGTACACACAGTCAAGTTTATATGAGCGGAATTCGTAACGACAATACAATGACGCGATGAAGTGAAAATATCTGCAATTCTTCGGTCGGCATTTACACTTTTTGTCGTCGGCGGACCGCAGCTACCTCTCGTAATCCACGGGTTTTGATTGTTGTTTACGACGAGAATTACCTTTGTCGCATGCTGTTTTTTCCTCGAGATTTCCCGAATTCCTCGGATTTTGGCACGCGCTCCCCCACCCACATCTGCTTCCGTCGGCTTCAGCCTCGACATCTTGACATTTTAAGCGTCGATTAAAAAAAAAACTACAGAATAACTTTGCAATTTTGCAATTACATATAGCTATACGCGGTAATTCTCGATTGATTTTCAGCAGATTTAGCGGTTAGAATAAATTTAAAGATGGTACAGGCGAAGCGTTGGTCACGGACAGTCAGAAGAGAGCTCGTGACCGAACAAATAAACATTAACATCTCGAGTGTCGGGACACGATAAAAATTAGCCATCGCTCAAATTCCACCGGTGTGTTCTCGTCGTAAAGTTATGCTCGGTTGCTGAAAACGCCTACCGACGAGTAATGAACATTTTTATGTCGGGTAATTACGGGTTTGTAATTATTATATACGCGTTCCGTAGGTGCGAAACGGGACGAAGGACTCTCACTCTAGAGGGGGTGGTATTATATTTTCAGATGTAGTTCGATTTTTGGGGATCTCTCATTCACTCGTCATGAATATGCATATGGGATTTTAATGATCGGCGCAAAAGCGCAACGGAAATTCGGCGCGTTTATGAATGCATTAATGTTGTATGTACGCGAATATACCCCTTATTAGCGACGATTGTTGAAACCGCCTTGTAAGTGTAGGTAATTAAGCTTATACTGTTTGAAGTTAGTGCATTGTGTTTCGCCGTATTGTAGTGTGTTATTAAATTTTCTTTTCACACCATTTGCCCGCTCGTCTCGGTCGTTGTTGTTATTTGAAGTGTTTTTGTAGTCATGTTTTATTTTGGAGGGTTGAAGGTTTATTTTTGGAGGTTGAAAATTGCCATTTGGATTTCAGAAGACGGCTAGATATAATGTTTTCCAACTATTTTGCAACTGAAATGTATGTATTTCCAGGAGAGATCTATTTGAGTTTATTAATGAATTATTGAATGTTTTTAAAATCAATACGCATTCAATGAAAATATTATGTTAAATGACCTTTACAATTGAATGAAATCATACTTATAACCAGGGCTGTGGAGTAGTTTCAAATTTTACCGATTCCGACTCCGAATTGACCATGACACATTAAATACGTGCAATTCAACGATTTTATTTATAATGTAATTTAAATTCATGATTTTTATAAAGATATTATTATATTTTAATTTATTAGTGGATTTACTTCAGTTAAATTGAAGACTCTAGTTGACAAATACCGTAATACTATTAATTAAAGAAAATAATAAAAAGGAGTCGGAGTTGATTGATCTTTTACCACCCCGACTCTACAGCCCTGCTTATTAGTAGAGGTAGGATAGTCACAGTGCTATCCATTGTTCGGCAAACCTTTAACAATGCATTTACAACCTTTGAACAATATACGGCCCCCTCAGGCTACGGTGACTACTTATTAGTAATCTTGAAATTTAAATGTTATCTGGTATGCTTCAAGATCAGGATCAATGTTGTGCAAGTACTGATTTACGTTAAATTAGATTATATATGTACATAGTTTACACAAATATGTACGAATAGCCCTGTAACAGTTGAATGTGGTTTTAATTGTAAATTTACATACATACATACATAAATTATATATATTATATATGCGTATTTTCTTGATATCTACAGCTTCGAATATGGAAATAATGATTGATACAGTTGCGGATATCTGAACATATTTATATGGGTTGGTTATATCAGTTATAATTGTTTTCAATTATTTTCAAATGGTGTCCTACTATACGTAGATCAAAAATAAGAGAAAAGTGAGCTTTTTGTAATTAAGACCTATTCATATTAATATGTAGAAATTAACCTTATTTTGTCCATGAGAAAATTGTTAAATCCACGATAAATGCAAAAAGTGTATTCTTGTGAACGGACGAAGAATCGATATACGCTTATGCTGATAGAAGGTCCTTAGTTACTTAAACGATTCCGCAGCCCCGTGGTTACGAGACTCGAACGGAATTAATGCACCGATTACAATCGATGACTCAATGACCGGTCAGTGTGTAATTTTCCACACTTGAAGTTATTGTTGTTGTTGTTGTTAAGGGGTGAAGGGTCGTAATCGGCCACCGTTTGATGGTTCGCATCGCGAATCGCGAACCGCGCGGGTCGTGTCGAATTAAAAATTGGCGGCTCGCCGTTCCGGCCCTGGCATGCCCTGTAATCTCGATAATAAATTCATTTTTAACACAGGCTCGTGCAGAAGTTGAGCCCTTATTGAGAGATGGCACGCAACGCCGACAACATATCCCACGGGCTCGGAGAGGACTCCCGCTGATAACACGCCGTACACCACACATTCACACCTTCACTATCGCCATTCGATATCCATTTCATAAATTTCAAGCTTTCGACGATTTGTTTAGTGTTTGGACTTCGCTCAAATTGTGGTCAGACATTTTTGGCCATTGTTTTGAAATTTGTAAATACTGGGTAGCAGATCTTTTAATGACTCTATATATTATTATTAAATGATGGGTCTGATGATTAAGTTTTATTACGGTGAAGATTCAATTCAATTTTCAAATTAATTGGAAAAATTCATCTGGAATTTGCTAGTAGTACTGTTTGGAATTCTACCGCGTTTGTTAATAATTTAGATTTCCTAACGCTATTCCAGATTTTTTTACAATGATCGTTTCGTTTCCTTAAAATCTAGGAGGAATATTTATGATTTATTTTTTTTGGTTAAGAATTTTTTTGAATTATACAATTGATAGTCCTTATTTATTAAGTTAGATCGTATTCGAATGTTCAATTAGATCCCCCCATAATTCTTCATTATTTCACATTAATCCCTGTTTAAAATATTCTTGTAATTTATTTTTATATACCTATACATATGTATACTATTCCTCTGGTAACAATATTCCTCCTCACATTGATCCTTTTTGTTGTTCCTTTTCATGCTTTAAATTTCTATTGTTTTTATCATTTTTCTTCGTAATACATATGTACATATGTATATACATACATATGTACATATGTATATCCCATATCTACCATATTTTTAGAAACTTTTTGGTGTCAATGTTAAATGTGTCAATTTTTTCATGCCCTCCCCCCTTGGATGAATTTAATTTCATATATTTATATATGTATATACATATGTGCATAGATACATAGGTACATATGTATGTTTTAATTATTCGCATTTAAATATAGTTTTCAAAACAAATTTTTATTTGCATAAATATATATTATATAGTAATTGCATTATTGTTTAAGATGAAATAAACGCAGCAAATCGTCATTTTAACTTTTTAAAATGTATCTATTTAAAAAATAAGTCCTCACAAGTTGTGGCCTATTGATTTTAACAAGTTTATTCAATTTGGATGCCCTCCCCCCTTGACCATTTTCTGGATCTAAATGATTCTTCTCTCCATGTGGCATAGTAAAGTCATTTCCGACGGTATGTACATATATGCATATACATATGTATGTATATGTTCGTTGACATCATCTAAAATCAATATTCAAAAAATATCGCTTGGTCTATGAAAGAAAAAAGAATAAAAAACTTTTATGGAAAAGTTATAGTTGCCGCGAAAAAGCTCTCAAATTACAGACTCTATAAAGTGAAACTACAAATTATCGTGGACAGATATCGTAAGATTGTGAATTGAATTCAAGTATATAAGTTTCAGGATTATGTCTACTATGTAGATCTGTAATCGATAAGTTTATTTGTAAATATATCTGAACCGATGGATATGACTGGTTTCGGTTTAGTTGGTACTTGTTAGAATTTCCTAATTTTGTATGATTATTGTTGACATGGTTTTATATAAATAAAATTACCTTAATACCCTTAGAAGGGTAAAAGAAAATGCCCGTTGAAAAGCGCTTTTCATGCAGAGAGAAAAAAATATCGATTTGATAAAGCAGTTATGATTGAAATCGACAATGCAGAATAAAATAAAAATGATCTAAAGCAGAGTAGATACCTTTTAAATATGTTGAGTACACTTTGAAAGTTTCCAGTGTGTTGGCAATCGTGAAAACACTACTTTCGTATCGACATGTTTATATGTATTCTCGGTTCGTTATATGTTTGATTAGTCATTAGAGGTTTCGTTTTATGCAAATATGTCAATGCTGTCGCCGGACTTAAACAAGTGAAAAAGCATGAGTAGTAATTGTTTGTTTTTTCCAGACCGTCTACTACTACTTAATTGCAACGTTGCATGTCGCTCAAATGCAATCTGCCCCCGTGACGTCATCAATTATTTAAATTCGATCGGGGAGCGATTACGACTGTTTTCATCGACATTTTTCAATCAGTTACTATTGATATATCGATCGCTCGCAATAGCCGCGGAGATTAGTCGCAATAACGACATGGGGCACTTGGAACGTACCCGGTTATTAAGTGAGGTAATTGCTGACGTGACCGTTTGTTTCCTGTTTCGGTTGTTGTTGTTGTTGTTGTTGTCGTCGTTAAAGTCTTCACGGTTCAAAGGACCAAGTGAAAATTGCATTTGCAGAGGGTCAACGACACACTGACGCTTTTATAGGTTGGGTCGAATTCAGACGAGATTCAGGCGTTGTGCTAATGGGTGCCTTCGAGCGTCGATAAATCACCCTTCGATAGTGGCAGGGGTGTTCTAATCGGGGGGGGGGGGGGTGTTTCCCCCCCCAAAGTAAAGGGGTGTTTGGCAGTGATTGGTAGGTGTATGGAGGGCGCACTCCCCAGGCGCCATTGGTAGATGGTGTTATCTGATGGCGCCCCACCAGACGGCCATTCGT
This sequence comes from Arctopsyche grandis, assembly GCF_051622035.1. Taxonomy (NCBI): domain Eukaryota; kingdom Metazoa; phylum Arthropoda; class Insecta; order Trichoptera; family Hydropsychidae; genus Arctopsyche; species Arctopsyche grandis. The sequence goes on along the minus strand of NC_135361.1, from coordinate 13,057,249 downwards.
CCAGAGGTCTCAACCCTCGATGGCGACTGTTCACCGTGACGATGCAGAGCCTACCTGGCGCCCTCGATAACTACTCATAATTACCCACTACTATCTGCTAACTACTGCTGCTAGCATTGCGGCAAATTGATTAAATTATTCTTCAATATCCATTTTTAATTAATTTTTAATTAGACTTGTGTAACATCTTACATACATTCATATGTACATATGGTAAGTCAACAGGTAAGTTAGTTTATTAAATTTTATGATGCTGTTTTTGAAAAAGTTTTAGAGCCTTCAGAATTTTTTTCCACATCGGTTCATCGAAATGAAAGAAACAAAAAGTCGTTCAGTTTCTTTTCCCATCGTACCTTTTTCCCATTTTTCGTTTTGTGGAACAATTCAAGTGCGTTATTATTGCATTTTATGTTCTCTATGTATTGAGATTTTTAATATACTCGTATTCATATAGCCCAGTGGTTGCATTTATGTTTAGCACCGAGAGGTTACCGGATTCGATCCGGTGCTAATCTTTAATAGTGCTGGTTAGACTTGGATGTTTGTGAGTCCAAGTCGATCGTTTCTTATCAGAGTTTGGCAATTTTATCTGATCATTGTTGAAACCGTTCCTTAAATTTGGCAAAAAATTATCCTACCTGCTGTCACAAATCTTCCGTATTATGTATGTACAATTTGTAAAAAAATATGTACAAGTCTAAAAATCCATAGATGTCTCAATGGATTAATTAATTAATTGTTAATTTAGCGTTCTTAAGCTTCTCGAAATACAGTGATTTATGTAATAAAAATGCTGCTTTGTTTATAATTAATTGTCCAGGAAGGCGCAATGGGGTCTTTCTGTCAAGCCTTCCTAGTGTATATATATGTATGTAAAAAATAATAAAATAATAAAATTCGTATAGATTAATTAAAATGTGTGTTTGAGTTCGTTCTATTTATAAAGGTCCATCTCGTTCTTCGGAAAAGGTGCTCAATAGAAATGGTCTGTATGCGATCATCTTGTGCGCATCTTTTCTGTGGAGTGGAGGAGGGCCTTTATAAACGGAATGAATTCTGATATTATAAATTTATAGCAAGTAATTTATACGCACCTACATACAAGCAAAAATATTCAGATATGCTGGGTTGAAATTTTGTTATGATTTTACTAATCAAAATGGAATTACTTTGTTATTTTTATACACATGAACTATATTGCTGGGATTTTATTGTGTTTGACACACAAAGTAGATTTTTATCTATTGTATAAAAAGTTCGTAATTAAATATATGTACATACATAGATAGTCCAATAGCCTGAAGAAAAATATCTCCGATCAATGTGTTTTGCCGGTGATGACTTATGGATGTGAAACTTGGACATTGAACGCCAAGTTGCTACACAAAGTCCAATGCACTCAAAGAAGTATGGAACGTTGTATGCTTGGCATAATGAGGAAAGATAGGAAACGGGATACATGGATGAGAAATATGAGAAGGGTAGAGGATATAGTGGATAGAGTGTAGATATTTAAATGGAAATGGGCAGGCCACGTCTCTAGAAGAATGGACGAATGGTAGACAAAACAAGTGCTAGAATGGTACCCGAGAGAATGAAAAAGGGTAAAACTGAAGAGCGCAGGGAAAATTGGTAGAGGAAATTAGGAAAATGTGTGGGGTGAGATGGACGAGAGTAAAATGAGACGAGTGGAAGCCTATTGAAGAGACTTTCATGAAGCAGTGGATGGCGAACGGCTATAAATGATGATCATGAGACAGTCCAATAGTCTTTTATCAACTTAGCGATCATTGAAATCGGTAACCTACCTTTTTTACGTTCAGATGAATATGAATGGTTATGTGGCAGTTCAAGTATCAAAAGATTGGATTTTTTAATAGTAATAATACAAAGTGTCGTAGCTAGTAATTTGAAAGATTTCTTCGACGGTTGCTTAATCGAGTGATGGACTTCAACTTGCGTGATCGTCTACATACATACATACATACATACATACATTGGTTGGAAGACTTTAGTCATTTTTATTTTCAGTTTCATCAAAGCTAGTTCTTTAAGTTGAATGGGTTTTGACAATGGGGGTGAGGGCAGGGTAAACGGGGGGGGGGGGGGTCGTAATTGCGGATATGGTGGTCCGATTCGGTCGTGCGATATGAACGCGACCGACTATTTACACCTATGGCCATAAATGATGGAAAACATTGAAACAGTGTTATAGCCGCTAAATAATAGATACGACGGCCGCACGCCACTGGCTCGCCCCCCCCCCTGTCTGTTCACCGGCTCTGTCAACAAGACCCAGTGACGTGCGTTACGACGTTATTAGTTTTCTTTAATTATTCATGAATTGGATTACGTGAGAGTGGCTTTTCGCATGAATTTGATGTGAAGGTAACAATTTAGGGTTGGGTCTAATGAAACTTGTTATTAATTAAAACGATGGAGCAATTTGAAATTCATAATTTAAATTTTATTTACAAACTAGCAGAACCCGGCATGCGTTGCAATGCCACAATAATGCATCCCGTTCCCGTTCCCATTTTTTGGAAAAACGCAGGCGGCGAACACTTTTTCAATTATTTAATTGTTTGTTTATTTTATCCTAACAACGTAGGTTGCAAACTGATTTGAAATTATTTGCCATGCAATGCCACTCATTCACGTTCCCATTTTAGGGGAATTTTTTTACAGCAACCATCGTGGACATGCACACAATAACTCTTGTAAGTTTCATCGCTATCAGTTGAATGGTATAGGAACGCATACGTGACAGACAAACAGACAGAAAAACAGACAAACGTTGATTTTTATATACATATATAGATAATAGCGTGACACTGAATACAGGGTAAGACTTAGCATTTGTATTATTCTATATGTTATGATTGTTGGTGATAGTCATAATTTGTTTGGTAATGGAAAAGCTACCGCCTTTAGACGATTATGTAATTTTTTTATAGATATATGTATGTATGTATATATGCATTTTTAATATTTCCTGGGATTATATATGTATGTATGATGCATAGTTGATAAAATTTCTTACACGCTGAGAATTTTCCGATCTTACCAGTTTTATAATTAATTCATGTTTTCCTGCGCCGTCAATGTGCTCAGATATCATAGTGCAAAATAGGATAGCCGCATTGATATTAAAGATAGACGGACAGGTACATAGAGCACGTGCATATTATACACGTTTATACACATGCATATATATATTGATAAACAAATACAATTATTTTTTCTCGATCGCAATCAACTATGGAAATCATTATCTTTTTTTTTCCGGATTATGAACATGGCGGCGCGTCCGCAGCGCTATCTGTGCCGCACCGTAAACGCTCGGAAAAGCGAAAAAGAATGCACAAATGCAATAATTGACACGAAACGGTTATTATAAATCATCGTGGTAATTATAGTTGAAATTTAGCACACACACATATCATTAATACTTACATATCCACAATAACATTATGGTCAATGTTTGTACATATGTATGCGTGGGTGCAACATATGACAACGGTAAGGCAGAGTTTCGGATTCACTGTACAATAAAATAAATTATTTTAAAACAAAGAAAAGTCATTTCACTTAATCTGACTGTTTGTACCACGACGTTTGAAATTTAGGGTTTGTGTCAATGAAAGGTGTACAAAATCAGCCTTTATGAGCCGTTCTCACGTCAACGTCTTGGGGAAAATTTATGTTCGCGTTTTTGGCGCACTCGTCAGTTATCATAACATTATCAGTTCGATGTGTACTCAATTTCCGGTCGGTAATCGAGCGATCAATTTTTGTCGTCGTTGTTTATTATTATTTGTAAAAATTTTATGCAGCCGATAATTTGAATTATTGTCCCGGGCCGGTGTTTAATTGGTGGCGTTCGTATCCGCCGCAAAGTGGAAGGACGAGAATGCTAAAACAATACTTATCGTCGGGCAACATCAATTCTTATTATTAAAACAGCTTAAAGTTCAACGACAACGGCAAAACGGGACCGGGGAGGGAAGTTATCCGTTGCAATTACGCGCAAATGCATTCGATAAAAGCTCCGCACTAGTGTTTCTATGAATATTGTATTGGTGGACACAAAAATGGGGAATGGGTGTGGTTAGAAGTGTGCTTATTCACAATACTATCTAACCGGAAGGAGAATTAATGAAGGATTGTAAAATTTCAGAAAAAAAAAAAAAAAAAAACACTATTGCGATTGATTTTATTATTTTACATAGATATACATATATGTATATATACAGGAAGCTCTAACAGGCTAATGCGCCTTCGTTGATTTGTACAGAACATTGCAGATTTTTTTTATTACATAAATCGCTGTATTTCGAGAGGCTGAAGAACAGGAAATTATAACAATTAATGATTTAATGATTTAGACTTGTACATAAGTTTTTACTATTGTAATTAAATCAAATTCAGATATTTGTGATATAGAGCGTAGGATTGTTTTTGACAATTTGATGGAGGAACCATTCCAACAATGAAATCAAATAAGTTGGCAAACTCTGAAAGGAAATGATCGAATTGGAGTCACACATATCCATGTCTGACCAGCAGTATTAAAGATTAGCACGGGATCGAACCCGGTAACTTCTCGGTGCTAAACATAAACGCAACTAACGAGCCATACTGCTGGCTATCCAGCAGCATGGACCAGTGGTTAGCATATATGTATGCATTTGAACGAGGTGGTCATGGGTTCGAGTCCCACTGGTTGCTGCTGATTAGACTTTGGTTTGTGACTCCGGGTCGATCTTTTCCTATCAGAGTTTGCCAATTTATCTGCTTTTCTTTGAAACGGCTCCAATAAATTGGCGACCTCGATCCATCTCACAATTTTCGAGTTTTCAGCATCTCGAATTTCGCTGATTCGTATTAAAATGCTGCAAATTTGTCCATAAATGTATCGCAAATTTCGAAATTTGATTTATATAGGAAAAAATGCTCCGAAAATGTAAGTTTATCAATATTTTTTTTTGACTAGGTTTTTAATTATTTTTATTAAATTTTTATTGTACATATATGTACATATAGTTATACACTACATACATATGTATGTGTGCTAGTAAAGTAAAATTCCACTCAATGCGAATCTGTTTTTTTCCGTATAATTTTATCGCCGCTTATTGAGCGATCGAAATGCATTCGTCGAGGTGCAATTTGACTGTCAATCGAAATTGCATTTCCGAAAACAAGTCCAACAATCGGAATTCTACTCGTCCGTTCGCTGACCACCTTTGATCGCCCCAACGACTACTATTGTAGAATAATTATTATACCTGGCAAAATAAAAATAAATGTATAAAATAAAAAGAGCATATACCACAATTTAATACTTTTAACAATTGAAAAAGTCTCCAGGAACAATTTAACAAGATTTCGTTCAATATGTATCACAATTTGGGTCTCGCAGGGATGTTTTGTATTTGCGGCTGGTTTTTACATATACATATATTGGTGCTGGCTATACATAGGTGCAAGACACTCCATACTTTGTATTTTATTATTTGATATTTTTACTATATCTGCAATTATTATAATGCTATTGTTTTTTTATGATTATGTATAAATGTATTTTGTTGTATGTGTATATATGCATGTATATATTTATATTTATTTTTCTCATATCTCTGTATTTTCTCGACCATTGTGGCGCATTAAGGACTCCTGTAATGCCACAATGGTCCAAACTTAAACTTAAATAAAATATCTACATACGCAAGTCTTTGAGCGTTGCATTATATGTAGCAATCATCGTGTTTTACGAGGCTTACATATAACATAATACATGCATATTTGACTGGGGACGAACATGCGAGGACCCGTTCAAAGGATCTCGTAATTGCCGAGGTCCGGTGTGAATAATTATTACGTTTCGCCTCGATCACAATCGAGAGATTTCTAATTTAATATTGTTTTGCGGTGGAAACATTCCCTCTTCGAGTTAAGTGAATAGATGTATACACGTTCGTTATACAAGCTCACGAATTACAACTTGTATACGAGTTGTGTTTGCAAATAAACGTATATTTGCGGTTCAATTTAAAATTTATCGAATGGATAATCGAGACTTGGGCCGGCGCGTATGGACATAAAGCAAACAGCGCTTCGGCGATAAATTATTAAGGGATATTCCTTCATAACCGTATAAATTACTGGAAAAATAAAACTCTTCGAATGCGAGTCGGAATAAATGGGTATTGATTTCGCAAAAAATAAATAAATAGAAGGTTAAATTAGAAGGATAAAAGGAAAATTTATCTCCTTTCGAAACGTTCATGCATTTGTGTATTATATATTAAATTTAATGGCGGGTTTTTATACTTGTGTGAATTTCCACACTGTTTGATTAATCAGTACTAAACTTTGCAGTAGTATTATAGTCTATGATCTGGTGGTTTAAATCTTAATATAATTAATCTATAATTTGCCATTTTTATTTATTAGTGAAATATTTAAAATACGTATGTTTTAAAATTTCGAAAACATCGTGAGGTTTAAAAAAATACATATGTATATTCCAGCTCCAACTGCAAACATTTTCAGATTTCCGATTTTATTTGATCGTTGACTGAAAACTGTTGTAGGTTATGAGGTTATAGAAATATGCACTCGCTGCAAATATAGTTTTATATGTCGGGGTGACTGACCGGGATGACTCATTTCGTCATTATTTTCAAGACGGCATAATTGACGAGAGAACTCGTGGAAAATGAATTTTAATCGAAACATAATCGCTTCCATCTCACAGGGCTGTTGTTTTACAATAAAACATTTTTATGTTCTTCACCAGAGTTTGATTAGAACAAATGGATATTAGCCGTTATATTTGAAAGTGGATTAAGGCCACCTTTCTTAATTTCGAGAAATATCTCGCAAAAAATGAAATATAATGATTTGCAATTAACAATATTTAAAAATGCTTGTTGATTGTAGTACGTTTATTTTTCTTTCCCGAGATTCTGGACTTATCGAATTAAAGGAAGTGGTAAAAATTTGTGAATTAATTAAATAGTGTTTTTGGAACTGAAAATTGGACTTTCGCCACTTTCAAATATAGCGGCTAGGTGTTTACATATACATACAGACATACATACATACATGGTATCATAACACTTAGCATTACGTTTTGATACGCTGATTTGATTTAGAGATTATATTGCACAATTATACGATAATATGTATATTTTTATAACGCACTCTCGTGCTCTAATCGTTTTAATAAACGATTGAGTGGTTTGTTAAACATAAGAAATAATTAATACTCATCGTGTACCAGTCGTTTGTCAATTTAGTGATGGATTTATGATAGTCTTAATCTGCATATTTTAATTAATTCGCCACCATGGGGGCGCAGTTACGCCAGTTTATGTATGTTTGTAAATATGTATGTATGTATTCTCATCGGTCATCGAATAATGGACGTCCTCGACAGCCTTCTCAGAGGAGACATTCAATACATTTCAAAGAAGAGAAGGCGCGCGCGCCACGACCTGGGATAACGTTACGGACGTGGAGTCGGGAGGTCCTCGTGCATCAGTTCGAAACTGGATACTTTGGCAGGACGACTTCGTAAGTTTAACCAGTTGCGTGTCTTGTCGGTACAGTTAGGTAATTGCTCGGCGCACATGGCTGCCGTTTCCAAATTGAACTCGTTTCAGGTGCAATTAGTGCAGCGGGACTCGTGGGGGTTTCGAATTGTACTTTCGATTGATTCGATTCGTTGAAAGGGCAACGATAATCAATTTCCTAGAATTATTTTCCTATGAAAACAGAAAGTATGTACATATATAGGAAGATTTTCATGTCTTATTATATTTGTCTGGTAGCCTGCGCTCATAATTATTTCATAATTGGATGTGTTGTATGAGTGAATTTTGATCTTCTCTTTTCTATTTGGGCCTCACGGGGATGTTTTCCAAATTCAAAATTTTTCTCTTTATATTTAACTATTATTATATGTTTTGTGACTCCTTCATGGTTTGAAATTAGACCGCTACTGTATTTTTTTATTATTATTTCTTTAATTTACATATTAGCCATCGCGAGATTACAGAATACTCTAACGCGTCACTGTGACCATACATATAAGCATAATACAATTTCTATATACAAGAAAATTAGCGAGACATCTATGTTATACATAATAAATTTTTGAAATCATATTCAAACAGTGGTGACAATAGTGGTTAGAATTGTTTTTGAAAATTTGATGGAGGAATCGCTACAACAATGAAATCAGATAAATTGGTAGGAAACTTTGATAGGAAACGGTCGACTTGGAGCACAAATACCAAGTCTGACAAGCAGCATTAAAGATTTTACTCTATTATGTTTCTTTTCTTTCTACATATTTCAAAAATAATGTCTTTTCCCTTTAACTGCTATGTAATCGACTGCAAAACTTTTTGAAGTTGTAATCGTCGACAACAATTTTCAAGATTTGTATAATTTAAAAAAAAAATTATATGCAATTTTTGATTTTTAACAACGGTTCCCGGAAACCCATGGAAACCATTAGGGTGACACCACTATGCGCATTAGGAGTTCCTGTAATGCCATAATGGTCCAAGCTTTAAATAAATAAATACATACTATAAGGGTTCATTATACAATTGCTGGTGATGTTCGTAATTGATTAACATATATTTGGTGTCAAGATTTAGTTGGTACCATACTTTATGAATGTATCTACATGTAATAAATGATCAAAAACTGCTATGTGATGTCATAACCACTATTTTCAACTTTTCATCAATAACTAATTAATGAGATTTTTTCCTATCCATTCACATTCTGCCCGATTTTGCGCAAACTTCAGCCACCTGTGTTACTTAATTAAATTGACCACCATTTACTTGGCATCACTTGTATTTTTAAAATATTTTTTTAGTTCTTTCTGTGTCCATCTGCTATCAATTCATCAAGCTACATATATGTACATAATTACATTTCTATTTTAGCCTGTAGAGTTTAGACTGAAGGCGGCTTTGTTCGGCATGCGTGAGTCTGTTGAAGAGATTATTGATATTATACAAATAATGATCTTCGTGCTTGTTTTAAACGCCTTCTTCCTATCTTATCAATATTTTTAGTTGTAACTTGTGACTATATTTCTTGTTGGTTCAAAAGCTTCATGTTGATATTTTTATCTGCTTTTCGTACAAAAGTTACTATATTTTATTTTTTCCATTTTCTCTAATACTTACTCTGGTATTTGGATGTTTTATTTGTACAGATTTGTTTTGTAAAGTGTTCAGTAGCTATTCGTAAAGTAATCTATGTACATCTATGTACATGTGCATTTTTAAAAGCATATGTCGAACGATGTCCAGGTGCAGTCAATGCAGTGAGGTCTCCACGTGTCTGGGTGCATCACTCATTCCGGTTTTGCTCGCGCCACTTTCATCTGCTGCCAATCTAATTAACCGGGCAAGGTGACTGCACTTGTCCACTTATCTTGGTCATCGACCGGTTTTGATAGCCGCAAAACACTCGCGTATCCCCATCCGATCGTTATCTGCAATTGTCGGATAAACGACACACGTCACTGTAACTCATCCAATACAGTCATATACAAATGTACTAACTTCGAAGCTTATATCCTTTAAATGACGGCGATTAACATTGAGGGGTTAAAAGCTTCAAAGGTGTCGTTAACACTTTTTTTGTGTAATTTGTCTTGAAAGTGTTAATCGCCTGTATTCAGGTGAGTGGATTGAAAATTTCATATAAAATACATACGTATATTTATGTTGGCATTCATATAATCTAATACTTTGGACCTAATGACGATAATGAATAAATATTTAATTTATCATATTTTTCTAGACATTTTAATGTTTTTTTTTTGTTTTCTGTAATCATTTGTAGACAAGCCGTATACCTTTCTTTAGAAAAACTCCTGATGAGTATTATTTCGGGCGAAAGCACTCGCTATCGCTATTAAATCGCCAGAATATAATCATATGATTTTCCCATGTTTTTTTTTGTACATGCATATGAGTGAAAGTCCAAAGCGGAATTGCTTATAATTTAAGCTTGATATAGAACGTTTCAGTGTGTGGAATATAATTTATGTTTATTCAAAATGTAAGGATAATTTTGGCGATATGCCGTCACGAAAGGAAGCCCGTAATGGAGCGCAATAACTTATCGCAGTGCGATTATCGCTTACACGTTCATAATAATTGTTGTGCAGGGTAGTTTAACTTTTGAAAATCCTTACAATAAGGGGTGAAAAATGCATATTTAATTGGATCGAAGGAACGCGAGCTGTCGACGGTGTATCGTCGCAGATTGAAATAGCTAGTTTTTTATTGGGTGATTTATAGGCGAAAATCAGTTGCACAACTGGCACGCGGAGTGTGCGTAGCTACTTGAAGATTTTCCCCACAATATATCAACGTCAAATTACACTGAATAACATAATTGATGGGCGAGTACGTGGCCGCCGCTCAGAGGACCACACTAATGATTTATTGCTCGTACCGAACAGTTCATCTAAGAGGAGGACGAGGACCACAATCGATTCGTCTATAATTGAGGTACATTTCGTGGAAGTTTGGAGGAGTTCGTGTGTCTTTGGGTGGTTTCGTGGAGGTGGTGGTTGCTTTTTTTGGATTTGTTGTTGCTGAAAAAACAAATTACTTCTGGGTCGTGTTTTTAGATTGTCTGTACCGTAGAGGCGCCGCAGCGGCACTTTGGACGTTTATTAGGTGAACTATGCTCTTTTGGATGATGGACGGCTGCTTAGAATTATTGTGTCTTTATATTTGTAGCTCGGTAAGAAGGGTTCACGTTTGTATGTAGTACTTGCTTTGGTGTCTTTGGAAAATTTACTTTTAATTTATGTTTTTAGTGTAAGTCTTCTACTTATAACGAACTTGCATAGTGATAAAAATATTAATAATAATATGGATGATATTTTTAATACTCTCTAGAAATGATAGGTAGTAATGAAATCATGGAAGCAACAAGTTTTTGATAAAATTGGCAAACTCGGTCAAGGAATAGATTGTTCTCTAGGATTCTTCAGGAAAATCTACACGACGTAATTTTTTTTCAAATTTTCAAGTTGATCGGAAATGGTAACTCCCCTTATACATAGGTGTACTCTTTTTTTAAATTTTTGAATTCAATTATTTCCCAAACTGCTAAACCAATCAGACTGAAATTTTTTTACATGTAATAGAAATTATAAATTTTTAACCGTAATATTTTTTAAATATAAAATGAGGAGTAATCGCGATCCTCCAGATAATTAACATTTGTTGTTTCAAGTTGTTATGTGTATATTTTTAGACGTGAACTATGAGTGACTACAAGTCATCATCCAATTGTCGGCACTATGTCAATTGTCGACATATGCAAAGGTTGTGACAAATGGTACCTTGTCATTTTCTTATTCCGACACTTGAGTTGTTTGTGCTGCAGCCGCTGTCAATAGAAGCCGCCCTACGCCCATGCGGGCCCTTGCACGACACTGGATGTACATATATGTACTTTTATACAGACACACACACTATGTGTATATCCATGCTTACGTATCTACTACCGAAAATCTTAATTACACCGAACGACTAGAGAAATCATCAGATATCGTGATAAATAAACCGTCGTTATCGGTGGAACCATCTCCAAATGGGACACCCCGTATAGTCACAGTAATTGCGCATTACCACTGATAATGGCTTTTTGGTCGGCTCTATGATACTTGCCAGTTTGTCAATTGAGTTGACTCGAATTGAGCTTGAAATTTGGAGTTTTGAAAAATATTTTGAAACTATTATATGTATTGCGCTTATTTATTTTAAATTGTGTGTGTGTGTGTGAATTAAATTGACATTTAAAATATCGCGAAAAAAAAGGTTGTAAATTAATTATGGCTAACAACCGGTTTACTCTGCTCGCATGTAATTAAATTGCAATTGCTGTGCGCAGCCTCTCTATACAGGTATATAAAGGAAAATCGTTTATTTTATTGATTCTTCATTGTAATTATGTTAAAGTGTAAGATGTTATTAAACATTCTCTCCGTAATGTATAAATTACTATCTCTATTATCGATATATTCATAGTGGCTCGTTTAACGCACAGCAATTCTAATCCAATTAAAATCATTACTATTCTTCTTTGCTAGAATTTCATTAAAAAAAAGGAAACGCCGAGTTGTTCGTCGTGCTGTTGTTGAATCGCAATTATAGTACGCGAATAGTGTTTTTTTCTCTCTCTAATGATTAGCAAAGCGCAATTTATAATTCAAATTTATGCCGTGACCTAATTGTGTTTATTTATTGTAAAATTGAAGTATAATTTTTTTCAAATTGCGGAATTTATAAGACATATTAACGTACATAATGGTGGATAAAATGAATACATATTTACATTTATAAGTATTCATTATGTATCCATGTACATATGTACAACAGAGGTGACCAGGCGGGGTTTTTTGGGCGTAGTTTATTTTTAAAGAATTATCCTATTGGCCTATTTTTTCTGTAGATGCAGTTAATAGGAGTTTTCAATATAAAATATAATACGTATTTTAATAAAATAAATAAACAAGTAAATATTTTTGTGTTAAATATTTTAGATAAGATCCGTTTTTTCCTTTTTCTCTTTGTCACGAACGTTTATAACTGCTTTTGTATTTAGACTTGCACTTAGATTTAACATCGGTCATCGATATTGGCCCGTCCGTCCGTTATAAACATTATTTCCTATTTTTTAACTATTCGGCTCCTTTGAGAGTAGTATTTTTAAATAAAATGAACATCCCTGCTGGCAGCGAAATAATGTCTTGAAAAAGTATTTAGATAACAGTAATTTCATACAAAAAAAGTCTCAATTAATGGACAGCAGGTATTAATGTACCATAAGTATTTCCTTTCAAAAGATTCGAAATTAATATCAATTTCTTGACTGATATTCGTCCTTTATTAGTCGAAAAAAAAGATTCACGTCCAAAGTATAATAAATTTAAAATTTTCTCAAGAGTGGAATTTATTTAGCTTACGAGTACCTACCTATGTAGGTACATAAGTACATAGTGCATGAAAGGAATTTAGGATTTAAATCCTAAGTTTGGGTTAAAATTTTCGTTGATTTAAATTTAGTGAAAGGATAGGTAATAAAATATTATTTTATTAAATAATTTAATTTTAATGGATTATAGGAACTAAATTCTTACCATTCAAATTTAATTTTTCGATGCTTTCAACCAATCCGTAAATAAAATGTATCTGTATCTTAAACAGAATGTTTTTTAACTGTAAATCATTATGATTTAAATTTATAATCCTAATCGGACGAATCATAAGATTAAAATAGAATAAAACATAGATATTTAGAAAAGTCATAAATGCTGCGTATTATAAATGATATAAATAAGTAGGTTATACATAATTTTTCAATTTATACAAATAAATACCAATTCAATAGAATTCGCAAAACTTGATACTAAAAATTTGATAAATACGTTCATATGTATATGTATATTAAAAAAGTATCATATTTTATATAAAAAATACAGAACCTAGATTACGAATGTATGTAAGTCACTCGTAAGTAAATTTTACAATGAAATATGTATTTATTAACACGACACCCAGCAGCATTAGGTACTGATAACGATATTGTACCTATCAACTACATATTCAAGCTTCGTGCTCGCGAACACTTTGTTTCAAATTTTGACACTTAATACCTCATATGTACATAATTTATAAAAATGAATTTTAAAATTACACAACTTTTTCAGGAAATCTTTCATTATTAAATTCTAGTTGTTTCACCCGGCTTCGCTCAGTATTTGTAATATAAACAGCTTAAACATGGCGAATCCAATAGTAAATATTCATTTGTTTTTTTATTAAATTTATTTGAATCGAAAAAAATATAATATTCAACCAATTGAATTGTCGTCATAGAAACTTTGTCTTGTTTACGAAGTTCCCAACCAAAGATACAAACTTACAAAGTCTCTTTCAAAATTATATATTAGATTAGAATTTTATTTTATTTGGTAATATAAATTATATTATATTTATCAAAGACCCGAACCGAAATTCGAAAAACCGTTATTTTTGCCAGAACGAGAACCGCAACCGAACCGATATTTTTTTCGGTTCGGCAAAATTAATAGATATATGTACATATGTACATATATACTTTGGGAATAATAGAATCAATGGACACACATACAGGAATGTATATTAAAAATAGGTTTTTGAAACGATATCGATAGAAAATATAATATATACGATATCAAACAAATCTACTCTGTTACAACAGATAATGGAGCTAATATGATCAAATTTGTCAACGTAGAAACCGAAAACGTAGACGAGGAAAACCACAATATTAATTATGAAGCAAATATGCTACCTTCCATTGAGAACTGTTGTTTCTCTCATCTCATCGGAATAAAATATGTGGCACATACTTGACAATTAGCAATCAAATATTATAGTAACGATTCCGATTTAAATACAATTATATGTAAAGCTTGCGAGTTGGTTAAAAAGTTAAGAATCCCTTCACTTATATATTACTAAAAGACTGTATTACTAGATGGAATAGCACAATCGATATGTTAAACTAGGGTTTCCAAGCCGGTTTAAACCGAAACCGAAAAGCCGGCTTTTTGACCATTTATCAAAAAACCGAAAACCGGCTTTTTGGCTTGATCAACCGGCTTTTTAAGGTTTTCTTTAATTAATGATTTTTTCCTCAAAATTAACAATTATGAATTTCAAATTGTGTATAAACTCTCTTAGGTAATAGGCGTATATTTCTTTGAACAAAAAAAAGGTACATACTTTCTTTCTTGAGCGGTTTCTTTGAGATTTAGTAATGGACGAAGACCAATAAAATATTATTGAAAGTATGTAGTTTCAATGACCAACCCAACTTCATGTATAAAAAACGTTACTATCGCAAATCCTTGTACATACTTGTCAACAACAAAACAGTAGTCGTAAACTCAAATGATTTATGGCAAAATGCATAGGAATTTCCGAAATATAATTTATTTTTCTTCGAAGGAATTGGAAGGCCACTTACCTACTTTTATTGTGGATTTAAAATGAATTTGTTTCCGACATTTGCAACCATAGATCTAGAATATACTAGATCCGCCCTCACGTGTTATAATTGTCTCCCTTTTGGCGCATGCACAGTTTCTCTTAGTAGGTAGGTAGGTACCGCTGCGTCGTAGGGAAAAAAACCCAACTTCCCCGGTAGTTACACCCCCCGCACCCCTCAGTTAGTGAAGACAAGATCTCCGACCAAAATAACATGTCTGGGCCCATCTAGTGTATTATACATCAATGTTTGCAACGGTTTGTTTTTGGATTTTTACAGATTTAACAGATGCGTAAAAACAGCTTCGAAATGTCTTTATCTTTGATATCTCTTTATCTATATCTTTGAATCTCGGCAGTTCTTAATATCAATCAAATTATTTTTTAAATAATATATTCTTGATAGTAGCTTATTTAAATCATTTAATTATCTGTGCGTATTTAGGATCTGCCATTTTACGGCTGTGATATATTATATAAATTGTATTTATTGTAATATTTGTAATAATAATATAAAATAATGATCTTATGAAAGTTCATAATGTTTATAACTAAATTTAATTCATAAAAAACTATTTTTTTGCATAATATAATATATATTTACATTTTTTTTTCGATATAAAATTTTAAACTTTAAAAAAAATCTTAATTTTCTAAAACCGGCCAACCGGCTTTTTATTTGTAAAAAAACCGAAAACCGGCTTTTTATTTCGGGCGGTTTTTTGGAACCCCTATGTTAAACTCTTTATTTGTATGTAAAGAATTTTGTTCAAAAATAGCTGAAAAAACTATATGGAGTATCTACTATTTCCCAGAACATATGTAAATGGATCGAAATTCATGTCATCGTTGATACATTAAAAGAAACGTCCACGATGAAATTGCAAAGCGAGCAAATGACGTCGGGTGATTTTTACGGGATTTGGATCCGAACCGAAAACCGGAACTGAACCGATATATTTTTTTTACCGAGCCGGAACGAAAAAAATAACGGTTCGGATCCCTGATATCTTTATAGAAAAAAAGTATATTTATGTAGTATGTAGAAGCATATATCCTGTGACCGTAGTACATATGTAGTAGTTGTTTGGATACCTGTTATGGTGGGGGAATAGCACGAAAGTCCCGCCCACTGGTGCCCGCCTATTCAAGTCAGACCGCACCCATCCACCCCCCACTCCCACCTCCAATTACAATTATTACACACCAGTTCCGTAGCCACAATACTCACAATGGGGACATTTGCACTCAATTTACACTCTATCAATACGTATCATAAAATGTATTTACCTCAGTGATAATTGTTTCATGACGATTCAATATTCAATCATGTTAGCAGTATGGCTCGGTGGTTGCGTTTATGTTTAGCACCAAGAGGTTACCGGGTTCGATCCCGTGCAAATCTTTAATACTGCTGGTAAGACTTGGATATTTGTGACTCCAACTCGATCGTTTCTTATCACGGTTTGCCAATTTATTTTATTTATTTAAACCAACAGTCTTAATTTCAAAACATAACAAATAATAAAATACATAACAAAAGACCAATTATACATAGGTTTCCGCTGGTAGTAATAAACTAAAACATACACGTAATCATACATAAAATTTCAAATTGACATAAGAAAAAACAGAGAAATTAAATTCAAAAAATGACTTGACTATTGCTCGCCTTGCTTGCTCTTGCGTATTATCAAAAATATCAAGGTTATGATCTCTCGATAATCGAATAAAGGTTTTATTTGCTCGCTACAGAAAAGAGTTTTTTGTCTATAATTAGAGCTTGCATGCGGAATTGCAATTGGGGCATAGGTACGCGACGATCTGCTCGGAATTTTAATAGATAGTTTAGATAGGAGTAACGGACAATCGATTAAGCCATTATTATCTTATCTTTTTATCTTATTATTGTTGAAACAGTTTTTCAAATTGGCAAAAATCAGCCTACCCGCTGTCACAAATACCTGAATTTGATTTATGTACAGTATGTAAAAAAATATGTACAGGTCTAAATCCATAGATGTTTCAATGGATTAATTGATTAATTCATTAATTGTTAATTTTGTGTTCTTCAGTATTTTTTTGTAATTAATTTCATTTAGAAGCCAGCAGTATGGCTCGGTGGTTGTGTTTATGTTTAGCACTGGGAGATTACTGGGTTTGATCCCGTGCTAATCTTTAATAAATGCTAATCTTTAATAAATGCTAATAATTTAGACTGCGATATTTCCTGGGACTCCAAGTTGATCGTTTTTTATCACAGTTTGCCGATTTATCTAATTTTTACTGTTGAAACAGTTCTTCAAATTGGCAAAAATCATCCTACCCGCTGTCACAAATATCTGAATTTGATTTATGTACAATATGTAAAAATTTATGTACAAGTCTCATCCATCCAGATGTCTCAATGGATTAATTAGTAAATTGTTAATTTTGTGTTCGTCAGCCTCTCGAAACATAGTGATTTATATAATAAAAATGCTGCAATGTTTGTAATTAATTGTCTAGGGAGGCGCATTGGGGTATACCTCTCAGGCTTTCCTGATCTATCATCATCATCATCTACAGCCATTTACCATCCACTACTGGCTGAAGGCCATTCGTTTCTGTTTTGCGCAACTCTCATCCACCTCACCCCACACATTTTCCTAATGTCGTCTACCCATCTTCCCTGCGGTCTTCCTTTTACCCTTTTGCATTATCTCGAGTACCATTAAAGCACTTCTTTTGTCCATTCTTCTAGCCACGTGGCTCGCCCATTGCCGTTTCAATCTCTTCACTCTTTCCACTATGTCCACTACCCTTGTCATAATTTTTACCCACGTGTTCCGCTTCCCGTCTTTCCTCGTTAATTCGAGCATACAGCGTTCCATATTTCTTTGAGTGCATTGGACTTTGTGAAGCTTGGCGTTCAGTGTCCAAGTTTAACATCCATCTATGTAAAAATAAATAACATATGTACTTACTAGAATTGCAAGTGATATTCTTGTTCTAATGCCAAATCCGTATTCGGACGTAGGCGGCTACCAAGGGCAGACATTATTAATTTAAATATTTTTTGACATATATTCATATTTTTAATCATTTTTTTATTTGAAAAATAATTAACAAGAGAAAAAATTATATTTGCTTTAAGCTTGCGTAAATACTTGTGTCATGTGTGTCTCATATCCGGTTTGACAGTCGGACGCGTCCCGTGACGTGTCACATATAATTGCCGGATAATTTTCCCCAGTGCAATAATAATTGGTGCAAAAATTGCATATCGTTTATCTGTTCCGTTGCGGGGTGGGAGGTGGGATTATCACCTCGTTAAACGAGAATGAGTTTCACATGGGCGACGATTTCTAAGGCTTTGGCGAATTAGCATTTTTGCGTGAGCTATTCGAGTTATTTGTGTGTTCGTTGCAAGGTAGATATTCGTAGGCACGTTAACAATGCCCCAAGGAGCAAATTGGCGTAACGTTACTTTGCTTAATTTCATACTCAAATGAATTCGCAATTGCAATTTTTACTTGAATTATTTTAGTCATTATAAAGTTGTACGGTTGGTTTTTTTTCATTCTATAGATTGGCTTAAGAGGAAATGTATGTTATTGTATGTAACATAACACGTAAAAAATACTTGTGCTGAATAGTTATGTTATGTAGTATGTATAATTAATTGGATATTACAATGGTGGCAGGATGCACAGGAAAATAAATAAGAGAATGGAAGTTAAATTTTCCGATTTGTGAATGAACATTTTACAATTTCTTTTTTATCAATTTTTTAGTTCAATTCAAGTTTTATAATATTGTATTTATAAGCTAGCGGAAAATATATCTTTTACAAAACTTCACTGTACTTACTGCGAAGCTTGTATTAAAACCAAAGTAAAAGGACTACTTATATATAAAAACTTAAATATAAAAAATATTTATAAATATGAGGCATAAAATTTATTATTTCTATCATATGTTAAAAAAAATTCAGTTTAATCTGTTGAGCGGTTTGGAATATAATTGATTTAAAAAATTAAAAAAAGAGGACACTTATAAGGAGAGGTGCCATTTTCGGTCAATTTAAAAATTTGAAAAAAAATTTCAGTAACCGATACTAAATTTCAGTTTGATAGGACTAAGGGTATTCAAAAAATCCCCAAAATATACAGACACACATACTAACACACAGACCCACAGTCTCACACACACACATTTTTTCTAGATCATAAAAGACGTGATCAGTGATCGATTCTGAGTACGAATCAGTCAAAATCTCGAGTTCGTATTTAAGCATGACCACAAAACTTCATCTATTGTTACTACGTATGTATATGTATGTATGCAGTGGCGGACTGGGACTGAAATCAGTGCATGCCAGGAGTCAAAGGGGGCCCCCCAGGGTTAAAAAAATTTGCCCCCCCCCCCCCCCATATAACAAAATTTTCTTCTTTCCATCACGCTAAAAATCAAGGGAAAAAATTTTTTTTTTCAAAAATGGGAATAAACAAATTTAGGTAAAAGAAAAATGGCAAAAGCAAAATAGATCCATAAATTACATTGTATATTTCGTTGTAACCCTTGTCCTAGGTAAATAGAATGCATCATAAAATAATCAGGGACGTCATTTCAGCTTTTTCTTGGGCTGGCAAAGATTGGTCAAATTGAATTTTTTTTCAAAAAATCTTTTTATATCGGAATAAAAATGGAAAATATTCTTTGAATACACCTTATTGAGTTATAAAATATAAAAAAAATAAGCTTATATTTGAAAAATTAATTATAAAAAAATATTATGTTAAAATCGAAAAAAGCGCCGCAGGCGAAAATTTTTTTCTAAAAATCTTCACATGGTCAACAAAAATCGACCATCAAACTGAGTCACTAAAAAACTATCAATTAACTTAATTTCTACCGACTGTCTTTTCACTTTATCTATGTACATACATACATACATATGTACGTAATAACAATAGATAAAGTTTTGTGATCATGCGAAAATCTGGATTTTGGGAAGGGGGCCCCTATCCTATATTTCTATATACATGGATGTGTCTAGATTAGGATTAGATTTTATATTCGGAAACTGTTTACAATTGTATATTTAAATCTTACTATATCGTCGAAGTATAATCAAATGTTATTTTGAAAGTATGAAGTAAATTTAAATAGCTGGTTGATGATGAATCGTCCTATCAAAATTGTTTTAAGCAATTCAGTTTATATTATTCACGGAAATTTGTTTATTACCATTTTTATTTCAGTAGGTAGTTGTAACATAGGTATTGGTATATACATAATATTGACGTTGGAAATGGGCCCGGCAAAAGGGCCCACGTTGAAATGTTGAAACTTACATTTCGAGCCTAATACAAAAAGTTAACCAATCTTTGGGCTGTTAAAGCAGGTATTAGTTGTTTTTGTATATCGTAAGATATTTGTTTTGTTGAAATACCCAAACTTTAGGTCCCAAAGTGCAATATCCTATAAATTTTTACACACGTGAAATAGATAAAAAGTTATTTAATTTTACTGAGGGCCCATATTTTCTAACAGACAGTGGGGCCCACATGCCATCGGGCATGTTCGCTTGTATGGCCAGTCCGCCACTGTATGTATGTATATAGATAATGTAAAAATTGATGGAATTTAAAATTGTATTTAATTGTATTTGTATATAAATGTTTGCATCTAGTATTTATGTTATCATAAGATGTATCTTGTTCAATTAAAAGTTTATTGTGCGTTAACAATTATAACGAGTTTTTGTCGACATAATTAAGAAAAAGTTTTATGGCAAGGGAAGTGTCAACTCGAAGGAAACTTGCAAAAAAAGCAATGTCGTCTTCTACCTTAAATTAGTATATAAATTTGTTACTACAGGTAGGTACTAGTACACACTGCGAAACAAATTATGATGCAAAAATAAAATTACAATTTTATCCGAGTCTCATTTGCGTCCATCATGCTCGCTCTTATATTCACATGACGATGTTTCGCCTTACGTTAATTACGCTCTTGTGCTTTTTTAATTTAATAGAAAATATATATATATATATATATATATATATATATATTCGCGATGCACGCCCGTGATGGAATAATTAAAATATTTATGGTAATATACGTGTTGTGGTGCGCCGCTAAACCGGGCGCAAAGTGCGCATGCGCCGGTGACGGCCATACTTTTTTTTGCGCCAAATAGCGGTGCAAATGTATCGTTTCATGAGTGTTAAACATTGGACTTTCAAGTGTTTCGATAGCATTCGGTGTAAATGTTAAATTGCTCCCGAAAGCGGACTCTGCGGTGTTTCTCAGCGCTCTGCCGGGGAAATATTCATATTAATTTTCCAAAATGGCTCCAATTTGACGACCTTCTCGTTTGGCTCGTAATAATTCTGGGAACTTCGCTCCATGCGATGAGATAACGAATGCTATTCCGTCGGCTTCCTATTACTACTACATTCGTAAGAAAATTATACCGCAATTATTTTATAAATAGGGCTCAATCCGACGTGTGGGTGGTGGAGTTTAAATATGTATAATGTGGGTGTAGGTATACTTACCATAATTTTCCAATGGCTCTTCTTTTTGCTTGCGATATGTTATCATATCTATTATATATATGTATGATATCTATTATATATGATCTAATTAGAAACCAATATACTTTTCTATAGTGCGGCATAGAGTTGAATATAATTTGATAAAACGACAAATTTTAAGACCATTTAATTTTTTACTTTATCTACATATTTACGTAGTTTCAAAAGTTTTGTGATCGTGAGAAAATTTGATTGATTTGAACAGAATCGATCACTAAATGTGAGTTTTCCTAAATTAGTGCTTATACGTGTATCAATAATGGTCTCATACATACATTTATGGTCACGGGTTGGTAACATCTGATTTTTTTTAGTGATCGATTTTATTGTAACAAAAAATTATGAATTTAAAGGGCCGATATATATTATGTTGTTGAAGTTTTAAGTACCTACATACATATGTATGTAAGCCAGAGTGGAAAATGTTAAAACTTGTAATTGGGTTTATTCTTGGTTTGTTAAATATTATAACAGATAATGTCTGTCGTTAAATTAACCACTAAATCGTTAAATCATTGATATTGCAATGTTATGCACGAGCCATGCATAAGTGAGACGTGTCATAAAATTTTAATAAACAAGATCATAAAAACGACGCACTTTAAAACGACGCAGAGTTGATTTACGATTTTTTTGTAAATCAACTCGATTAAATAATCTGTATTTAATTTTAAAAATATTTTGTCGAATATGTTATTGTAAACATATTTTTAAGTTAAGAATGTTGGAAATTTAATTTTCTCCCACTCAATATTTAATGGAACTAAACAATGCGATTTTGTCCGCAAGTACCACATAAATACATAATTAATATTTGAAATGTTATTTATTTTTTTATGGCAAAAACAATACAACTTAAATATTCCAAATTCACTACTCGGATGAATTTTATTTAAAAAGAAATATTATTTTTTGATTAATTAGATAAATTCAATTGATTCTAATATATTTATAGTACATGTGCGAATATATTATATGTAGATATGTAAATGTAAGTACATTTACAGTATAAAACTCTAATACTTATTTTAAGATTAAATTATTTGTTGATATTATTTGAAAATATTATAATCATCGTATTATTTTTTTCCTTTACTTTTAAACACTTATTTTTTTAAAAGATATTAAAGGTCTGCGGACTGCAAAAAAAAGCTTCATAGGCCGCAGGTTATACAGAACTAACTCGAGGCATTTAAATAAAACATTCAAGATTTTATTGTTAGACTAAGATTTTTAATGGAGCACGTTTTACTTTTCGATAGGAAAATGTGATGGAGAATTAATGAAGATGAAACAACGGAAACAGAATGACTGTGGAAGAATTGAAAGAAATATTGAGTTTATCTCCAAGTATGATTTTTTTTTGTATTTGTGAGTTGCCAAAGTATCAATTATGTTAATTATAAGTGTACGTTGCCATTCTCGGTATTTATAGGTGTGTTTTTTTCGATTTATTCAAAATATGGCAGTAAGTAGGTACCTATCTATAATACAAGCGAATGTATATTATAATAGGAAACAATTACACGAAATTGTATTGTGTCAAAGTGAAGTCGAGGGAGAGTCGACCGTGCGGTTAATTGTGTTTTGGTAAACATCTCGCCGGGGGCGGCTTTGTGACCCGCAACAACAAAAGCCGTTTCCGGCGCCCAAAATTCGTTCCAATCATAGGGTGACCATACTACTATTTGGAGAATATCACGACGACCTGCTACTACTGAAAAATGATCAGTCTGATATGGAAAATATCTACTTTTATGCTACTTTTTAGAACTACATATTCCAATCTACATTTTTATAAAATCTTTAAATCATAACTATGTACATACATATATGTATGTTAGTGCTATAAAAGTGATACAAGATTAAGGGCGATAACATTTTTTTTTCTGATCTGAAAAAAAAGTATAATAATTGTTGCGTAGGGGTGGGGGTTCAGGATCTAAATGAAAGGCCAAAGTCGCTTAACAGCATTTATTCAACGATTCCGGAGGTCCACACGTAACCACCGCTCACTCCAAAATAATCTAACCTACCGTGTATACCTCCTTATAAAGGACAAATTGCACAGCATAGCTTCCCCGATCCATTGATGCGTCTATTGCCTGGGCATGTAGTCTACCCTAGCGAGTCGTACGCATTTGTTCGGGTCTATAAGATCTCCAGCGTATCATTTGTTCGGGCACTTATTGAGTCCCATTAGCATTCTCCAGGGTCTCTATTGTTCACCCACGAATACACTTAGACATTGGATACTCTCTCTCTCTCGTGTTCCCACATTACATTATGTTAGATTTATGAGACTTCGATTTCGAGAAATAGAAAAATTGTATTTTGAACATTGGCAGTTTAAATCGGTATCTGATTACGATAGTTAAGCGTCTAAATTTTTTTATCCTCCTGACTGATTTTTCCATGCATTTAACTATTGTGTGCGTGTAATTTGGATTTACATATTTCGAGTGGGGAAAATTAATTAAGTTCTCTGCTTTTTTCCCCCAAGGAGACTTATATTATGAGTATGATCGTAATTTTTACAGCATTCATATGAGTTGTTGAGAAAAGTGGAATTGTTCCGAAATTTTGAGCTCGATTTTGGTCACTGTAGGTGTGGTGCCAAAGAGCTTTGGGCCGGCCAGGAGCTGTCAATCACTCGGTCCGCTGGCTCATTATTGCCGTCTCAGCGCGCTTTGATCTGCCAAAGCCGACCGATATTATCCCGCGCATTCGAACCGGGCTGCGTGTTTTTTCTCTTTCTTTTTTTTGCATTTTCTCATTATTTTCTGAAATTTCAAATGATTTCGGTCTAAAAACGGCTTTTGATCCGATCGACACTGATAATATGCAGAGACGGATGTGGAGCTCGTCTCGTCCTCGGGGCGTTATCGGAGCCAATTTTCGTACGCATTATCGTTCAATTTTCTAGTCAACTTTGATTGGCATTTAAAAAATGAATCTATAATGCCAATTTTGGAGAACCATAATCACAATCGATATACTCACGAATTATTTTATAAATCGTTCGGAATTATTTAAATACGTTTTGGGTTAGGTAAATATGGGTATTTTATTAAAATACCAAACAGCTATGAGAATATTGTAAATGTGTTATTCTGTGAAATGGATAATTGCATGATTTATCAAAAAAATATTTTAAGATAAGAATAATATATTCACTATCTAAAGTAATATATTGTAATTATTTCGTTTAATATAAGACGGATTTAATTTTAAAATAATTAAATACACGTATATGTGTATTATTATGTATATCTATTATATTATATATATGTATCAAATATCGCTTAGTTGAAATTTAAAATACGTTTCTTTTCAAATTTCATTGAATTTAATGACCATGATTACGATAATTGATGAATTACTTTTCAATCTGATAAGAAAAAAGGCAAGTCAATGTAATAGGAATAGAATGAATTGTTGCGTGACAGATATGTGACATTTCATTTGATTATATTCAATACGTATTTTTGAAAAAAATTAAAGACAAAGTTAAATTATCCAACAAAAGTATGAACACTAAAATTAATTTATGTACAGTAGTTTTTCAGGATAGAAATAAAAATAATGTACTTATGGAACAATTTTTTCTAAGTAGAAGGCAATTTTTTCCAATAATTGGTAGTACGGTTAAACTGCACGATATCGAAGAAAATTTTAACACTAAAAGCGCAAAAGTCCCAGACTGCATTGAGGGATAAAATTTAATTTTCTATTTATTTTTTTACACATGCATATTTGTAGGTAGATATATGCAATAGTGGTAAGTACTCAATGTCGTGACAAAATTTACTATGTATGCAATAGTAATCGATAAATGGCAAAACTGTCGGGTGAGTGGCGATTGCATCGCCTTCAATTGCTGCATGGTTAACCGAATCAAGCTACGTTTGATATCAAATCAGATAAAAAATATGCATTATTCATAACATTAAAAAAAATATGGGTATAGTTTGAGATACTTTTTAAAATTGATTTCACTTTAACACATTCATATAATGAATTTTTACATATTTGAAAGCTTTAATTTTATTTATTTTTAAATTGTTATATGATATCTACGAATGTATATGTAGTTTTGAAATAGAATTATATTCATTGGAAAAACACAATAGCTTAAAAGCAGTAGTCGAGATGATTAGATGCATTATATCTATGTACCTATACTAAAGTTTACACATCTCTAGGAATCGGCTTTAAATCTTTTTTATTTAAATGAATAAGTTATGTATGTACATATGAATATAAAATCTACCAAATTTTTTTAAATACGAGGACGGTTCATATTCTCGGTTTACAATTTTTTTTAGTACTATTGCAAATGGGTTCCTATTTATAGTATTAATAAATTCCACAAGATACAATATCTTTCCAATATGTTTTAATTCATCTCATCTATACATTTTCCTTAATTCGTCCACCTAACTCACTTGTTTTATGTTTTACACTTTTACACTCTCTTGAGTATCGTTTAAGAACTTATCTTCACTACTTTTCGTCCTTCCCTGAAGCCACATATGACCTGCTCATTGATTGCCATTTCAATATCTTCACTCATTCCACTATGTAGGTAAGTCAGCAATTCACAAGGTTCAGTTTTGTTTTTCACCAAAAATATATTAATGCATATGTATATACATACTTCTTTGAATGCAATGAACTTATTGCAACGTTTTGACACTGGTGAAACACATTTTTAAATAACTTTTTTCTTTAGACAAAGCTGTCTTTTTATTAATTAACATTGGTTTTCTAATGTGGTTTTGGAACATATATAGTTTTTATTTCACACATGAATTTTCATACGGTGGAAATGAATTTTTTGGAACTTTGGGCGTCTTGTCGTCGCGCCAAATTGAAATCGCTCGTCCGGGCGTCTGCGTAGGTTTAATTACGGTCGCTATTAAAGGTTGTCAAGAGGGCCTGTATTGTTTTGAGTCCAATTTGAAAGCTATTACGTGTAATGGCTGGCCGTAGAGCCTTTGTCCGGGTTTGCGTGTCGCGCCGTGACAGCCTAACTACGGCTCCCGGCCGAAGGGCTAGATCGGGGCCCGATTACGACCGCAAACCGGCCAATATGCGGCTCTGCACACTTACATATACATATATATGTATGTATGTATACAATGCATAACACTTGCGCAAGACTGACTTTTTTTAAATTTCATTTTACCTGTGGCGATATCTTTACGCTCCATGCTCGCGAAAGCCGATTGGCCATGGCCGGAAGGAAAGCTCGGCTCGGTTAAATTTAAGTAGAAATATTCTCATGAGATACTGAAAGGGTTTGAGTTTTCATATGAAAGGGTATGCATTTAGACTTGGTTATGAATTTTTGTGATGGTTATAAAACGTAGGTACCACCAACGTTTTGGTTTTGAAAGTCGAGCGATTCGTTTAATTTTTAATTTTATTCAATAATAATTATAATTTACATGAATATCATTTGAAATAATGATAGTTTGATTTATTTTGAATTATACACAACACCGTGGACTGGTTGTGAGTCATCAATTATATCGAAATTGTCTTAAATTAATATCGTACATTTTTTAATCTTCTTATCTACAAAGATCATGGTGTTTTGATGTTAATATCCCTTTCATGTGATAGCTAATCATTTTTACATACATTTGAATAATTATAATATTGCATTAATTGTAAAGATTGTCGTATTTTTGTTAAACAAAAACCTTACATTAGCACTTCCTCGACAATCCGGAATACATACGGCGGTGTATTATTATATAGAGATAATAATTTTCTGAATGATTTACAGAGACATTTGCGTGCAGTTGAAGAAGAGATGAAATCAGTTTCATTCCAATTAAATGAATCGCATGCCCAATTTCACATGTATCGGCTTTATCTTTGAAGTGATCTTCCTCTATTTTCAGTAGTTTTTGTCGATGAGAAAATTTCACTTTTCCATCAACCGTGAAGCAAATCTTGTGTATATAATAATATGAGATTACTTTTTTTGAAAATTTTATACGCAATCAGGCAAAAAATCGTGAGAGGAGATTTTTATGTAAATTTCCTTTTACAGTATTTCATTTGCTGAAATGTCTGGCTGCAAAGTCTGTCATAAGCTGGCAGACTTTGCATTTGATACAACATTAAACACCTAATTAAAAATAATAATCAGACGTAAGATACAATGTAAGTTGCATACATTGTAAACAGTGCACTTTATATTTTTTGAGTGACGTGGAAATTAATTAAATCAAATAATAATACCAATATATTATGAAATTAAATTTTCAAACAAAACTTTGAATGCAAATTTGTTAATAAAATCGAATTATACTATGTTAAACAGCGACGTAGCGTGATTCGAATCAGGCTAACGGCCACAATGGCCGGGAAACATGTGAATAAAAAAAAATAAGCAAGGAATTATAATTATATACGTGGCCGACAATCTAATAATATTTAGTTTCAGCTGATAATCACAACGATGTGTACTGTATTGGTATGAGAATCCATGGCTATCGGTGGTGTTTCACCTACTCGTCACGCCATGTCCTCATGTCGTACCTATAGAACAATATAATACTGACCACAGTGTTTATAATGCTAATTTTCCGTTTTATATGCGGAAAATTGAGTTGTTAAATTTTAGGGCCGAAATAAAAGGATTTTTTTAATTTTAATCAACGTCAAAATGTTGATATAAAGTAACACGTTAGTTATGTTGTACAGGAATTTTCTTAGAAATTTCCGATGTTTTGAACAATTTTCTTTTGTGACGTGCTTTGGTTTCACTATTGGGTAATTAAAAAAGGTAAAAAGGGTTGTCGAAATATTTAGGGGTTTGCTTTGTAGTACAGGTGAACGGTCACTAGAGGGTGGTGGTGTTGCACAGGTGGGGCAGGTGAGCGAAAGTGTGAGCTTTTATCCCTAGATGTCACTGTTGAAACGAGGCTAAACTTCTCGATTTTCAACCCCATAATTTGTTTAATTAATGTTATAGTAGTTGGTTTATATTTAAAAAATATATAATACAGAATACAATTACATTAAATTATAGAAATAAAAATAAAACGCTTAATTATTATAAAACATTATTTCACAATTTGAATGTAAATAGTGCAATGAAAAATCAATATTCTAATTTTTAATTAGACATGTTATTAGATAGTTATTACATGTGACATTGGATTTGAATTATCTCTTGATTTTTGATGATTTTCTCTTAAATCCAACTTTGAATCGAAGTATGAAGTTACATTTCGGCATTGTACCGTGCTTGATTTGGATTAATAAAATTGAAATGACTGAACTGTAAATGGAAAAAGCTAATATAGAAAATCTCAAAAGTTAAATGTGGATAAA
Source organism: Arctopsyche grandis (assembly GCF_051622035.1). Classification (NCBI taxonomy): domain Eukaryota; kingdom Metazoa; phylum Arthropoda; class Insecta; order Trichoptera; family Hydropsychidae; genus Arctopsyche; species Arctopsyche grandis. The sequence continues at coordinate 13,028,208 of NC_135361.1, read as the reverse complement.
AGGTTATTTGACAAATTACAATTTCAGTTTATATATTAAAAGTTAGAATTCATATTCTTCTTTTGCCGTATAATTTATCATAGAGGGAGGGAAATAGCATGATAGAATTGTTTATTTTTTAGTTGTAGCTAACGATGAGTAAGATTGATTATATTTTTAGTCAATAAGAAATGTCTATGAAAAATGAAATTGTGTTTTTTTTTATTATTAATTCAATTTTGAAAATGTTTGTTTGCAGGTATTATAAATAAAATTGCTTTTGAAAAGTCACTCTGTTTTTCGAGGATGTAATTTAAATTTAATGCTTTATCTAATCGATGCAATTTATCCAATGTTTGTGATTTTTTGGGAGGTGTGTGTAATGGTAAGGGGTCAAGGCGCCCCCCTGAAACGCGCACCGAACCCTCAACTCACCCCTGGATACCCCACTGTCTAAATTAGTTATATTAAGCACGACTGTAAATAAATTATATTTATTGCGAGCAAAAACAAAATAGACTTTTATGTTTGTCATATTTAATCTTTGTTACGAACTTTCATTATATATGTATCTTTACATATACCTACAAATGTATTGTAAATAGTCAATATAAATAAATTGAACTGAACATACATAAGCAATTAAATGATATCCAGTGTTCTCTCCAGGTCCCAATTACTTGCCCAGCTGATTTAACAGACCACTCAGCTAAAATTGAACCGATTGATTTTATATGCGTGCATAATATTTACTTCATACAAAGAATAATCTAATATCAGTGGTGTGATTTGTTTTTTATAGTAGATAGGCATATTAATTAGAATACATTGAAATTTTTGATGAAAATCATTTCAGTCGGCATCTTTTTACGTAAAATATTTCATGACCCACACAACTAGAAATATGTTGGTGAAATATCTGCCACATACTATCTGTACATACTACAAATGTGTAATTCTTAAGTGCAACATCTCAATAATCTTTCCACATACAATGTATACGCTTTTCTCAATACAATTCAGTTTAATATAATTTTCTTTTATACATTTTGCTTATTAATTTTTTTTATTAAAATACCTATATATATTGGGGAACGGATTTTTTCCACTACAGTGTTGCCTATGGGGTTATCAATAATTTTTACAATTGGTATTGTTTTCATTTACTATTGCTTTATATGTACGGAATCTTGTGTGAGGAATAATCATAATATGTATATTAACTGTCTTGGTCATATTACATATAAACGAATAATTTCTGTAATATTTTTCGAGGCATTTATTTGTGAATTTTATATAAAAGACAATTTGAGGCCTTTGAGACCTTCGTTTCTGAATTCTTGATTTTAAATTTTTTTTTTTAAATAAAATTTAATAAAAATAAACCATACAAAACAGGAACAGCACAAATTAAAACAATGCGACGTAACCACTTTTGATTTGCCTAAAAATAAAATTTCGTTGTTTTAAAAATAATAATCTAACTAAGGAAGAATAAGCAGGTTCAAACAATAGAGAAATTTCTAATAAGATGCGATGTAGGCAGGGCCGCCGACAGAAATTTCGGGCCCTAGGAAAAATTGATTTCGAGCCCTATGAGAAAATAAAAAAAAGATCTTATAGGCATTTTTTTAATATGCGAAAAATCTATCAGAACTCTTAGAAAAAATCCTATGTTGGTTGTTATTTATTAAAATACTTAAATAAAAAAATATGATATAACGAGTTTATAAAGATTCTTAACGCGGAGCCCTCGAACTTTACCCCGGCTCCCCCGCTTTCATCGACCCTGGATGTAGGTTGTAGTGTCTCTTTCAAATCTGTTTTTTTAGTCGAAAGCAGTTTTTACAGACTGTCTAATTTGTCCGCGATTGCAAAAATATAACTGATTCAATGCTTTGTCAAATTTTTCCGTAAAATATATTTTGCTGAATTGTAATTTGATATATTGTTGGCACAAAAATCGTGAATACGGAATATCTGGCACTCGAGTTCTCGTTAGTATGATAGTTCACGTGGTCTACTCTCGATAGATGGAATTTTCAGGTGCCAGATGCTCCATGATTGAGATTTTAGTAATTATAAAATTATAAAATTTTATTTATAGACAATTTATTTATTATTAAAATATTTAATATTTAATACATACATATGTAGATATAACTGTTCTACACGGTGTGCACATGGTTTTCCCAAACTAACATAGTAACAAGAATATAAAAAAAAATCAAAAATATAATTTGATCATGATGGAAAATAAAAAAAGAAAGCGCGCGCACACTTTCATTTGTACAAAACAACAATAAGTGAAAAAAGTATATAAAAATAAATTTTTATAAAATAATATAACCAAACTACACGATGTGCCACATGTCAAATGATTGCAGGATAATAAACCTTCAAATATTGAATCAATAACAAATTGAAAAACAAATTTATAAAAAGCATTCATTTAATTTTTAAACTCTGAAAGAAATTCTAATACATAAAAACAAAATATCGGAGCAGTGCAGCACTACAAATTTTCGTGCTCCGGCTCCGCTCCTGCTCCGTGCAAAAACTCGTTGCTCCACTGCTGTGCGCTCCTGCTCCACGCCCCGCACCAGATCTCTGTTTTTTGTGTGGCTTGTGTTAACATTGAACAATTGTACAATTTCAATCAAAAAGTGACACATAACGTTTTGATGGTACATATATCATGTATTTTCAGACTACGGTAGGGTCACCATAATTGTCGGACCATAGACGGGGACACCCCCTCCCCCCAATAAAAATAATTTATTATATTTTTTGATAGTTTAATTATAAGAAATTGAATCATGTTTAATTATAATATTAACAGATTGTAATTGAATCATGTTTAATTTAATTTAATTTTACTCACTCTCTCTTGTCTTCGCTCTTCCCCAACTTCTTGAACTTAATCTTCATTGCTCTTCGTTGCCCAATCATACTTTTCTGACTTTTTTGCTTTTTGAAGTAGTTTCTTTTTCCCTTTTACATAATATGTATAAAATTCGATGCATGACATTTTATAATTGAAAACGCACCGAATTATGATTTCTACTGTGTCAATTGAAAACTTATTTCGTTCATCTGTCCACTGAGTATTAATTAATGAAAATACACGCTCAACGTGTGCATTAAAACTGGGACAAATATCCTTCTGAAGGGGACACTGGGACGCAAGCCTCAAAACGAGGACATGTCCCCGTAAACTGGGATGTATGGCAACCCTAGACTACGGGTAAACGAGAGTGATGATGAAAAAATGCGGAGACAGTGTGGCGGGGAGCTTTCGTCCGCCATGTTGCCGCTACGATCGTCTGCTACGATTGGTCAGTGCAGGCCACGCCTTTTCACCCCCCACCCGTCTCTTATGTGTGCGCTACGTTCGAGAGCAGTCGCGCTCGCGAGTCGTTGCCGAACGATCGCTGTGTAGTAGACAAGAACACGCCGGCACCCGAACCCACACTTTAAACACCCCTGATTTCAAAACAACAAGAAAAAATACACACACACCCACACACACACACACACACACACACATACCTATGCGACAGATTAAGCTTGGATGGATAGAAATGTACAGTAGTGCTAGATAGCATTGTGCGGTGTACGTCGTTATTAAATCGCGGTTAATTTACAATTATCGATTTTGTTTACACAGCGGCGGGAGCTTTCGGCCAAAGCTCCACGTGATTGACGGCCATGGCGGCGTCGTGTGAAATCCATCGGTCAAAACAACACGTGCCCTGTGCGAGCTCGAATTCTGGAAGGTGGTCGTGTGACGTTTCCGTGTGATACGACGACAGTGACAGTATACTATATCTATATATAGAATTATTAAAAAATAATAACAGTGGTTGGACGTGATATGACATTTGTGAATTATTGTATATAATATAGGTATTGGTTGTTTTTATTTGAGAAAAGTGTGGTTGGTGTTACGCGCGTACTGGCCCGGCATGAGGACGGGCTGAGGTGGATGCAGCGAGGGGCGGACGTCTGCTCCAAAATCGTTGTTAGGAGGTCTCCGGTGGCGGGGGCGGTGGCGGGGGCGACGCTGGTCCCCGGGGCGCCGGGGGCGCGCGGCGTTCCGGGGCCGCTGCCCCAGGGCGCTGCGCCCCCGGCCGCGGCCTGCCCGCCGCCTCCAACCCTCGCCAATCTCGGCACTGTCTACGCCACCAAGCGCCGACGACGCAACGGCAAAAGGTAACCTTTCATATGTGTAGCATAGCATATATCTGTATGTATTATTATAATGGCAGTTTACAACCATGTGTGGTGATTTGGAATAGGGGTGTGCTTTTGGGAAGAAAAACAACATCGAACTTTGATTATACTTGTGGGTTTATTTGAATATATTCTTGTGTTAAAGGTTGGCGCTTTGAATACTATTGTGCTTCGCAATGTTTTTCAAATACTCATTTATTATAATATTGCTTTGTTATGTGTAAATCCGTATAAGCTTCAAAAGTAAGAAGCTCGATGTCGAGTACAATCTCATAAGAAAATAGGAAAATTTCTAGTTAGACTTAGATTTTGGCCGGAAAAATTATACTTGACCGATAAGAATCTGTTCACATTGTACAATATGTCATATTGGGGTAACCTGTGAAGACACTGTGGGATATGTGTATTGAAACAAATTAAAACAAATAAATAATAATTGCAATTGCGGGTAAATTTGAATGTGTTGCAGTTATTTTTAATTTTCAATATTAAAAGCGTCAAAATTTGAAATCAAATTCAAACTCGCTCAGAGATAAGTTTAACATGACGCTTTTGTTTTCCAATAATAAGATAACAAGGGGTGTAATTTTTGATACTGCCGTCATTAATTGAGCCGTTATATGTTTTTGAAAGTGGCAGAAGTCTAATTTTCAGTTGCAAAAACACTATGTCTGTTTGACTTAATTCATAAATTGTTATCAGTTATTTTAATTCGATATGTTCAGAATCATGGAAAAGCAGAATAAACGTATTGCAGGCCCCCAGTATTTTTAAATTTTGTTTAAAAGCATTACATTTAATGTTTTGGGATATATTTCTCGAAATGAAGAAAAGTGGACTTAGATATGCTACTTTAAATTACAATGGGACATTTGTTTGGATAATTGCTTTTTCTTAAGGGTGATATTTAAAAATTGAATTTAATAGAATTGAAACTTTTACAGCTTAGATAATAAATAATTAAGTATTGTCTCGGATGTTTTAAAAATTAAGATTCATTTGTATAAATATGTATATGCATATGTACTCTATTAAAATAACGTCTTCAAAATTTTTGTTTGTGTAATTGAATAAATTAAAATTCATCTTTTTTATTCAAATTTTTAAATTGTTTGAAATAATATAGATTCATATTATTATTAATATTATATTATATACTACATAGATTCATATTTAAAAAAATACATATAAATAAAGTTAAAAATAATGCACGTATATAATTAGAATAATTGATAGATATCTAATCCTAATTTTATATGTGCATATTTTATTGAATAGATATCGTTCGCTTTAATTTTATATTATGATATATAGTATGGATGTGTCGTCTTTTCTGTCGTTTCAACGAAAACCTGATATTGGGAGTAAAATTTATCGGTTTTGCGACCTTCTTTATAATTTAGTTTGACAGTATCCATTCGAAAAAAATGTCTCCGATAGTATTGTAAATATAATAAGTGAATATGTTATATGAATGAAATATTTTTTTGTATAATTTTTTCAACTGTAGTAATTGAATAATATTGATTAGTTCTGGCTACACTACATACGTAGTCTTTCTGATATCGGGCATGAAGTGGTGTTTAATCAGAAGCACGCAAAACTCGGCTGCAATCAAGATATTGTATTTCGGCTTTGTAAAAATGAAAATTAAGTATATTTAACGACGTTTTCACGGCGATTCGTATCTCAATTGTACGAAATAAACTCAGAAATATTTCGAATATTTAATATGTCAACAAATTTCACAAATAATAATGTAAAAAGTAAGTGCCGCAGATTGAATCAAATCATCGATTCAATCTTTTTTTAATACTTAATGTATTTTTTTTTGAATCGGAAAAAAATTTATTATCGCATATTTTAATAATTTTAGGTTTTGATTAATTGTTTTGTATACAGTCTGGCAAATCCAGACAACAAAGGATTGATTAATTTGTGGCGAAGACAAATTGACAAATTAACACTCGCCAACTAACTAACATTGACATTTATTTATAGGAAGCTTTTAATTTGTTTCTATTATATATGTACATAGTCTGTTCTACACAATTGAATATGCATAATCGTACGATTTTAACGATTTTTTAATTCTAATAATAATTACAGCGTACGCGCACATTATACAGACATATTTGTTACAAATGTTAAAATTCAGTTTAATTGGGGTAATTTTTAAGTTACCGTCTATTTTGTCTAATGCCTCCTAATAATATAATTCAGGGGGAGCGTAAATATAATTGCACAAGCGTTTTTTTCCTAACTCTTATCACGTAATAAATAAATTGAAGGAATTTTAAATTAGGTTGCGGTCAGTGTCAATGTTTCTGGGTGGTTATGGAGACCAGCAGAGGGTGACGAACCACTGGACCCTCAACTTCCGACTGGCACACCTGCCCCTTATAACTTATTATATCAATCTCGTAAAAAACTGTTATACGTCCAAGCATATATCTGTCGTGCTTTTAGCGTGGGTGCAATTTGAATTTTTTACCTAAATTGCCATGTATGAGGAAATTTCACTCTCAAATTTGCCTTCCGACGGCTTTCATTATACAAACCAATGCTGGTGGAATATGCGGTTATATAAGTTGATATATGTATATATGTATGTACATATGTAAAAAAGAAGTAATTCAATAGTTGAATTGTCTGTCTCAGATGTATGTACATATATAAAATGTGGTTTTTCAATTATATTTTCAATATTGTCTTTATGTGCATAAACGACACCCACATATCCAAGAGGTTTAAGTGAATGTGTGAAGGGAGTGAGAGGGTTCTTTAATTATTTTACACGGCGTAGGTGCCGGTCAAATTTTAATTAAAGATAAATAATCAAAAGGGGCCGGTGCCGTTGCCGCCCCTTAAGAAATATTGTTTTGGGTCTTTATCACAATCTCGGGTGATAAAAACAGAAATGAATTCATAAAAATATGTGTATCGCGGAGTGTTCTTATCTAATCCGCCCAAACGGTCAAATCTTTATTGTGTTCATTTAAAATTAAAATTGTGTGAAGAAATATTCAATTCCGTTATTTTATTCCGTGGAATAATGTGCATATTTAAAGCAATGGAAGGAAATCGTATGTGTCAAGCGTTGAAAATGCAATAAATCGCGTCTATATTTATGTTTATGAATCGGACTAAATTTATGACATTAACTATTATTTAATGGTTCCCCGCCTTCGGCCAGTCCCTCACAAGTTTTTCGGTTGTTGAACTTCCAAATAGAAATGTTTCATCTTGTAATTTTTTATGCGGCAGGTAGTATACATACATGCATACATAGATATATTACATATTTATTTTTATTATTATTATTTCGTCGTCGATGAACAAATCGAAGATAAATTGTTCCACATAAGGTTGTGATATTTAAGGCGTGTTCTTTATTGCCATTTTTTTCGTTTATTTATTTCGCGGTTATTTTTCTTTGCCGATTCAATTAATACGTTCCTCTTTTTTGTTATTTATTTTCAATTTTTTGGACAACGCCGTGTGGACGACGCCCCTGTAAACGGCATTATTGATTTTGATGTTAATGCGTTTATTTATATTTTATTTTTTGCATTCAATTTTTTACATCAACATCGCTTTGGTCGGAAGCTCAGAATGAATATGATTTTATAAATATGCAAACGCATTTTTTAATTAAATTTACATGTACACTCATTAGATGAACTTTTTGAAATATTTCAGTTAGGATTATCTTTTGGCATGTTTTAAAGTAACATTAAAGTAAATATCCTGGCTTAAGCAATTATTACTAATTTAATTTCTCAGTTATAACCAGAGATCGGCGGATAAGTTTCTTTTGCCCTCAAAAATGGTTCACTATTGTCAATTACTATTGATCTACAAAGCAAGATAGCGAAATAAAAGGTTGACACTACCTTACCTTATTTTGAAACGGATCTAACTGCACCTCTTTTAACTGCAGTTAGTAAGTCCTTAATTTTCGTGCATACATACATACATATATTATATTGTAAGGATAAACATAAATTGTAAGGATAAATTTCTTTGATACACAATTTGCGAGGTTTGATATTAGTTACATAGTTATGTTGACAAATTTACATTTTGAAAATAATTATATAGATATGTAGGTATGTGCAAAAATGAAACGATATTTACTTACATTTTTAAAAGACAAAATAAATAATTTCCACATACAGTTGGACGGATATATGTATGTATGTATGTAGATATATTAAGCTAAAATGTTTCATCGGTTGTCAAATTTTATGAAAAAGGTATGTAAACAGTGATAAGATTTATCTTACAAAGGCTTTTAATGAATAAGAAATATAAATGTAGGATCAGAATGTGACAGATTCTGAATGCTGTACATACATATTAATTAACATTACATCAAACCGCGTTTATTATGCGTCTCTACGTCAGGCCTGCCAAAGATTAAGTACCTCATACACAGCTAGTAGAGCCTCCAAATATTCGTAATTTTAACTATTCAATTATCGAATAGCAAATAATAATATATTGGAGTATTCATAAAATTTTATATGGAAAAATATATTTTGGATGATGATTGAATATATACAGATTAAATAAAAAAACACAAGAAATTGTTGTAAAAATTAATTTTAATTTTAAAAATACATTGAAATAAACATGTTCCGATCAAACTCCATCGCTGTACATAATATTACCCGAAAACAATAAAGTAATTTCTTGAATTTTGATAATTACAAAATATTTTTTCATTATTTTGTATAGAACTTCTTTCTTATTAGTCGGATTAGTGCTTAAGAATGCCGACTGTTGTCGTTAATAATAACACAAATATAAGAAGACGAATTCGCAAACGAAAGGGCCACTCCAACCAGTGTACTGTTGGTTGTCTTTTTTGCATGCTTGCAATTTGTTTGCTGGGTGCCTAAGTGCAAGCTATGTAGTTAATAAAATCTTTTATCATTATTTTGAATAGAACTGAAACTATGAAAACTCACTCCGAGCTTTTTATAAGTAATAATAAAAATAGGAAAATAAATTCACAAAAACAGTTGGGTCTTAGGATTATGCCGCAGAATAAAAAAAATCGTCTACCTCAAGTATTTTAATACACATTTAATTTAAACACAGTTTTTCGTTTTAAAATTTCAAAAATGTTCTATTTTAAACATTAAATAATATTTTACGAATATTCGAATAACGAATACTTAAAAATAGACGAATATATTCAATATTCGAATATTCGAATCGGAGGCTCTAACAGCTAGTCCTCTATGGAACCTAGTCTCCTATGAACTAGCATGCAAAGTGCAAGCTAAACACCATAGGCACTATACAATGTACATACAATACATACATGCTCGCTAGTAGCTCACTTTGTACATTAAAACATCTTAAAGTTAATACGTAATACATATGTATATCTACCTTGAATTGTATTATTTCAATATTTGGTAGTGTTAGGTTCTGTGACTGCAGGTACCTGCTAGGAAAAGGTTGAGTACCTCTGCATTAAGAAGCTATGCGTGTCGATAATGCGACTAAGGGCTAGAGTGGTGCAGCGCGCGTAACCTGTTCCGTTTGTGTGCAGCGCGTGCGCTTTTCACTTTTCGTCTGGTTCGTGCTATCTGATGACCTTGTCTCTTGCACGAAAACTGCACGCGGTGCACTATTGCACTTTCGTCGTGCCCGTCAAAACGACTCCCGCACTTTACCACGGACACGTAAACAAGTCACGCTTCTCACTTCTGCAATTTTTTCGAGCTTTTTCAGAAAATTTGCATCGATAAGATCCTGACTAGTATTATACATATGTATTACTTAAGTTTAATTTTAATTTTTTTCACTATCAATAAACATCCGCGAAAGCGCTTGAAAGCACAACGAATTTAATTACATAATGATTTCACGGTGATTTTATCTTTTTAATTAAATTTGTTATAGTTAAGTCTTCTCTCTTTGCGAATTAAGTCTCTTTGGGCACTTTTCTCGGAAATTTGCATATGGATGGCTATTGATTATTTTAATATTTTGTTTTGATGTTTTTATTGATATTTTGTATTAAACTCGGTTTCAAAATATTTTTACATTAAATAGGTTTTATTATGCATACATACATACGTTAGGGTTTCTAACAGGTCTATTTTCAAGACAAAATGTTCTCTTTTTTGACATTTTTATTTCTCTCTATCTTTTGTCAAATATGCTTAAAATGTTCTCTTGATTTAACGGACTTTTATATATTTCGTAATGATTATATATGTAGGTATTTTCGTTTTATTTAAGTATTTATATTATGTAAGTATTTATATTAGTGTTTAATTTGAAGCTTTTGAATTGCGTAGTTACATACATATATAATTATTGAAAATCAACTAGCGTGTTATTCAAATATCTATTAAGGATATAACATATAAGAAAATTTGAAAAATTAAAATATGCTCTAATCAATATTTATTTTTATTGATTACTCTTCATTTATGAGTGCTTACTATTTTGGAAGTTGTAATACTTTAATGATTTCAAGTGACGAGTATTTTATGTAAATAGTTTATAAAAATTTCCTACAAGATTTTATATGGGTTAAATTTATTATTATATTTGAAAAAAAAAATACGGGAGGACTACATTTCAAGCTTTGAACAAGGGCCCACAGTGTTGATGATACGCCACTGAGTGCATTTCATAATAAAATGGAAGTTTTCTGATCATTATCATAGAATTTTTTTATATCTTTTTCAAAAAATCATATAAGTGATTCACGGGATTTGGAATTACGAATTTAGTGGTCCGCGAGGTCCGAAAGGCTGGCGATGGTTGTTCTAAATGATCTTATGTTAAATTTTGAATGATATATCGTTCAAAATGTCGAGGCTTTGTTAATAAAATTAAATATTTTTTGAAAAATGTCCTCTTTTTTCTTACTTCCCAGTTGGCAGCCCTAACACATGTAACATATCATTATGTATTATTATAGAATAGATATAATGTACATACATATGTAGCTATAAAATAAAAAAATAAATTCAGTAATATTTAAAACTTTCATTTGAATAGTTTTCATCGAAACTATTTTTATTAATATTTAATTTTCTACTAAGAAATTAGACCCGTTTTAAATATACCTATTTTATAAACGTACATATACCAGACACTTATTTTTAATAGTAAAATCGATATCAATATGTTCTCTATACATAACATTTTTATTTGGAATGATGAACCCCAATTAAACGCAGGACTATAGGACCTTCAAGTATAGCGTCATACATTAGGAAATATTTTTTGACAAGTACATACCTGACACGAATTATTAAATATTTTATCACGATCGTAATTTACACCTATCAATTTATCTATTTTTTTGACTAATCAAACTAACCACCACCTTATACGTAATTACGTAGTTTATTATAAATTCTCTTTAATATTGTCACCGAAAAGGGAAATTTCATAAACTTTCCCACAGAGGCACCGTTTAATTCTCATTCGATGATATTTTTACCGTATCGTTCGATGATAAATATAGGAAATAATGCGACTGTAAACGCAATAACGTTGATAAATGTGCCTCGCCGGTGGTGTACCCATATACGAACACACGTATATATAAACGGAAACGAGTCTCCCCTGATTTGGTAGAGCCTGGTTGGAGGTGGGTGGGGGGAGGGAGGAAGTTAGGGGTGCTATATCGTTTTCGCATAAAGCCAGGGGTTGGCAACCCCCCGCATACGAGGGCCATTAACCGCGACCCATTTGCCAGGAAGCATATTGCAAGCGAGACAGGGCAATTATTGTCACAATCAAAACATTTACCGTGTGCAGTGCGGTGCAGTGTGTTGTTTGTTATCGGTGCAACCGCGGATACCCGTTATTAAAAGCGCGTTTTAAACAGATGCCCGACGAAGATAGCCCTTCGGAGTCGGTGGCTCGTATCCCGGGGACTCAGGTGACACTGTTCCCAGTCATGAGTCGCAAACATTTGATTACGTTCTGAGATATAGACCTCTTTTGTACTCGAGGAAAATTTTAGGTAGTGGTTGATAGACAGCTGATTTTTGAATATTTTTATACTAAGATATTATTCACCATTCATTGTGTATTGTAATATTCATATTACTGTAGTCAATCTTCAATAGCGCATGTTGATCAGTTTACTACAATAAAAGCTCTTAATTAGAAGAGGCTAAAAAAACGCTCGATAAACGCCAGAAAGAAATACGAGGAAGTATTTTAAAATGTGTATAAAACGATATTTTTTCACCATAATGTATAATCGTAATTTTTCACCGTAATGGCGGATGACACTTCCACTTATATTGATGACCAAAATGAGTAAAATGGCAAAGTATGAAAACGATCGGATCCAAAGAGCCAACATTTTTCCTTTAATAGTGATCGTAAATGAAAGTAAGAAGAGTTTAGTAAAAATGCAAGAAATACACGAAAAGAAAAATAAAACGATGGAAACGCGTCATATTATTTTGGATTTTCTTCAATTTAAAATTTTTTAAGATTATTTCTCTGCAAAACACTCAATTAGATCATGTTGACGGTATTTGAATCACGTGCTTAAGTATATCTTAGTTTTCTATTACCGTTTTTTTATCTGTGTAAATTTCTAATGATTTTTATTCATAGTATGAGTTGGAGCTTTAAAGCTTGAATGTATTTCTTCATTTTTCAAATTTGAATAGTAATAACAAAATACAACTGAGAAATGCTGCAACGATATTAATGACACCTGGTTGTAATGGAGATAATTTGTTATTCTATTGAAAGTTTGAAAGATTTGGTGACTTAATTGGTGATTAAGTATTCTCTCTAAAAACATACTGTGTATTTACAAATGTCAAAGAATTTAATAATAACGACTAAAAATGTAAAATGTTTATACATATAATTATTTAGCATACGAGTAATCTTATTGTATTTGAATATCAGACAAATATATTGCTATTTTGTTTCATGCATAAATATTTAGAAAATATTATGCCATGCCTTGTTTATATTTGTTAATTTTTATATTACATATGTATATGATTTACTTAAATGGGTTTTTACCTGTACACATAAATAAATATTTTGTATGTTTGTACATACAATATGCATATGTAGGCTGGTGATGAAACTTATAAAGATGACACAAATTATTTATAAAAATACTGGCATCGTAATTTTACTTTTAGTTTATAATATAATAAATTAATGACTATACATTTTCAATATGTTAGTGTATCTATATTTAAATACTTTAAATAATAATCCTGATATAAATCAAATATTTCATATATTACTCTAATATAAATTAGCTAAATTGGTTTCATAACGTTTGAACTTTATAGTATGTTATATTATATTTATATGTAGAGTGGGCGTCAAAGCGAGGCGCACACCTGTCTCATTCCATTTAATATACAATGCCTGGGCACTGTATTGTATTTTAAATAATATGCATTTTTTGCCAAAACATACCTAAATACTATACATATGCAAATTTTACAACAGCTGTGTAGGTACGCCTGTTTTATAACGAAACGTTTTGAAAATCATTATTTGTATGTAGTTTGCGTATGAAATATTAATTTCACAATTATAATAACTTAACATTTTCCAAGCGATAATGACTATTAAAAAGCTACGATCGGTTCAGAGACACCTCTTATTTTTTTTGTCGTCGTGTATGGGGATAATTAAGCCATTATTTCCAAAAGGTCAATTCGATTATTAATTCACGCGTAATTGACATTCGAAAAACGTTTCGCTTTATGCGCAATAATTATTTAATGATTCCGAACCGATCGGTGAATAACGGCACGTAAGATATACGAGCTTGGTTTAATCAGTCGATTGATTTAATAGGGACAGATGAGAGGGTCGTTTCTGGTCCATTGTCCTCGGAGGGTAGCACAGAAATGGCCTTTACATCGCTTAAGGATATTGCGGTGGATACAATGAGCTTTATTTACCCCATATTTGCGCATACGGTCACGGAATCTGAGCAATTATATGAAGTGTGCTTAATTTCAAGTGGATGTTCGATGAAAATTTTCGAATTTAGTCAACGTGAGTCAGTTGTTTTGTGTATTTTTTTTATTTTAAATAATTCACGTGAGTCATGGAGATCGGGGGTCTGATTGCCGAGGTGAACCTGCCTCGTAAAACAGTTGAATGTATTAATGATACGATAGGGCTGGCAAGAGGGGGTTAAATGATATTCGAGGGGTTGTGTGCCTGTCATTTTCGAAAGTTTATGGTCCGATCAAACTGGGGGCTTTCGCTATTTCTGTTTCGTAGTCTTTTTTATTATTTTTCTCAACGTCGCGTCGTCGTCAGTATGAAGAGATTTATATGCAAAGTTGCGATGAAAAGTTTCGTCGTGAAAAATGAAAAGCTCGCAATAAATATAGTCAGGGGGTGGAAAACGCGCGCGCGCGCTTTTCGTCATTTGTTTATGGCATTTCGCTTATCGATCAAACATTCACCGAGAACATCGCAAATATATTTATATTCCCGTCTATCTACCCCCGGGTGGGTATATATTATACGCGACGGTGTATAATATAACTCTCGTGGAATTTATGCAAAGCCGTAGGTACTATTATGTGAATTTTTTCCGCTGGTAAATATAGACCGTTTCGATTTTAATGAAGTCGTCAGCCTGGTGGGTATTATCGAGGCGGACAAATGGCGAAACAAATTGCGCAACTATTGCGAAGATAAACATCTGCATATTATGTATGTATGTATGTGTGTATAAGCGGTATAAAAATAGATAACGATCGTCGGAATGTCGGGTACATCTGTGGGCTTTAAATTTACCGCTTGATTCTATGTACATCCATATAAAGGGCAAATTATGAAATGTGTAAAGACCGGAACGTGCGATTTTCTTCTACGCGATTAAAAAATTCCAATAATATAGGTAGAATCATAAAATGTAAATACGATTCAATCGATCTTGTTTTCTTTGTTATGAAAATTTCTTGTATAGATATGTAGATGTAATGTGATAATATAATATTATACATATGTAGATAAACCTAAAATAGCCATCTTTTAGTTTATCTTAATTTTTTATTTTTAAAATAAATCTAAGATCAATTGGAACTAAATGGATTTTAAAATGTAAAGCATTGCTTAAACAGAAATGAAATTTTTTGTAAGTCGATTTCATACGACTGTGCAAAGTATTGTATCGAAATATTGTATATGATAATATATGTGTACATGTTCTTTGTTGCAGTCAATGATGCCTTTAATGGCATTATCAATTTTTTTGACAGACATTATTATAAATAAATAAATATGATATTTATGAAGAATTGATTACATAAATCTAGAATTATTATGTGTAAATGATTTTATTTTATTTCTTTAAAGCAGATATATATGTAGATAAAGGGGATGTGAGATTTATTTAAAAGTTGTAAAATAAATTAAATTAAAAATATATTTGGTGAGCTTAAATGCTTACAAACATATTTGATTATGCCTAGTTTGAATAAATTTTCAATTATTTACTTTTCTAACAGTTAAAATTAAATATAAATTAACTTAAACATACGTTTTGAGTATTTATATAAAACTTTAGGAGAAATAAAGAAATAGTATGGAGTGCAATTGGAAGAATGAATGCGGTTTTTAAATCAAAAATGCCTCTTTGCCTGAAGAAAAAGATCTTCGATCAATGTGTTTTGCCAGTGATGACTTTTGGATGTGAAACTTGGACATTGAACGCCAAGTTGCTATGTTCATATATAAAGTCCAATGCACTCAAAGAAGTATGAAACATTGTATGTTTGGCACAACGAAGAAAGACAGGAAACGGAAACAAGTATGACAAGGGTTGTGGATATAGAAGATAGAATGAATAGATTGAAATGGTAATGGGTGGGCCACGTGGCTAAAAGAATGGAAGAAAGGTAGACAAAAGAAGTGCTAGAATGGTACCCGAGAGAATGCAAAAGGGTAAAAGGAAGATCACAGGGAAGATGGGTAGACGAAATTAGGAAAATGCGTGGGTTGGATGGGATGGATTAGAGTTGCGCAAAACAGAAACATCCAGCAGTAGATGACAAATGGCTGTAGATGATGATGATTAATAAAAATTTTGATAACTTGTTTTCGCTGGTTAATATGTCGCACTCTGCGCGTCAAACACAAAAGCTCGCTCATTTCAATACAGAAATTTGAAGGACTTTTGTTTATTTTTCTCAAATTTATTAGAGGATTTTCCCAGTGTGTCACTATTGAATGTAGAGAGGATTTCGGTATTTATTAGTTAACGAGGTTGTTGTCGATTGTCGACGTCCGATAGAGAGTGGCCGGTCAAGGTGTCCGCGCATCCCCCCCCGTCTTTTATTTAAGATATATCTGATCGAGTCGAGGAGCTCGCCGATATAATTGGTCAGATACGAGAGAGCCGCCGTTCCTCGGCCATTTATTATTTATAAGTATTAAATGCAATATTAAAACATGTGTGCTGTTTAATGGCGCTCGTACACACGTTTAATATTTCGTTTCCGCTTTGCTCAACAAACTGTTAAAATACCAGTTTTCTCGACTTGCACAATGCGCTCGAGCGGGGCCCTAGGTCCGTTACCGGTGCACAGCATAATGCAAGATGCAATTTTTTTTCGTCAGACTACTACTATGTATGTACATACATACATATAATACTAGTGCTTTGATACGTTCGTATGGTGTAGGTTTATGTGTGGAGCCGTTCGCTGCACATCGATCGATCGCACAATGCGCAATACGGAACTGATTTTTACAGTTTTTTACATTCTGGAGTAGATATTTGGAATAGTACTATACAATTATTAGGAAGTTAAGTTGTATAAAATTATATATTTTAACAAAGTTTAATTAATTTTAATTTTATTTGAAAAATTAAAATATAAGTAAACAGCTATGCAAACATATAGCAATAATTCAATCGATAAAGCTTTCAAGTTTCGTGAAATTCTAATACAAGTTCTTTCAACACTTTCTTTGATATACACCACATTACAAGTCTTATTACAGCCGTAAGAGATATTTAGAATGATATTAAAATCATATCAGTCATTTCCTGTAATTTTTTTCTTTACTTGTTGAGGTATGTCTATTTGAAATTATGATTTACTAACAAATATTTTTCATGCCTATTGCCATTGTTTCAACTTTCTATCCTGTATCGTTTAAAAGATAGGAAACGATATAAAAAAATATATTATTATAAAAAACAAAATAAAATACGCTTATTTCTGAAAGGTCACCTACATATTATTTATGTAGTTTATTAAATAAAATAAATAATGTAAAAGCATAAGATTTTTTCGTAACATTGATATCAATTATGTATCCAAATTAGGTACCTGCATGATGATTCTTTTTAGAAATTAAGGTTATATCAAAATTTAAATTAAAGTAGTTGCTTATATTATATGTATTACGAAATCCTTATATTTTTTATTATTATTTGACACTTTTCCAACAAACAATTTACCAGGATTTTATCTTTGCCATGCTGCATAAGTATGTATTTTTCAGTTTCGAGTCAGAGCTACATATATGATTAAATGTGAAGTCCTTCATTTTTTATTGTTTATGTCTATTACTTGTATTTATGTTTTAATGTGAACAATTGTATGTATGTACATATGTATTTCTTGCAACGATTTTACTTGTATATACATATGTATGCCGAAGAATAGGTACATTTATATATGTATTATATTTATATTATTTGTAATGCGAATATTTTTGAAGTTTACGAGCATAGAGCGCAGGGCCAAATATAATAAATAAGGGTTTATTTATGAGGACATGTGTGTTTAGGTTTCATCGCATTGTGTGCACGCACGCGGCCCATTGTAAGCGATTTGTGCGGGCAGTTCGCCTACACAATACGGGAAAATTCCCGGGAAAACCAACCTGATGGACACACGCGCCAAAATAATATTATTTTCTTAATACCGCTCCCTTTACCGTTATGCTCGTTGGTTTGAAATATTGTTTTTGCTTTTTATTTAGTTTTTGTATAAGTTCATGTAAATCATTAGGTTTTGATTGTTTTAATTTTACACTCTGATCTCTTTTTATGCGATTTTGAAGTCATGCGATTTATGTTTAATGCAAATTATCAAAAAAAAAAAGATAATTTCAGACGTTATTTTACCATAACGTTGCATCGTTGTTTTAGTTGTTTACATATGCTAAATGCGAAATTTGGTGTTTCGGGCGTTTTCTCGCATGGTGAAATTGTCATATATCCGTGTCGGTGTTGAAGAAGGTTGAAGGTAAGCCCAACCAACCTTGTTTTGTGTAAACTCAGGCCACGGCCAGTATAGGTCTGTTACTGAGAGTTGGCGCGAACAAATGCGCTTGTGTAGTGTCGGTGAATAGGTGTATAGTATGCTGTCTCACTGCATTCAATAATAAAAATATGTTTTGTCCCTTTCGCGCGCTTCTGTGTGAGTACTAGAACGTGCCAACCCCCAGTAACAGACCTATACAATGCAAGATTGGGCTTTCCTGAGCCATTTCCCCCACTTTTCCATATTTTAATGACAAGCCCATTAGAACACATCCCTACTTTTTATAAAAATATATGGAACGCATCCCTATTTTTTCTTAAAATTATTTCCTTTATTATGCCTAGTATATAAATATTTTTATACTAAGCATAATATAGGTACTAGTAATATAGGTAAGTAGGTATGTACAAATTTACCTATGTACAAATGTACCTATGTACATATGGGGTGACCGTAAAAAAGTCAACAGTGAAAAAGTAGAAAATGTTCGTTTACCATGCATACATATGAAAATAGTTAGTATATATGTATATATATATCAGTGGCATGCGGTAAAACTCTCCCCCCGTCGTACATCCTCACTTAATTTGCGCGAGCAGGATTCAATAGGAACAAGAAGAACAGGCTTTTCCTCCCGTATCCTGCGCGCGCACATTAAACAAGGCTGTATGACAAAAGAGAGATAATTTCACCGCATGCCACTCATATATATTATATATACATACATAGTACCGTTTACCATGCACCCTTTTTTTTGATCTTTCGACTTAAGATCTTTCAATTTTCGATCTTTGCCTTCCGATATTTGATTTTTCGACCTTTTCACTTTCGGTGCCGTGAGGTAGACCCGTACATATGTACATATATGCAGTGGAGTCACCCTAATAGTTTCCATGGGTTTCCGAAAACCCGTTGCTAAAAATCAAAAGTTTCCGGAAACCCGTTATTTAATTTAAAAATTCATATAATTTTTGTCAAAAATTATACAACTCTTGAAAATTTAATGAACTTTTTGTAATTGGGGAGACACCACTGCATATATGTATGTATGTTAAATTCAAAGTGTAATATATTTAGATTAGTTTAATATTTTTCATCCATCCCACGTATTATCTATAGTTATTTCATATGAAACAATGGATCAAATCATTCTACCTATATATGTACATGTATGTATTTTGTTTTGAGTTAGTTTTTGAATATGACTCACGGAACCTAGGATTTTAATACGCCTTAATTTTGAAATATATATTTTATTCACGGTATTACATACAAATAATTAATAACCAAGTTATACTAATTCTAATGTGTAGGTATAATGTATGTAGAAGGTTTCCTAGAATTTTACTTCAAACGGAACGGAAAAGTTTCATAAATAAATAAATTACTCTTGAAAACAATCGGAAATTCAGCTTTGAAGTATAGCCGATGTCATGTACGATACATTAAAATATATTATTATCAATTTACAAACGAAGTAATTAAAATATCGAACCATACGCGTGAGAAACGACGGCGTATATGTTTTTTTAATTAGAACTTTATATAATCGTTTAAGATTTATTATCATCTCGCGCCATGTAAGATATCGAAAATACATAATATATAATTGGTATAGCATAATACGTTGAAAATATTTAAACATATTATATAATACACGCGGCAACAAAGAGTCTTGTCTACATTTCGGGGTATCTGTTGATAGTATAACATTTCATTATGACA
The DNA here is from genome assembly GCF_051622035.1 of Arctopsyche grandis. Taxonomy (NCBI): domain Eukaryota; kingdom Metazoa; phylum Arthropoda; class Insecta; order Trichoptera; family Hydropsychidae; genus Arctopsyche; species Arctopsyche grandis. The sequence continues at coordinate 13,007,983 of NC_135361.1, read as the reverse complement.
TTTTGACAATGGGTTGCCTCGTGTGTCACTCAAAAGTACCACACGTACACACTTGAATATATATTTTTTGACGCAAGTTACACTCGACGTTCTTTATAATTACGGCCCCGCAAGCCTCTATCATATCTAATGACTTTAATAAGATATTATTAAATTCGTTGTGGCCGTAAAAGTATTGTGTAACAGCTTTGACGTACGCGGACACAAAACCGAGGAGAACGCTCCGTATTGCGATAATAAATTAAATTTTAAAAAGAGAAACAGCTAACATGGGGTTTATAGCTCGACACTTAAATGAGAACCTCGTCGGTTATTAATTCGAGCGACTATATACGTGTGTAATTTCACAAACGTGAAAAATTGCTCACTCGGATATGATTTCGCCCCGATTAAAGTTAAGCGTACACTGGGATTAGTTAGTGCAATTAATTAAATGTGAGAGATCTGGTATGATGATGTGGCTCTCGGTTTTGGTTCGTTTCAGATGATGTTTTTTTTTCGTGGATTGAGATCGAATGCAGTGCAATGTCAGAAGGGTAAATTTTCGGGCGCCGCAGCTGTCTTTCAACATCAATTAAAATTCAATTACCAGTGTGGGTGGTGTTCAAATGTGACTTTTTTTGGTTTGTTTTTGTACTGCGAGAGAAATGGACATTGAAAGTTTCCGTTAAATTAATCTTCGCCAATATTTGTAGTACCTATAACGTGATTTTTTGTGTGAGCTTCGGGCGTTGTGTGTTTTCCATGATTATTTTTTAATTGAACAATAATTATTAGTGTATATGAACGATTCGATTTTTTTTCAATGTTCTATATATTATTGAAAGTCTGATCTAGGTGATTAAATTGCGAGTGTTCGATGATTTGATAGCCGAAGCCGATTGTTTATATGATTTTAGCAGTTTCTATGGTCAATTTATTTGATGTGTTCCTTAATTTATGTCTTATTTTTTTATTGACATTCACACAACAATTCACATTAAATTAACAATTAACATTCACACAACAATCCACAGTTTATTTCATAATATGTATTTGTAAATAAATTAATCAGTCATTTTTTTTTCTTTTATTAAAAAAATGTAGGTATGTAGATACTGTGGTTCAATGTCCAAATTCTTCGGAAAAATATTAAGAAATTTTGATAAATTTTAAAATCAATTGATTTTTTAAAATGTAATTAAACGTAAAAAGTCACATGTTAGCCTCACAGTTTGAGAAAACTGAAATTATTCGTAATTTGTATGGTTAGGTAGGGTTTGTCTTCGAGTTACCAAACGTTCGTTGATGTCTCTGACGACTGGGAGCGGTCGGGGTTCCGTTTCGGAAATTTCGGCAAAAAACTTGGACATTTTGGGCAATTTCTTCCGTATGTGGAGGGGTCATTAGGCTTCGAAGCGTTCGCCTCGACCACTAATCCACAGCGTTGTGGCCAGTAATTGGCCTAATCCTAGAGCTCATTCACTCGGAGAGCGATCTCGGCTACTAATGCGTTTTTAAATATAACTGTGATATGTTATACTATAATTTTTTTTCGTTGAAATTTTTAAGAAATAGCTTTATTGCATCGTTTTTTTCCTATTTTATATGTTATATAAAGACTACGACGTTGGGTAAGTGGACCTGTGGCGTATACTTCAGGTCCCTCGGACCTAATCATACCAACCTTTATAAAGTAAAAATCTACTGCTCAAAGCTTTGTATGTCTGGAAGAATTTAGGTATATTTTTCCATCTTTTAAGTTGCATTGCAGATCGGCGATGTTGACCGTTGAGGTCACCGTTTTTCTCCTCAATGACAGGTGTGTAATTTACCGAGGCCGATGGTCACATATATACACATAATTGCGGTTCCTATCGGTCCAGGTTTTTACCTCGAGACATTTCTCCGTCGACGTACAAAGTATACACTGCCTATCCTCATTGTGTCCTCCCTTTTTATTCCCTTTGGATTTTTCGTCTCTCCGTTCTCGTTATTTCTTGTTGTTTGAGCGTAGTGTGGGTACTTTTGTTTGTTGTTTTGCTTTCTACCTCTCGCTTTGTTTTTCGTCCCGAGTTACATCAATCAACGTAAACACTTCGGCGGCAACAAAAACAACTTCCTAAATTAGTAGTGCGATAGCGGCCGGTACTGTTAGTCGACGTTTGATGCGCAACTGCCCCACACACATATGTATATATACATATTTAGTTTGTATACTACGAGCAAAAAAAGAAAAATAAAAGCGGAAATTGGCGCACAAGCTCATGATCGATCTTTTCTGTACAAAGGATAGTCTAGCCTCGTTTAGAGCTTGCGTAAACTTTCAGCTTTAGCTTTGCACAAGTATAAGTAGTCAACTTTGTTTAGGTCTATGGTCGATAGTTTGGCCAGTCGAGTTTTAGGAAGTATGCAATTTGTATTTGCCCACTATTGAAATAAAAATGCTACTTTGCCTCAAGAAAAAGATCTTCGATCAATGTGTTTTGTCAATGATGACGTATGGATGCGAAGCTTGGAAATTGAACGCCAAGATGCTACACAAAGTCCAATATACTCAAAGAAGTATGGAACCACGTATGCTTGGTATAATGAGGGAAGACAGGAAATGGAATACGTGGGTGAGAAGTATGAAAAGATTAGTGGATATACATATGTAGTGGATAGAGTGAAGAGATTGAGATGGCAATGGACGGGCCACGTGGTTAAGAGATTGGACGAAAGTTGGACAAAATAAGTGCTAGAATGGTACCCGAGAGAATGTAAAAGAGTAAAAGGAAGGCCGCAAGAAATATGGATAGACGAAATTAGGAAGATATGTGGGGTGAGATGGATGACAGTTGCGCAAAATAGAGACGAGTGAAAGCATGTTGGAGAGGCCTTCATCCAGCAGTGGATGGTGAGCGGCTGTAGATGATGATGATGATATATTTACTAGTATTATTTCAGTTCAATTGACGAATGAAGATGGTCCTTAAATAAAATTTATATTTAAATTATGAATGTGGTTTGGAAGCTGTCGGAAACTCATGAGGGATGGCCAACCCACGCGAGTATAGTGTGTCCGAAAATCTCATAAATTTAAATTTGTTTGCCCAAGGAAAGCTATCATGTTTTCCATACGTATTCAATGGATAATGCAAAAGTTTTTTGAACATATATTTTGCTAAAAAAAATTGAACCTTGTTGTGTGTGACGTTCGTTTATTTACATATTACTGTGGCTTCGCATTATCACACCCAATTTTTATAACACTTGAGGGAGCCACATTTCACTGCGAAATAATATGCTTTCGCGTCGAGGAATATGAATTCATCGGATCGTAAATGTCGTAATTGACGTTCGTGGAAAAAGGAGACCTTTGTTTTGTGTGAAACTGCACACGGACTTGAGATACGACGATTTAATGAACATATTGTATATCATGTTACTATTTCTGCGGAATTAAAAAGTGAACAAATTGACAATTCGCATGGAAGGTTGCTAGCTGGTTCTAGGCTCACATTGGATATCGTATAACATTGAGAAACATAAAAGAACAAAACTTTGTTTACACACTTACCTTTGTCATATTATATTATAGTGAAATCGAAATCTATGAATTTTTACATACGTTTGTTTGAAGCATAATTTTTGAATAACTTGTTGTTTTTTTATACAATAAAGGTATGAAAATACACGTTTATTTATTCAAAAGTGGATGTTTTCTTTACGAGTCAACATGTTCTTGAAATTTAAATATCTCAATTTTACCTAGTATTGAAGCGAAAGAAATACAGGTACACGGCTTAATCTAAAATAGATGGTAGGGTATATATGTATATAATTTTGTTTTAAATATAAGTTTTGTTTTTTGAAATGGGTAGATTGTGACATATCCACATACATATATACATATATGTCGGTAATGTTAGGTACCTACATACATTACGAAAAGTTGACCTGATTCAAATGCACATTTTGTCGCAACATGCTATCAATCAAGCACTGCGCTAGGTCAATTTTTTATCAATTTACCTCAAAGTCTGATATAACAATATTCGCCACTTTGCGTAACAAAGTGACCAATCAAAAAACGAATGTAAAGCAAACTCGCGTATGTAGAAACCGCAAAACCAGAACGAAATTCGATACGGACTTGCACTCTTGACCAATCGGTACAACGAAGCTTTGAAAAAGCTCGATGGTGGAATTAAAAAAAAAATGCACTTTTCAGTTTGTACGACGTTGAACTGATCCTATGAATATGATACGATATTTAATATCGATGTGGATTTATCGTTTTGTAAGACTATTGTAAATTTATAGCCTTTTTTTACTGTTCGTTTCTAGTTAGTGGTAAGTAAAATAATTCTACAAAATGTTTAGAGAATACTGCGTAAATACTTAAAAAAAGATAACATGGAATAAGAAATTTAAATAGTATGTAATTAAGTCTACATTAAGGGTTATTTTCTAACCCAATCCAAGGTTGACATGAAATTAAATGAAAATTGAAAATATCGATATCTACATACTCATACATATTTAATATTGAACACTTCAATAGAGTTTGAATGCTAAAAAAGTTGATATGTGATATAAATTTATAACTCATTTCAAATTAATTTTTGATTATCGTTGGAACATGGCAAATTTAATTGAAATTTATATCATAGTAGAATTAAAATACAATGCCTTTTTAAAAGGTGTCCTAGGCTTTGACTCACTATCTTCGAGAAGGATTATTGCCATTTTCAAATACTTCTTTGGAGTATTAAAGGTAAGTATTGACACCAAAATTTAGGTAAATCTACACCGGTGTAAATTTTTGCACGTGATTTATTTTTAGTAATTGAAGACTGGATGTTTTGATCGCATCGAGTTCAACGATTTTACACAGCGGCTACAAATGACCTAATCATGGTCCAGCATCTGCCAAAACGAAATGTGGCGTGATGATGAAGGGTTCGTGTGTATATATGTGTCAGTTTGCGGGGCACCATGGTGGTGGGTTATGGCGTAGCACGTGGGTTTTCCTATTGATATCGGCTCGTAGCGTGATTGCATGTACAAAATATACGGTTTATAGTTTCAAAGTGGAAACACTTGTATGGTTAAGCTTAAACATAATCAATTACAATTGCCGCTGAAGACATTCGATACGCTGATCGCATCGAATGGAAACACTTAATAATTTGGTTCAATTTTTAAATATTTCACCATGTGTTTAGCATATATTATTCGATAATCCCGATTTTTGCTAAACACAGTGGTCCAGTCCGATCATCATCTCTATCTGTCTATGCTACAAGTAGTTCGATCGCGGATTCGGATTTTCAAATTAACGGTTGAGCTTTTGAGCTAATTCGCCGTAACGCGCTATTCGGACTCCGACGAGTAAAGGGTTAAAATAATGTTAGGGTACGCTCGCCTCGTCAATTTGCAAAGTCTGGCGATTTCGTTAAGTCTTCGATAAAATAAAAAAGGAAAACAATAATAAAAGCCTTTCACGTGAGATTGAAACGTATAATATGTAACATTTCGCGGAGGTTAAAGCGAAAAGGGGTTTGAATTTGAATGCAAAATTTACATGTATGTATGTATATTACTCTAATTTATGCAGCTAGAATAGTATTTCAATATCTTTACGTATATATCTTTTCTGTGTTTTTTATTTTGATTTTTAGGATTTAAACGGCGGAAAAGTTCTTATCTCCCCTTATCATCGTTAAATAATTGGACTAAAATTAGTCTAGTACTCCTTTTAAGGTACGATAAAATCCACGCAAATTTTATATAATCATAATTTTTTGTGATATACAAAATTATATATCATTCACTTTAATAAATAATACTAATCACAATACAGAGCTACCTGTAATTAAATTATAATTACTGTACTTAAATGTTTTTATATCATAACGTTTATTAAAGCGATCATTATAGATGCATAAATATTATTTTATTATTTATTAAACATGAAGCTATAGGAATTGTGCTACTTTTTTTTGAACTTACATGTTTTATATCCAAGATAATAAGGTATACTATTATACATTTACAAACAGCTTTTATTTATGTTTACATATGTAAATACGATAATATGAAATTTATTGAATTAATCAAATTTTGTCTAAAATATTACTTTAGAATCAACATCTTTTATGCCATTGAAAAAAACTGTCAAGAATTTTAAGATTTTCCAGGATCGTACGTTTGCTGTTTAATTTTTACTTCATTTGTGTTAAGTTTCTTACTTTTTAAACTAAATTTTACATCTACTTCTATTAATTTATTTGTATATTGTATAATATATTTAACAAAAAAATAAAAATAAATATAAAATTATACGAATTATCCAATTCATGCAAAAAATATCCATTTTGAATATCGAATATATTTTTGGATATCTTTCTAACTATGTAAGTTATAATGTAATTTTTGGTTCGTGGAATCTGTGACGTTATTGAAAAAAAAAATTTTCTATTCCGTCGATATCGATATTGATTTCGATTCCGATTTTGATTCCGATTCCGATTACATTTCCAATTTCCAGTTATAATTTTAGTTCCGATTCCCCTGTACATATATACATATATGAAAAAAACATTCGCTTCTGTTTGGCTGGCGTTATTTTTTTTTCGATTCAAATAAATTTAATAAAAAAACGAATGCATGTTTACTATTAAATTAGCCATGTTTAAGGGGTTTATATTACAAATACCAAGCGAAGCCGGGTAAAACCACTTGTAATACATACTTCATACACGTAATCATTACTTAATACATAATTGTTTCTAGGTCTTTAGTTTTGAATGTAGAATCAAAATTTTATAATATAGCATAGTCTTTACTTTTCAGTTATTTAAAGCTTTACATACATATATTTATGATAAAATAAAGTTAACCTGTCGCTGTATCATAAAGCAAAAGCTTTGGCGCCAGAGCTTTTCAACAGTTTTCACACTGATTTGAAACAAAGATGTTTGCTTTGATGGGGGCCATATCTTTCTGATGTGAAGCCGATCAGGATTTCCGAGAAATCGAGCGGCTTTTGTTCTTTGTAGTGCAATAATGGCATAATCGGCAGCGTAATGGACCACTCGCGCCGGCGACAATTGCGCGCCTTAATTCGTTTGTCCAATTTAAATTGGAGAAAAAGCCGGCCTCTGCCACACATAACTCGCATCGGCAGATGACCCAACTTTTGCTTAGGAAGTGACTAAATCATCCATGTGAAAAAACCCTTCCAAAACACCAGAGCATAGGTAGACGTAGAGAATGTATTGCAAGGTACGAATAATATCAATTACGCGATTAAAGCCTTTCAGAACTTGTAACCAGAGACTATCAGAAGAAGTTACAGGTACGCCACTTAGAGCTGACCAGTTGGTAAATTCCAACCTGCCACATTTTCAATTCGGATCGTCGATCGTACGGGCGGGCACACCTGACTCTTTATTGCTTTTTAATAGCGTTTTAAGAGGCGACCGGACTCGAACCCACAACCTCCGCTGACAAATGAGATGAGCCCACCAAACAGTCATCACTCCTATCATCGTTAGCCGGCGAATTCCCTGAAACGCGCCGACAATTACCGCCAGACCACTGCCCTCGTTGCTCAACGCTGCCACGTACTCACACTCGTACTTATGTACTATCTATTATTGATAGTACATAAGTACGAGTGTGATTATTAAATCTTGTTAAAACATACAAATATTTCAATACATCATCAGTGAGAGGAAGTATGACGTGAACCGATATTTTTCTCTTTTTAATAAATGTATAGGTATGTACATACCTAGCATGTTTGATCTTGATTCTTCGAACCGATTATTTACTATGTAATGAGGCGCCCTTGAAGTATCCATTCTTTTGGTCTAAATAACAAAGTGATTTTAAATTTAATTCATTTAGATATCAACAGTAGAAGACATGCTTTCTAAGCATTCTGATTAAGTGATCCTTTCATATCGAAGTGGATTGTTTAAGTTTAAAATTAGAACTTTTAGTAAACACATATACCTAAATATGCAGTGGTGGATCAAGTAAATGTGGGGGGCCCCAGGCGCACTTGAAATTTGAGGCCCCCACTTCAGTAAAAAATGCTATCATCGTTTTATACAGTTTTTGAACAGAATAAAATAGGTACTATTTTAGAATACTATGTAAAATAGGTATTAATTTCATTTATTCTTGGCTTATAAATGTATTGTGGACGATGATAATAATTTGTAAGTTGTAAATTTTAGCAAAGGCCCATTTCGGGGCACCTTAGATTCGGAGGCCCAAAGCGCGCGATTATTTTCAATGTATCATAAACTGCCACTGTAAATATGTATTTAAACGTTCAAAATATTGTGATTAAACCATATAGAATTCGTGTTTGTAATTTACATCGGATTTACATCAAATTTTTGAAATGTTGAAAATCTTGCCACTTCGTATTTATCAAATTCTGAAAAAATCTATGAAAGGTATAAAATTAATTTGAAAGATTTTCATTTTTAAATAATTTAATAGTGTCGTAAGATTTAAAAAATCGCAATCGTTAATTCGCATCAATAATCTCAACATTTTTGCAAGAAGGGTTGTAAAGTGCAGTTAGGCTGTCATCAACGGAATATTTGCAAGTTTGGGCGATGTCGATGACAGTATTTTTTCAGGACAGTCGATCTTTCTGGTTGAATTAATCAACTACAATTTAATAACTCTTTAGTTTTGCTCGATGAATTGGAAAGTGGAACATCTATGTACATTAGATGTACCTGTTATAGCCGCTTCCGCAGTGGAAGAGTTGAGTGGTAGAGATTGTCGCTCAGTGTTTTTAACTCATGTTTTGTGTATAATCATTATGTGCGATGATTGTATTTGGTACTTACGTACAAATATTGTCACGTGTGTGTCATATGTGTCACCTTGGGCTACCTGTAGTAGCACATACTATCTTCGGGTTTAATATATAATGGATAGATATTTTGTAAAATATTGAAATACTGTATGTTTGTCTTTAAAAAATAAATAAATAGCTAAAAAAATTCAGATCGGTTATATATTTATGTATATCTAGTTATCTAGATATTTATATATTTATGTATATCTAGTTACACAATAGGTATTGTCATAGTTAGGAAGGTCAACGTTAAAAGCATTACTAAAAAAATCTCTTAAAGCTTAATTCAACTGACTAATTGTGTAGCATAGAGCTTTTGACGATTGTAGTGTTCGTGAAAAATGCCTACCTCTCGATTAGTTATGCAACTTAGGCTATACATAGGTATAATAGTTGGAAGATTCACATTATTTATCCATGTTTGTTCGATTGGCGTATTGCTATGAGCATATTATTACTTTAATTTTATTTAATAAATTTTATGATTACATCAACCCAACTTCGTACTTCACTCAAACACTTAGAAGGAGATTGCCACCGTTTGTTTTCGTTAAATTCGAAATAAATCAAAGCGGTAAAAAAGGGGTATCATCGACGCTAATTGCCGGGCCTAGGAAGTGGGTCTGTTGCGCGAACCGAACAAACAATGAAAGGTCACGGATAATTTCGTTCCGTTTTGTGGTATGTGCGTACAAGCTACATAATATGTAATACACATCTTGATGAGTTCTCCGGGCGGTGAAAATGTATTTGGACTGATGATGAGATGATGATGAGAGCGTTGTTGTTAGATTAGACGTCTTGACCTCCAATCGCTCGCTGAGAACCGATATTTTCGAACAAAAAATCCGTGCGTGAGTTCGTATACTCATTCTTCGGACTATCGGACCCAGATCTGGTGGACTTTATCGTCACCATCCGACGACCGGTAGCTGGTGAGGATGCTGCACCTCCGATGACGTCCCACCGACCAGCCAGAAATAATTAAAGGCGAAATTGTTTATCGGCGACGACAATCGGAGCGGTCGAGGCTTTTATCTGATTGGCGGTCCACAGGTGGCTACGGTCGCCTCAAAGACAAATTCGCACTTTTTCGCTTGTAATAATAACCTTTCAACCCAATTTATGTTTAATATCATCCAAATTATCATTTAATTCACTTTGATCAATATACATTTTTGGCGATTTTTAATTGTATAATTTGACCGATGAAATCAACGAGGAAATAAAAACATATTTTAATACATACATATATATTTGAGGATCGCTGGAAGTGTGATCTTTTGTAATTAAACGGGTATTTGCCGTTTAAGAGTTGTGATTGTCCACTGTGTACGAGCTGGAGATATTGCGCACCGATTGTGAAAGCTTCGAATCGTTTTTTTTTGTAGATTTATTTATATGCGTTTAAGGTTTAATAATTTATCGTGCTCGTTGTAAGTGTAGAGTAATTCATTCGATGTGGTGGTCGGCGAGGACAATTATGTGAAAATTGACAAGTCGAATTGTACATAACTATTTGAAATGAATATGAATATAAAAATATTTATAAAAAAGTATAGTACTTTTGAATACTCCAGAATAAGAAAAATATTCTTGTGATATGACACTTTATAGCAGTTGCTTTAAATTTGCGAAAATTGTTTGTATTTCTAAATAAGTATGGGTGATGATATACAGCGAGTGCAGTTAAAATGAATAAGCTGTGATCATTGATTTCAAAATGAGTTCAAGAGTTTGACTTTTGAGAACTTTAATAGTTAAAAAAAGTGTTGAAGAGGCTTCATCCAGTAGGATGAAGGCCTCTCCAACACGCTTCCGTTCGTCTCTGTTTTGCGCAACTCTCATCCATTTCACCCCACACTTTTTTCTAATTTCGTCTACCCATCTTCCTTGCGGTTTTCCATTAACCCTATTAAATTCTCTCGGGTACCATTCTAGTCCTTTTTTTCCACCTTTCGGTCATTCTACGTGATATGCTCATTATCATTTCAATCTCTTCACTATATCCACTACCCTTGTTATACTTCTCACCTATGTATTGCCTTTCCCATCTCTCCTCGTTATATCGAGCATACAGCGTTTCATGTTCCATTGTAAATATGTACATAGTTTATATTTATTAAGAAATAATATTTTTCTGTATACAGAATGGCATTTTGCCACACAGTTAACCACATATGTACATATATACATAGTTTTAAATTTATTGTATGTATGCACATAGTTTTAAATTTATTCTTTTGGTAAAATTTAAATGGTCTATACTCGAATAACGAGGCATTTACTAACCAATTTCATAAAATACCCCAGTTCTTTGATTTTAATTGTATGCCGACGATGTATATAGGTTCAATCGTTGATGAATTAATAAATAGCACATGTATTATATCCTATCTCTACTCGTTATGGCGAGGTTACAGCGTTCTATGTACATATAGTTACATAGGTACATATATGTATGAGTGCACGATGCATTTGTAAATGCATATGTATCATATAGCTAAGTGGTAAATATAAAACGAATTATTATATTCTTATAGTCGTGTATTGTATTTTAAATGTATGTGAAAAAAGGAAAAAATGTTTTTGCTATACTTCCATACATATAATAGTTGAGTCTATTTTTTATTGATTTTTAAATTCTTTTTATTATTAAAAAAATATGTTCACAATACATCTTATCTCTATTTTGATAGCTACTGATCTACCGATCATTTTCTATTTTACAATTTTATTTAATTATGTTATTTTAAAGTTAACCTACAGCAAATAGGAAAATAGCTCAAAAACCTATTTTTTTATTATTTATTTATTTTTATTTTATTAATTGAAAAATCAACAGACAGGATGTACAGAGATAGGTATAATAAAAACAAAAAGTAAATAAATAATATATGTAACATCCGAGTCCAATAATAGATTTTTACAAAAATGAAAAAGATAAATTTAAGGAAAACAAATTAAAAAGTAAAGAATAAAGGCATGACAAAATATGTAGTACATTGCATAATTAAACTATAGTAGTAAAATAGTTGGAAAAGGTTATAAGATAGAATATAAGAAGAAATTGAAATTTACAAATATAAAACAAATGAAAAAGGTAAATACAAAATAAACAAATGAAAAGGAAAAGAATGAAAGCTATAATATGATTAAATATAGTTATACTATGTAGTTATACTATGAGTAGTTAATCAATCTATTTATGCACATACATATATGATGTAAATACAAATTAATTTGATTAAATTGAGCATGTTATGACTTTTCAATTTTCGTGTATCGAATTTCCCCGGGCGCCACGCAGGACCACGCGATTGGATCTGGATGATTTTTTTCTCGAGCCACGGGGGTTGGGGAAGGGTAAAAAGGGGGGTAGGGAGGGGAAATATGGGAAGGTAAAGGTAGGGGTCTGAGGAACACATGCTGGTCGCAGGTCCGGCTACTGTTACAAAGTGAATTTCAATTGCGTGATGACACGCAAGATTACCGCTGTCGGTCAAATGACTATCGATAACTTAATAGGGTGGAAGGGACCGGCACGATACCGAAATCACAACCGATTCACCAAACGGCCTTATGTGAGTATCCTACGCATCTCAAACTGTGGCGTCTATGCATCAGACTGTTTGATGAATTTTCTTAGCAAGTTTTGCAACGTTGTGATGATTTTTGATGGCTGGTTTTGACCTTTTTGATGTTTTTTTCTGGTGCATTTTCGTCCGGTTGGTTCTAATAAATATAATGAGGGACAATAGCAACCGGGGATGGATGATTTTACAATCGTGAATGACCAGGAATGATCCGTTGCATATTTTGATGCATTCACCCCGAGGCTATGGTGTTGGGATCTCGTTTTTTGCATTCGAACGGATCGTTTACTCTGTCGAATTTTAACCTTTCGCCGAAATGTATACATGTTTAGGAATGCAGGTATACTTTTAGAACGTTTCAAATAAATATTTAATAGTAAAATTATATAAAATATAAAAACAAATTCATGTATTCCTTTTCATACATATTCATGATTAAATTACCAATATTGTATTCTCAATTTTAATTTATTATTTGAATTGTGCACTCGGTAACATATCGCAATTCGGATCAACGGAATTAATAATTTAAAATCTAATTAACATTTTTGAAAAAAAAATCTTTAATTTTTGTCGGCCGATCATACGATCGACATACGATTCCAAGGGTAGAAAGAGAGACGGAGAATGGTGTTAACAGCAAGTACTTCGTACACACGCACGCACGCACGCATTAGACAATTATTATATACGATATCGCATATTAAAAAGGAATACTGTTGATTTTTCGATAAAGTCTATATTTAATGTTACCTCACACATCAAAGTAAAAGAACTTTCACACAATAGTTAATGCAGTCGCTGCTCTCAGTGCGTAGAACGGTCTTGCTTCGTATTTAATCTTGCAATTTTTTATCGTATTATATGTATAATATAATATGTATAATAAATAAAACGTATATACAATAGTTATCTCGTCATGTCGTTGACCTAGGTGGAGCATCGCACTTTCAAAGGTCGAAACTTTCGGCTTTGAATGCTCGATATACCCAGACATGGATGAGAAAGGGAGAGGGGAGGTAAAGTTTCACGTGAAATAATTTTGGAGTGTGTTATTACGACGAAGGTATCGGAAAAGCGTGTACACGTCACGCGGCGAAGCCTTCACGCGATGACGATGACGAGCAAACGTCGCAAGATCAACAAGTAGCTCGCGGGCGAAATGTTTGGCAAACAAGTGATTATTCGCGTTTTTCATTGTCGGCAATGAGGAGTAGTCACGTGATCGGTGAACACGTGAACCACCTGAGTGGGGGCTCATTAGACCCCCATAAACAACCCCTTCATGTGACTACGCGGGAAGGTGTATGTAGCACTTTGGAAAGTACGCGCGATATGAATAGTCGAAGTTTGATTTTTTAATCAAAATTATCAATTTCTTTGAAAGCGGAGAGATAAAGTGAAAGATGGAATGCTACTGCCCCATAATTTTAAATATTAAACTTATATTTATTTATTTATTTACATATTAGCCACAGTGACATTACAGGATACTCTAACGCGTCAGTGTGACCAGATATATAAGCATTTACTATGCTTATATATTTGGTCACAGTGACTATATGTAAGAAAATTAGCGAGATATTTACGTTATATATATATATATATATATATATATATATATATATATATATATATATATATATATATATATATATATGTATATATATATTTTTTTAAATCATTTTCAAATAGTGGTGACATAGTGGGTTGGATGGTTTGTGCCAATTTGATGGAGGAACCGCTTCTACAATGAAATCAGATAAATTGGAAAACGTCGCAAATATCCAAATCTGACGAGCAGCATTAAAGATTATACCCGGCGACCTCTCGGTGCTTAGTATCAACGCAACCACCGAGCCATGCTGCTGGATATATTTTCAAATATGATTGAAACTTTTTGATTGATAAAAGCTTATTGTCAAAAGAGCTTTGAGTATTACCATGTTTGCTCCTGTCCCAAATAAAAAACCCCTACGATTAACTAATGGTTAAATTTTTTACCATTTACATACGAGTGTTGTCATAAGCGAAGTGAATACTATTGTTTTTGATAAAATATACATATGTATGTACATATGCATATGTTTGTTTTCATTGTATAGAAATTTATAAAATTTCCCATTTATAAAGTCCAATTCACACAAAAAATATGGAACGCTGTATGCTTGGCAGGAAACGAGGAAAGCTGGGAAACAGAATACGTGGGTGAGTAGTATGACAAGAGTAGTGGATATAGTGGATAGAGTGAATAGATTTAAATGTCAATGGACGGGCCACGTGGCTAGAAGAATGAAAGAAATATGTATAAAAGAAGTACTAGAAGGTAACCCGAGATAATGCAAAAGGGTAAAATGAAGACCACAGGGAACATGGGTAGACGAAATAAGGAAAATGTGTGGAGTGAGATGGATGAGAGTTGCGCAAAACAGAGACGAGTGGAAGCGTGTTGGAGAGGCCTTCATACAGCAGTGGATGGTGAGCGGCTGTAGATGATGATGATGATGTACATTTGTACAATCACCAGCTGATTGTGACGTACCTACTACGTATTACTCTTCATAATCTGTCATCCAATCTCTATGTGAATGGAGTGTATGAACAGCAAGCAACTGAAAGGTTGAGCCTGATGTACCATATGTTTTTCAAACTGAAAGTTCTTAGACGAGTTAATGGAGGTTATGTTTATGTTAAGTATCCACTGTATTTTTTCATATTTGAGTAGATATATGTATGGATAGTATAGTAGATGAAAAATGCAGTCTTGACAAATTTTTTCAGTTTCTGTCTGATCCATTCGAAAAATATTAGTAACGGCGTGATGATACCGCAGCGTCCACGATATGCATATGTAAATCGATGAGTCGTTTTTTTTCGATTTTCGTACTGTGCAGTTGGAAATTATACGTTTGGCCGAAAAGTTGGAAACAACGGGGCCCCTGCTACCCTTTTATTACTTTAATTGAAACGCGGTCATAAATGATAAACTTGCGATCATTTTACGATCGCTAATCGCTTGTTTAGTGCGACTCGACCCAAATGTCGGCGAATACATAATAATATTAATATAATCATGGCGATGAAATAAAATAATGTATAAACAATATATTTGCATAATTTATGACTGGTGCAATACACCGATACAAAATTTGTACGATTATGTACAATTTGGAAATGTTTAGCGATAAATATCATACGACTTTCAGCGTATTTTCGTCGTAAAAATCATCGAAGTTTTATGCGTTCTTAAGAGAGTCTGTAATTAAAATGATTTGGTTTGAAATTTAAATGATTTCTTTGCAATATGTGTGAACTTTAGAGACAGGTTGCGTTCAGACTTTATTATCTCCGCTAACACTAGGCAATAATGCAAATGATGTCAATTTCATTACTTATACTGATTCTATGTTAATCAGGGTAATTAAATCGCCCTGCTGTAATTACGTTGTATTTTTATAAAACGATTCAATTTAATGTTGTTTATATTATGCTGCCTGCTACGGTACTTGGATATTAATCTTTGAAATACAACGGTCTACCTACATATGTTTAGGTATGTGTTTTATGTAAAAGTAAATATTTTTCTTCGTCGAGTCGTTAAATTTTCTTATTAAGGATGATTTATGTACTCGTTCCGTATTATGTGTATTATTTCTTTGCGAATTGATGCAAGTGAGCGATTTTTTTTGTTGTATTTATATTTTATCGACATGGAACTCGGGGCTTTTCTGTGGCCGCATTATGGCCCATAAAAACCTACCCCGACTTTATTGTGGCTATTATTACAAATGTTTAAATAAAAGCGGAGAATATTATATTGGATAAACAAATTATTCGAGATTTGGTTTGATTCGTTAATGAAAATTATCTTTTTTACATTGTGAAAACGTTTACGCAATTTTAAAAATACATTCTTGTCAGTATACATGTGTAAGTACATATGTTTTAAATTATGATTGATATTACGATACTAGATGTTTTATTTTAATTGTTTATGATCTGCATTGCTAAAGAGAATTGTAGAATCGCATGCTATATAGTTATTATACATATGTACATAGTTTATGTAAATGCTATTCGACATATCAACAACGTATTTATGTAAAAGTCACAGTGATATAACAAAATCAAAGCCAATATTGTTACAAAGCATTCTTAAAGCTTTTTCATCCGATTAATCTAAATATATAAGTTTATAAGGCAACACTCGGAAATATAGTAAGTAAAGCTACTTTATTATTGAAGTGTGTCAGTGTTAAGTTTTAATCTCAAAATATGATTTGATTAGTTTGAGTTTTGCTTTCTCTGTTAATTTGATGGATCTAAATATGTTTTACATATATACGTTACATAGGCATATGCATTCGTATTCAAATTATTTTACTTATATCATATATAGATATAAGTAAAATAATTTGTAATAATTGTAAGTTCAAATATGTTAAAACAGAATGATTCATATATTAATGATACATAATCTGTGATTTTAAGTATTTTAAGTTCACATTAAAAAACGTATGAAAATATACCATGTTCAAATTAAAAAAATCAGATGTTCTGAAAAATATTTTGGAGGTATCAACTTTTCTAGTTACATATGTGTACATATGTAATTTATTACCAGCCAATCAATATCCATCATTTTCTTTACGATTTAAAATTTCATATGAAGACTGTAATACAATGAATCATTTTGAATTACAAAAATAAAAATAAAAGAGTCTATTTGTCGTTTCAATCAAAGTTGAAAAAAAAATTTTTTTAAAGGGGGGTACATATTTTTACTATTTATTTTGGGTCTATTGCCCTATAAATCAATTGCACCATGTACTTATATAAACAATCATAAATAATGCTTCCAGAACTTTCATAGTTTATTGAATAAATTATTATTTATTTTCAATGACGATAAAATCTAGCATCGATAATATACATTTATATCAGATTTACTTTTAGCGCAAGATCGTAGTGTAGTAAAAATTGTAATTTTTTTTACTACCAGCATATTTTTAGGTATGTTTATATTGCTTTTTTTGGGGGGGATGGGGTGGGTCGGTGTGCGCCTGCCCCGCAGTTTTGTGGCGGTGACTAAGGGGTGGGCAGGTGGTTTTGGGGGGGCGGCAGGTCCGCTGTGTGCGCGCCGCCCCGGGGCGAATTTGGGCCGGATCGATATGCGGCCTGCAGTGTCAGTAGCTGTGGGGCCCCCTTCGCCCCCGGCGCCCCCCATCCCTCTCGCCAGGCCCGTTGGCCGCCCCCTGCGATGGCGGCGCCCCTGACGGGGGAGACGCCTCTCCCGGGAACAAAGGACGGCGCCGCGCCCCAACCACCGGACCTGCATTACGATATCTCTACCCATAGATATACACATAATCCAACACCATAATACACATCCATAGATGCTACTGTATATATCTAAATATATTTTATGTTTTATTATATTCCGCCCCTAAAATGAAAGATAGGAAAGGGGTTTGCAGTATATACTCTCTACACTTTAGGGGACTTCGATACGATATCTTTGCTTGGTCGAACCTTGGAGTTATAATATGATTGGCTCAATATGGGGTATGTATATACATATATGCGTGATTTTTCTGAAAATGACTTAGTGGAAGTTTGAGCTGATGTTTAATATATTATATATATAAAAACGGTCGCGATGTATGTTTGTGGGTATGTGGCGGACGCGTCGACCAGTATGGAGATTTAAAAAATACAAATTTTAGAATTTCAGGAGTAAATGTGCCTAGAGGTATTTAATATAATAAATACACGCGAACGAGGCGTATAACCAATCAGCGTGAAGTGGTCTAAAACGTTTAACGATAAATTCTGACCAATGAATGTATTTTAAGCATCCGCTATAGGGATGTGGCGTGACGACCGATCGTGTCGTGGAGACATAGGGAAGCAGAGAAGCGGGGAATTGGGGGGGGGGGGGTATGGAGCGTCTGACATGTCCTCCTGATATTGAGCGCCTGACTTGGAACGGGTGACGTCAGCGTCAGATGCGCTACGCGGGAGCAGACACGTGTACTCACATCCCTGTAGACACACACAAATACCCGCACAAACATTCATTTATCATTTCGAACGGGCGAACGGGTTGGATGGGTGAGCGCGTAATGCACCCACTCAACATTTTACTATTAATACGTGCGCGTGCCTATAAATCACCTTGCATTACATATATATTTATATATAACATATAACTTTTTTTAATTCGGGTATCAATTCTTTTCCGAAACCACCCGTTGAAATCAACGGGCACAACATTAGTACATACATATGTATTTACTGTGCGGAATTTGCGTTTACTTTGATTTATCTTCATAGCAATTGTAGAGATACAATATTACTTAGTTTAGTCAACAAAAAGTACAGTACATATAAATTTAGCATTTGCATAAAAAAATTCATAAGTTTGTATAATGATTTGCAGAAAGGTCTATTTATGTATATATGTATGTAAACAACTACATCCGTGGCTTGTCTATATAATGTCGAAACGACATAAATAGCTATTATTGATAGACAGCTCGAACCAGAACTGTGTTCCCTTCATTCAATGGGTGTTATTTATATTAATAGACTTGCGTGGTCGTTGTCACAGATCGCTAACGGTAGATTACGAGAGGTTTCGCCACGACAATTAGCATAGTCTGACCTTGGACAGGCGAAGTACTTTAACCCTTGTTTATAAACCACTTCATTTCGGCACCACCGTATCGATTAGCTTATTACATTGTACTACACAGGCGTTCAGTAATTTAATTACTTTAATAGCTTCCTTCGACAATCACGATATGAGATCAATCAACCACAAATCTTTCGATTGAAAGTGACTGTTGCATTGGGAAGGAGGGCAACACGAAACTATTGAAAAATAAAAACAGCACACGTATTGACCTTCTACTAGAATGAATGAAACGGCCATGGTGGTTGGTTCTTAGTGGTCATATTTCTAGTATTGCGGCTAATGGTGGTGTAGGTAACGAGTCATGACAGCTAAATGACACGCCATCCCTTGTTGTGGCATGATCGCCACCTGCCATCGGTTAAATTCCATTCACCTACATATTATAGTACCTCTCGATTAATGATCGGTTTCCTTTATACCGCTCAAATATAGCAGTAGTTCGGCTAATTGGCCGCATGAAAAACAACAGTGTATGGTTTTTTTTTGCCCCGAGTTGTATTATAGTAGTGGCACCTACCCTTTGTTTCATCGGTGGCACTTTTGTATAAGTAGCTAATTATACTAAATTTAATTTTAATAAGTGTGGGTTGATGTATTTTACAGTTGACTCTATAATGTGTACTTACATACATATTAGTAGGCTATGTTTAACAAGTCTTGGGTCACTGAAACGTTTTCGATCTACATATGTTGATTCAAATGATTAAGAGCCATTAAAATAAGTTCGGTATACGAAAGTATGTAGGTACCAAATCAGAAAAATCTCTTTGTGTTTGAATATATAGACACCAGGGCCGGTACGAGGGTGAGGCGAGCGAAGTACTTGCCTCAGGTGAACGATGGAAAGTGACTTCAAAAAATGATGAAAAAAGTCACAATAATTGACTTCACAATTGGAATTGTCTACAGATTGGAATTGTAAGATGACAGATTTCAACAATCCGTTCTTTATAATAGTACATTTTTATTTATAGTAGAAATTAAAAGAGTGATAGATATTTTAATAACACAACTAAATGAAGATAAAAAATACTGTATTAGTTTTATAATTAAGACTTTAAAAGATACTCTTCTTCGAACAGTGTCCCATTGAGCTCATATTCTACACCAGGGTTTCTCAAACATTTGAAAAAATTCAATAAGGATAATATTTTCCTTCTGATATTCTAATCTTTATTCATATTGTAAATATTAGATTGTATGTACATACATACATATGTACATATACCTATATAGTGTTTTTAAATTTTATGTCATCTAAACCCCCCCCCTTTTCCATTAAATTAATATTAGGCCCTCCTTTAGTATTGTGTGTGTAATATTTTATTTTTGTTTAATTTTATATTTATTGAAAATAAACTATAGGGGCGCAAATATTTTTTTTGTCCCGGGTGACAAAATGTCTAGTCCCGGCTCTGATAGACACATCATATATAGTAAATTTTAGATAAAAAAGTAAAGTATAAAGTCAATATGAGAATAAGTAATGCTTAACTTGTTTCTTGATTTTATAATGTTTTATTGGTTCAATTCGTATATAACTTTATGTGCATCATGTCTGAATTGCTGTAGATGATTTTCTTGTAAATTACAAAGTGATTTTGACCAAAATAAGAGCTCAACATTTGTGATATGCTAATGTTTTCTTGTTGCTAAATTTTGTTACTTAAATTGTAACAAAATCAAGGCTAAATTTAGGTAAACTTTCGTGTCAAATATATTGAAAATAATTTGCAGCGATGCTATAAACAAAAACGGCCAATAAAGCGTTGAATTTTCGCAGGGGAGAAATTAATCCAAAAATGAATGAATTCAAATGCATTTTATTGATCTAATAATTAAATGCGTCATGGATGATGTCATATAGGGTGATTTATCGCCAAACATTTATCGCAATCGTTTTTACATTCTTATATAAAATTTGCTATATTGTAATCAGGTTTAGAGACAGGTATGAAATAGAAAATGATAATACTTCAATAGCAGCGCAATCATATTGTTTGTGTATACTAGATTCAATAATGATGTATGTATAGACGTTTCGCTATCGAAATCGGTCAAGTTAAATGTTGCGTTACTCGATGTGCAGTGTTCAGTCATACATAAAACGATTTCAATGCGATATAAAAAATAGCACTCAATCGCATTATTCAATCTATTATATTCGATTTTAATGAGCGACAGGAAAAACTATGAAAATTCATAATCGCGTCGAGATCTTTTGCAAACAATGTGCAAAAACTTGCAGGTGAAACCGGCCGCCAAGGTAACTTTGAAACCTTTGTCTTAGACCGCTCATATAAGATTTACATTAGAATTGAACAGTTCAAATAAAACTTTAAATGGTTTATTTCGATTTATACCACTATTATAAGACGTTTATTGAATTATTATAATTAAAAGAAAATCACACACAACAATACGAAATGAGAGATTATCCGATATCAATTAAGCACATACGTTGTGACACCGGTTGTGAAGTTGACGTGCGCTCAAGTGAGAGCATCAAGATTGCATTGTCGTCGGTGCATCATTGCATTCTTCGATCGAAAAGAAAACTGCATCCAGTTCCCATATTAACATTTCGCCGAGAACGAGCAAAGGGAACGTGACCGCACATAATGATAATGTTCGTAATTTATATGTATGTATGTGGAAGAAGACTCGCTACCGTACAATTATGACAACAGACAACGGTTCTTCGATTAAAAAAAGGCATGAAATAAATAGCATATAGACGCGTTAATTGAAAAACGATGGAAAACACCTAAATGATCGCTGGAGCGTAGAAGACAGATAGGCGATGCACCTTGAGTGCAACCAATTAGGAAAATCGCGAAGCGAAATTGACGGGTTTCGCGCTTACAGATTTAATGCGCGCGTTCAAATCGTCGCTACTATATACATACAAAGCTCAACTTTTGACGCCGTTTTAATGATACGAATTCAGTCTTTATAAAGATTAGAATACATATACTGATTTTTATATATTTAAATATAGTATATAAGAAACATTTTAAAATTATTATGTAGTACGGTACTTATGTAACAGTTTTATTTCCCAGTGGTCGTGTACGGAACGTTAGTGTGTCAGCTGTGTTGCAATTAGGGGTGTCCATGTCGGCCAGATGCTACGGCAGTTGGTCACCCCTGCCGCCCTTTACCTCTGCGACTCTGTATTTTGACATTTCCAACATTTAATTACGACGTTCGGTCATTAGAGGTGGCTGGCGGCCCCTTTCGCCCAACATTGAACAGATCCTTATCCTAACCGAAGGACATTCCTCGCGCTCCTTTGCTCGGACCGTACACGTGTACCGTTTTAAATATTATAATTGCCGACTTGCAAACTACAAATTTGCCACAAAATACTAATAAAGTATAAACTGGACATTGTAAAAAATATTTCAGGAACCTTTATACAATACATTCGAATTAAAATTACGTAAATACATTTACTTAATTAGAAACCGTTTGAATTACTCAATAATGAAAATGTAATTGAAAATTCATTTGCTTTAACAAGGAATTTGCTTCAAACAGATTTTTGATTTTTATGATGAACACTATTAAATGCACATTTTGAGGAAATTAACTTGTTAAGATTATTATAATTAAAATTGCTTATTGTATGGGAGATAAAATTTCAAGAATTATTTAATACATACTTTTATACAATGTTACATTATGTAACATTGTATAAACGTATGTATCATCATCTACATCTATGTACATACAATCCACTGCTGGATGAAGGCCACTCCAAAACGCTTCAACTGTTTTTTGTTTATACATTTACCTACCTTGCGGCGATCTTTTCACCCTTGTAGATTCTGTCGGGTACCCCTCTAGCACTTATTTATGTTCATTACACTTCTCTCTTCCATTCTTCTAGTCACGAGACTCGCTCATTACCATTTAAATCTCTTCATTCTCTCCACTATATCCACTACCCTTGTCATACTTCTCACCCAAGTATTCCGTTTCCTATCTCTTCTCGTTATGCCGAGAAATGTAAAGTAAATCGATTTCAATGCAAATATGTATATGAGTTTATATTTATTAAAAATTATTTTTTGTAAATAGAATGAATGATACTTAAACACTTTTTTTTTGTAAATAGAATTATATTTTTGACCCTCAGTTAATTATTTACATATATAGATATATAGTTTTAAATCTTTTGATAAAATTGAAATAGTTTTAAATTTAATCTTTTGATAAAATTGAAATAGTTTTATTAAATATGTATATTCGAATAATGAGGCATTTACTACTAAATTTCATAAAATACACGAGGGTTGGATTTTAATTGTATACTGATGATATGTAATAGGTTTGATCGACTTATTTATTCATTCTATTTATGAATTAATAAATATGTAACATATGTGTGTTTAGTAAGGCAATGGAAGAAGGCATTCAACGAAAAATTCTCAGTATTGCAGATAGTAATTTAAAAAATTACAGGCTTGGCGCAGATCATTATATCATTGCTAATAGAAATAAATCAACTCGATATACACGGCCTGTTGATTCGTGTAAAAGATTCCCACTTATGCGATCAATGAGCATGAAAACATTATAAGATAGACATTTAGAGGTGTTCAGTACAGAAAGGCTTTTTTTGACGAGGTCTCCCACTCACCAAAGCATTCCGTTTTCAGATTTCACTTACGATATTAATTTGAAGAAATTGTGCGTGTCAGAGCGAACGTGGCGAATTTCGCACTGTGCAACAGTCAATTAGCGGGAAATTAGCATAGGCAGTGCGCACGCGCTCCCCAAGAACCCACAATTACTATTTATGTTGGGTACCCCGGCGTTGGTAGGAAATGAGTTAACGCAATGGTCGGTTATCGGCTCCCCGAAAAACGGCCCGGCAATTCATCATCGCAAGTCAACATCAAGATTGATGATTGTAATTCGGGTGACGCACTCTTGTTTGGCCACCGCTCACACTTAAAAGCCACTTTATTTTCTTTCGGTCGCGATTTTTGCGCCACCGTGTATGTGTGCACATACGAATCGTACGCAATTTTATTATATAAATACATATTATATTTATATATGTATTATATATATCGGCGGGAAAAATTTCACACGTAATTACGCGTCATCGATCGAAAATGAAACGCAATTTGTTCGACCGTGTTAAATTTGGATACTAATAATATACTGTAGGTTTTAGTCTGTCATTGTTATTTGAATGAGCTTTTATGTGTTATTATTTTTTTGTTATATTATTGAAGACTTCTTCATTCATAATCAAGATTTTATCTTTTGATTTGATGTCATTATTTAGATTTTGTATAATTTTGTTAATGTAGTGTATTGTACATATATTTTTATTTTGTTCAATATCTATAGAATAACGCACTTTGAGATTATATTATCGTTTTTTTTTAATATTTAATAAATATAATAAAACCATATCGTTCTATATTATAATTAAATTAAATATGTTCAAATATACATTAAGTTTTATTTTAAAATATGTACATATGTATGTTTATGTAATATATTTTTTGATTTTGTATGTTATTCATATGTACATACATACAAGTATGTACATTGGAATTTGCGTATACTATTTGGAACCTTCATTTTAAAATAGGATATAATATGTACATATGTATCGGAAGGTTTTAAAGAAGAATTGCAAAGAGTGCTTTCCGAACAGTAATCACTTTCATATGATATGAAATTAATAATAAAAAGCTAGTTAAAATAATGAATCTTTCCATATTAGAGATGAAAAGAATGAGAGGTGACCTAATCGATGTTTGCATAATTATTATTAGTATACTACAATTGTGCTATAATTAACTTTTTTATGTTTAGCCACAACATTCGTCTTAGAAGTCATTCTCTCAGACTCCAAAATGATATTAATTATTAAAAATCAGAATCCTCTTCGAATAGAGTGGTTAAAATTTGAAATTGTCTACCTAATGAATTAGTAACTTCTAGTGGCCAAAACCTCTTTCAAAACTGTAATATATTGTTTTAGTTCTTTTTTTTTATTTTATTTCTTCTACATATGTATAGTTTTAGTTTTTATTTTAAATTTTTGTAACATTATAATTAACAAGCCCCTTGGGCCCACAGCTATGTCATGCTGCCTCTCACTAGCATTTTCTAAATAAATAAAAATGAATTACAATAAGAAATATTATTTATAAGATTAAATTTGGATTTGAGGATAAGAACGATACAACTCGATATGTAAAATGAACAACGTTAAATTTGCAAAAAATATGCAATTCATTTTAAATGTTTAAAATTATTATTATTTCTATTTAATTGTTATTTTTGTAACAATTGTTATTTTTTGGTTTTATATATTATATTATATTTGTTTATAAATACGATATTGTTATATTTCAAAGCTACGCTTAATACAATTTTACTTTATAAAGTGCTAAATAAATTTAGAACTTTTCAAAAAAATTTTTTTGATCACAGAGCAGTTTAAATAAATAAAACATAAGCAGTGAAATAATTTGTGCAAATTCAACAAAATGCACACTGCGATAACTGGTTTCGGCTTTCGAATGACACGACAGGTGCATGGAGCAGTAGCAAGTAATACATGATAATCGAGCATAAATGTTACACGTTGTTAACCGTCATATATTAATTGTTTCATACATTACGCACACCTCATTATTTTTAAAATTAAAAAAAAAAAACCAACTTTCAAACCACACCTCGCAGACACGAGCCACGATCGATCTCGTACGTGCTCACCACTTATGTACTCATATGTACATATGTACATACATAGGAACGGGTGGGAGGCTTTTCTTCGGAAGCTTCCTTCCAACAAAGCGAACACGGTGAGTGGAAAAATGACAATGGCGTCGGGTTTTCAGGGGATTTCAGGGGTAGTTCGGTAGAGGCTCGTCGAAATTGCGGTCTGGTTTGGGTTAGCCCCGGAAATGGCTTTCGCAGCTCCCGGGGCTGACGGCTTCCTGCCTTAGGAAGTACGAGCTTTTAGTATCGGCTATTAGCGCGGGGTCCCCGTCACCCCGACACAATCGTAAAAACTCGTATTTATAACCCTGCAGACGCGATACAGCCCGCCAGGGGTGGAAAACTGCGGGGGGTCGCGAACTAGAGTGGCGCCATTAGCTCTGCTCGACATATTTTCCCCCGGTTGAAAATGTTTTCAAATCACGACACGAAATCCCTGGAACATGCCGAGTGGCTTTTTGTGTCATTTTACATACTCTCCGCTCCCGTTATAAAATTTTCGCGTTTTTCCCGTTGGAAAATTTTGCGCATTTGAATATTTGCGCGTTGCCGTAGTCAGACTGCGGCGCGGTGTCACGTTAATTTTCGCCGCATGATATATTGTACGGATTTGATGTTTTCTGGGTAATTATTTAGCGTACGATATTTTTTAAATGTGACTTTGCAATAGTAGGTGTATTCGATTATCATAATATTGCCATTCATCATAAAGTAAATACACATGTTTGTGAAAAAAACGTGACCATATATTTTGAATACTGACAGAATACGATATAACTAGATGTAACTATGTGCATATAATTCAAACCAGTCAGTGGTAGATAACAAAAATACTTATAATATTTAAGTTTTGTGTGTAATATGGTCATTGAATTTGATTTTGTTCAGCTGAAAAAGTGATGAAATGTATACTAATATGAAGGAAAACATTTAAGTTTTTTGATTTATTCATTGTACGCATAGAAGTACCAAGCAATAGTACAGTGAGAAGGGCCGAATATTGTAAGAAAGGGTAATAATATTGGACTTGGAAGAAAGTAGAATGACAATGGGTGGGTTATACGATTGAAAAATTGAAAAAAGTGAGAAAAGTAATATCAAATTCGTACTTATGTAAATGTTACAGTGAATCTGCATTCTCCAGTGAAATTAAACGTTTACTGTAGAAGTATTCTCAGTCGGTGAGAGCATATCATACAAATCAGGACATTGAAAACATGCTGTCAACTTGGATGCTAAATGATAACAGCAACAATTGAAAGAAAGGATTGAAGACTGTCCAATTAAGGAAAAATAGGGCATTCCATTCAGGAATCAAATGGTCCCATGTGAAGCTCTATTTGGGAAAACTGCAAAAGTTGGTCTACATCATCAAATTTGCCTTTTGATTAAATATTTAAACACTGAAAAATATAATGAAAAACTTTGGCTCGAGGTAGAAGAAGGAGACAAAACAGTAATAGAAGTATCGGTAGTAAATGTTAAGTAATTGGAATATGAATTCTCTAAAATGCCAGTGAAAGTATGTTTTCACTACCAGTATGAAATCGCTGTAACATTTATTTAATGTAAAAATTGCCGAACTCTGTTCTATACTACAGGAACTTTAGAAGTGTTATATGCATACATTTGGAATAAGTTAAGCTAGGCATTATTATTTAATTAAATTTACGATTTTAGATAGTAAATATCTAGTTCCTTAACTTTTGTAAATCATATACTTTATATACGAAGATATAAAACCAAATGTTTGAATGCACGTATGTGAACTCTTTTTGTAATTTTATATCGTTTGAATAATCGCCAAAAAAATTTGCATTTGAAATCAATTTGTCTGTTTGGTTCATTAAAAAAAAGGGTTGAACTGATTTTTTAAAATTATTGTTATAGCGTAATGAATACTTTCAGATGCTAAAATACGTACATTATGAAAAGTTTTTGTGATATTTATTATGCAAAATGGTAGAGAAATTATTATACATAGTTCAATGATTGATTTTGTCGCAAAGCACCATACCTTAAACTTTCCGGAATTAAATTTATTACCACGCCAAAAATAAAAATTGTAAACGTGCGTGCGTATTATTAAATTAATTCGATCATAATTTAAATTTTCACAAAATACGTACAGTAATAAATACCTTATTAATTCAATAATATACAGTTTACAACGTAGCATACGTACAATTTAAAAATGTAACACCAGCAAGGTTGCATTTATAACTAATTTTAAAATGTTTAAAAATAATATTTGATTACATATATTTTTCAAATGTAATCAAATTCTAAACTATGCTCTGAATTACATATAAGAGAATGTATGTATGTATATAAATATGTATTTATGTGTAATATGTTGCTTTTAATTGGGAATTAGTGCGATGTATGCGAATTATGCTCGGAGGAATCGCAGTTTCGCGGCGATTCAATTAAAATTATTTATTATAAATGCGCGGAAAAAAGGGAAAAAATGCATTTCGACGATGCATTTTCTAAAATGAGTTAATGCACCGCCGCTTATTGCGCTCTGTTTTCCGCAAATTGCGCACCTTTAGCAATTTCGCTCGAAGCGTAGAAATTATAAACAATTTAACGAAATTCTTATAATTACGCGCAAGTCGAATCGAACCGGGAAATTTTATTTTTTCTTAAACAAAAATTATTCAAAAATATTTTACCATACATATAAATATACTCAGATATATTGTTATCATTATCACTATTTTCTTATACCGAAGCTGGATCGTCATCATCACCCATTTCACCGTTTTCGAATGCAAATAACTCGGAGCGCATTAGCGGTAACCGAGTCCGCATTAAAGTCTCGTTACCGACAGGAAAGAAATTTTCCATGTAAACGCGCGGATAAAAAGTCTTTCCTGTTTTAAAAATTCAAAATCAGAATCGATTTTTCACACAAAATCGCGTCGACGTTTTAACTCGTCAGTTAAATTTATCGTTCGTTGAATGGCGTTTAATTCGACTGCAATATTATATAAAAACGTCGAGAGGACGCATGATGAATTACTCACTGCTCACTCTCGCGATGAGTCGGAATTTGACGAGCAGATGTCTCTTATGATGCACTTGAGTCGTTTATTTTTATCATCATCAGTGACAGGACATCTCAAGCTGTACGCATCATCGCGATGCTATCACCTGTTTCGATTTTCAGTCGAAAGATGATTTGATATGTGATTAGTGGTTAGTATGAAGGCTATTGATAAATAAATGTAACATTTTCGTTAAGAATTTGTGGAGAAGAGTTAATTTACATATGTATGTACATATATACATACAGGGACCATTTATAAAAACATGTTTAAGCTTTTGAAGCAAAAAGATTAATTTCTTATATATAAATTGACGTTGTATGGAAATTAAGGTAATTTCTCATTAATTACAAATGTCTTATGATAACACCCAACGGAAGTTAAATAATCATTTTTTTATTGTTTGCAATAAATTGTTATTTTAGTTTTATACATAACGGATAAAGTGCAATGCAATGTATTTTATACATTATGAAACTGTCAAAATGTCTGAAATTAATTATTTGTGTAATTTATTTGGATAATATTCTATAAAAAAATTTGGGTTGTTTTTTAGATATGTATTTTTATACAGGCAATACCATACATACAAGGCTTAATTGTAAAACAATATAGAGTATTTGAACTATATTATAACAAAGTAGCCAAATTGCTAAGCTTTGCTTTGGCGGATGAGAAAGTTTGAAAATTAATCTAAAATATGAAAGTTTGTAAAAAAAATGTTGATTTGCATAGTAGACAAGAAAACAAACATTATATGTAGTTAAACTTTAAAGGCATGTATTTATTTGGTCAGTAAATATAATAGATGATCAGTTAGTTAAATTATCGTTCACTGACTGCTTGACTATTTTCTGTTTGTCAAAAAATACTTTTATACACTAAGTGGTTTACTCAACGTTCATTTTTATCTACATTCATATATGTACTCGTATTTATAGAAAACTACTATCATTATATTTTCGAAAAAAATACTGACCAATTAATTTGTTGCCGACTTTAAAAAGATTTACCAATCTTTTGTTCATGAAATTCGATTGATATAAGAATGAAATAACTCTATCCAAAAATTTCATTTATTCAACTTAAACTTTAAATGAAATTAAAATTATTTAATCAATGTATTTATTCAAAAATTAATTTTTGAATGAAAAATTGCTTCTATCAAATAGTTCCTTACGACATGTTATACTATATATGTACATATGTAGGTATATAGTATAACATATGTAGGTAGTATAAAATGTAATCAGCATACATATGTAGGTAGTATAAAATGTAATCAGCAGCGTGGACTAGTGGTTAGCATATATGCTTTCGATCATAGTGGTCACGCGCTCGAGTCCCACTGGTCGCCGCTGGCCAGACCTCGGTTTATGATTCCAGGTGGATCGTTTCCTATGAGAGCTTGTAAATTTATCTGATTTACCTTTAAACAGTTCCAAAAAATTGGCAGCCTTTACCCCATCCTCAATTTTCTAGTTTTCAGCATCTCGAATTTCGCTGAATCGTATAAAAATGCTGGAAATTGGTCCATAAATGTCTCGCAAATTTTTCGATTTATATAGAAAAAAAAAGCTCCGAAAATGTAAGTTTATCAAAAATGTATCCATAGATGTTGCTCTGTTAAAATTATTCTAAAAATATCGCTGTTTGTACTTGGCCAGGAAGGCGTATTTAGGTATATCTGTTGGGTCTTCCTGATATATAGTATATGTGTATGTGTATGTATGCATGTACGTATGTAATCGTATTAACCAGCAGCGTGATCTAGCGGTGAGTATTGAATTCTTTCGTGCTTGATGTCACGGGTTCGATTCCCACTAAGAGTCTCGTTGTTGGCCAGACCTTGGTTTGTCGAGATCGATCGTTTCTTATCAGAATTTGCCAATTTTTCTGATTTGCATTGAAAAGATTCCTGTAAAATTGGCTTTTCCTTCCCAATTTTCTGTTGCAAACCTTGAGCTATTGTTATATGTATCTGAGGTTTTGCCAGATTTCTCACCATAGATATCTCACTATTACATGAAAATTTTCATAGTTACATGAAAAATGTTATTAATCGTATTTATACGATGTTTGTAATAATATCTGACCATAGATGTCAGGTATTGTTTCGATTTACACGTGTATGTATGTCATAATTATGTATTTAGATGTCTCGTTAATTATGAGTTTTCAATGTCTTGTAATAAATTAGCTATAGTGACGACCTGGAGCTAATCTGTAATGTGACTATGGCGAAATTAAAATAAATAAATAGTAAGTTCTAATATTAGCATAAATGGAAATGCATTTATAGTTGCTGTTATATGTACACATGTATATATGTAGGTAGGTTGCGATATACCGAATGGTCTGAAAAACATCGGATATCCTAAATTTATAATCAGTTTCCCAAAAATTTTGCTCGAATTACAGTAGGCTGCGTAGCCCGGTAGCAAGATCAGTTGCCTGCGACACGAGAGGCTCTCGCACCGATTTCCCGACAATATAACCAGGCAATAAACACCTGCCGACGTTAGACACGCACCGCACCGAACTCACGACACGACAAAACGACCTAAACTACCCATTTAAACACCTCGTATAGCAATAAAAATTAAAAAACAACTCCACACATACCTGAGAAATGTGCATCAAAACAATTTTCTCTATTGTGTTCTATTTTTTTTTTTAAATTTTAGATGCTGTGTTGTACTAAGTGACTTTTTATTGGCGATTCGATTCAGTCAATTACGTCAATGGTAATTGATTGCAATAACGATGCAATTAATTTTAATTGTCACCAGCAAAGTGTCAGTGTAATTCTCTCGCGCGGATTAATATTCATTTTTTTATTGTTCGTCAGCTACAATAGAATTTGTTTATAAAAATTATATTTTAATATACTCCCGACGACAATACAATGAATTTATGCGTTTTGTTTTTATTGTTTTAATGGACATAAATAAAATGGGACGCAATTGCATTGAAATGTACTGGAAATATATTCTAATGTGATTATAATACCACTTTATTGTCATAGTACTGATTGAATCAAAAGAAAATAAGTACCTTTTTTATAATGGTTTAATTTAAATAAGCATTTATACATATATTTATATGTACACTAGCTGAACCCGGTATGCGTTCCCGTTTCTCGATGTGTTTCGATAAGTGAATGTTTCAGTTTCAAATTAATACTTGATAATCAAATTAAATTACAGTAATGATAATTTGTCGGAAAAACGCAGGCGGCGAAAGCCGTGTCATCATAAACCAACTGGTAACGTGGTTACCAACGAACACATTTCCTTGCGCTTCAAACTTTCGCGTCGGTAAAATCGTAATTTACGAATATTATTATTAAGAGGGTTTTTCCCGTTTTTTTTCACAGAAAGCTTCCAGGACATGCGTACAATAAATCTTGAAAGTTTCATCGTAATCGGTTGAGTAGATTAGGAGCCTATACGAGACAGACAGACAAGTAGACAAACAGACATTCATTTTTATATACATATATAGATAGATATGAGCCGTTATATTTGAAAGTGGCGTAAGTCAATTTTCCTTCATTTCGATAAATACATATTCGACAATGTTTTGCGTTTAACAATATAAACAAATACTGGTGACCTGTTATACGTTTATTTTTCTTTTACGAGATTCTAGACATATCAAATTAAATGAAGTGATAACAATTTCTGAATTGTGTCAAACAGATATCTATAGTGATTTTGGAACTGAAAATTGGACTTCTGCCACTTTCAAATATAACGGCTCATATAATATGTTGAGCACAGCGAGGAACTGAAGTTAACTGTTTATGACACAATTTGAGAATAAAATGAAATGTATGTACATAACGTACGTATATGTCTGTCTGTGCGTCGCAAATAATACATAAAAATGATTTGTTGTTATATTTTTATCTAAAACACATTTTCAAAGCTTGGAAATATTTATTTTTTAATTGGATTTTATATAATATTTTTAGTACAATTCATTAAGACAAACATTTGACCATTGATGTTCATTCATTGATTATTTTGGGATTGTTTATATTATATTTAATCAGCAAGTATTATAACTCAAATACGTACATTTACGAATGTACATACATATGGATGTATGAAAGTGTATATTTAGATAAAAGTAAGCTAAAAGTCTGTACCTTAGAAAGGTGTTATTACTATAATACTAAAATTGGGTATATGGAGGTCGTTTCCACTATACATATTAATATTTGAAGAATATTATAATTTGAAGAAAATCTACCAAAAGTTCAATTGTTTTTATATTTTTTTCTTGAATATATTTAGTATAAATATTAACATTAGCATAAATATCGAATACAATATAAAAGCTACTTTGAATTTATCATTCATATGTATTTATAACTTCATGTCATTTCAAATTAGACTACTTTTACCTATACATATGAGTTTATGTATGTATGTGCCTATATTTTCATTTGACGCTTTATATTTTTCTTAGACTAAAATCATGAAAGAAAAAAAACACAATTAGGCTGAGAGCGAGAACCGTACAAATTGGTCGGACACGGATTCGAACAAGCAGAGCCGAACTGGTTAAAAAGATTAAAACAATTACCCGATGAAATTTTGATACGTTTCGTTCACACGGATATTTGCGCGCGCACACGCGCGTCGTAAAATTAATTGTACGTGAAAATGCCCACTTCATCGCCGTTAAATATATTTTATTTATATAATACACACAAACACCTGCGTTCCTCAAACTTTATGATGAAAAATAAATCACTTCGACGTGTTCGGTTACGGTCGGCGAGCCAATTGAGTACCCGTCAAAAGCTGTTGAAATTTGCATCGCGTTCGTTTGAATTGCTCGTGGTTGCTTATTTGAAATGATATTGATCTGTTGTTGGTATGTTATATCAATCAGTAGAGCATGTTGTGGATTTTTGCTGGAGTTTGCGGTTAATAGAATACCTAAGTATTGAAAATTGACGGGTATGCAGTTAATTTGCCATGAGCAAATTGTTCGTGGATTCTGTATTGGGTTAGTCGGTAATGTACATATTGCTGAGAAGGCAGTATGAAGCTTTACGTCATTACACGTCATGTATGTAAGTTTAACTCGTGTTTGTTGGTCTGATTTAAAAGTACATATATACATATAATTTTTTATATGTGAATTTTAGTACTGAATAAATATCGTCGTATATAATAATTGTCTAATGCGTGCGTGCGTGCGTGTGTGCGAAGTACTCGCTGTTAACATCATGCTCCATCTTTCTTTCTCCCCTTGGAATCGTATATGTGGAAAGAGAGGTGGCATAGTGTGGGTTTCGTTCACTTTTATAGTGGAACTTCGTTCACACTTATAATATTTTAAATTTATTCTCTTGTTTATGTCGGCCGATCAAAGGGCTGCTTCCGTTGATCCAAACTGTGGTATTTTACCGAGTGTACAAGTATATGCACATAGACCACTAGTGTAATATAATATTTTGTATCTCAGGTAGAGTATTTTGTATGCCATGATGGCCATTACATATCCAAATACATATTTTCTTATTTTTGTCTTCACGTTCTGTCTGAGGATCGCGGTATGAAGGTCATGCATCCGTCTGGTCCAAATATAAAATGTACTAAATCATAAGTATACGTCTCTCCAAAGTACCTTGGTGAACAATGATAAAAACTAGAATTTTCTTTTTTTGTGGAGATGATACTACACATACGTAGGTATTGTCAATAAAAAAGACATATGGTTTGAAAAAATGTTTTAATCACGTTTGGCTAATGTAAATGCAAAAAATTATTTCAGATAATATTTACATACATATGTACATATGTACGTATATGAATATACGTAAGCTATGATTAACCAAATAAATAAAAATTAATAATAATAGCATTAATTACTAATAATTTCATTTAAAGGCAAAACCATTATCTTTGCATATTATTTCCACCATAAAATGTGTGGATTCTTCACATTCAATTTTGAAGATTTTGACGACTTGGACAGGCTCCCCCCCCCCATCTCAAGATGTTAGATGTAGACTTCAGATTTTTTCATAGAAATCTTTAGATTTAAAAGGGAGAAACTATTTGCTATTACGTAGTACTTTCTATGAAAATCAAATTATACATTTAGATTATATAAGTATATGGATATGAACATAATAGTTTGTTAAGATACGTACGATTGGCTTTAGTTTAAGTCCTAACAGTCAAAATCTTCAAATGTCTATTTGAAGATTTTGATTCACCAGTTATTGCATGAGACTTTTAGCTGTCAAAACTTTTGAGTTGACAAAATCTTTGAGATGTCAAATCCTATGGAAACCGCATTGCGATAGCAATAGCAATCTAGGGTAAGCATACTAATGTATATACATACATACATATAGACTATGGGACAAACGACTGAGAATTCTTAAACATATGTCTAATAGTTTGTGCTTGTACAAACTAGTTAGTTTGCCAATTTGTTATTTTGTACATATATACTAAATCTGGTCAGATCAATTTGTGTATGAATTAGGGTACCGATATACCGGTTTTCCGGTAAATCCTATAAATTTACCGGTATTTACTGTAAATTATTTTATCGCGAATTAAATAAACATTTATAATGGCATATTATTGCATAATATTACATTAAAATTCGATGCAAATGGCGTATTGTGGATTAGGTTTTCTGGAATTTGCTTATTTTCAGTATTTATTTATTTATTTCAAGCTTGGACCATTGTGGCGTTACATACATTCCTATGAAATGTAGCAATTTCAAATTGATAAATTTCATTCTCCAATTTGAAATCGTAATAAATGCGATCACACGGTTGTTTTGATTATGATCGAAACTTACAAATGGTCCAAACTTCAATGTGATTGGTTAAAAATAAAATTTATTTTTTATTACGAATTTACTGTAATACATTTATTTGACATTATTCAACTGAGATTTATTTTTAATTATTTACGATTCAATCTAGGTTAACGTTTTTAGGAAAGGCAGCTACACACAGTTATCTAATCCACGTTTTTGTTTTTCATTTTTCGGTATATACCGGTATACCGGTAGTAGGAAAAATCATTTACCGTTTATCAGTTTATGAAATTTGACGGTAAATTGCAATCCCTAGTATGTTCATGAATTAATGAAATGTACTACACTTGGACTGTAACATGTAAATACATATGTATGTAGGTCTAAGAACTATCTGATCATTGTTGAAACGTTTCCTTAAAAAATTGGCAAAAAAAATAATCATCCTACCTGCTGTCACAAATCTTCTGGATTATGTATGTATGTACAACTTGTAAAAAAATATGTACAAGTCTAAAGTCTATAGATGTCGCAATAGATTAATTACACTGTTCGATAAATGACGACTTTTTTGACTTTGACGTTCGACAAATGACGACGAACAGGAAATTGACAGATTTTGAGACATCGACCGAACAACACCAAGATATAGAAAAATCGCGCGATTTAAAAAACACATATATCTCTAAATCTCTGAGCCAATCAACATTTTTTATTACCAGATTCGTGTTTACTGGGCATAGATCTATAGGAAAAGTCATATCTCGTCTCTGAACCATTTTTCGTGTAGAACAGTGTTAATTAATTGTTAATTTCGTGTTCTTCAGCCTCTCGAAATACAGTGATTTTTTTATTTTTTTTACATAGATATATACCAGGAAGGCTTCAATGCGCCTTCATTTTATGTAATAATTTTATTTTTTATTTTTATTTTTATTTTATTAATTGAAAAATCAACAGACGTACATAGATATGTATAAAAAAACAAATAGTAAATAAATAATATATGTAACATCCGAGTCCAATAATAGATTTTTACAAAAATGAAAAAAGATAAATATGAGGAAAACAAATTAAAAAGTAAAGAATAAAGGCATGAAAAAATAAATAGAACATTGCATAATTAAACTATAGTATTAAAATATTTGGAAAAGGTTATAAAATAGAATATAAGAAGAAATTGAAATTTACAAATATAAAACAAATGAAAAAGGTAAATACAAAATAAACAAATGAAAAGGAAAAGAATGAAAGCTATAATATGATTACATAGCACATTAAATAACTAAACTAAAGTATAAAAATATTGGAAATATTGGAAAAATAGAATAGGAGAAGAAATGAATCAATCGGTCAAGATTCTCTTGATGTTAGACCTGAATTGATGTAGGGAAATACCAAATAGATCAACCTCATTCAGCTCTCCGTTAAACATACGATAAACGCGCTGCAGATAAAATTATTTTTGGGAATTAGTATTGAAAGGATCAAGTGCAACGCGTCTAGAGTACCGAACTGGGATTCTGAAATTAACCTTATTCAGTAAATCAGAACAATCAAGGAAACCATTTATGAGCTTAAAGAAGAATATAGCATCAGTATGTCGTCGCCTGACAGAAAGATTGTTAAAAGAAATGATTTTTAAAATGTCGGAAACAGTAGAATAATATAACAATTTATGTAATAAAAATGCTGCATTGCTTGTAATTAATGTCCAGGAAGGTGCATTGGGGTCTTCCTGTCAAGCCTTCCTGGTATACATATCTATGTAAAATAAAAATAAAATGTGTTCAGTTGCTGTTGGCAGTCAGTGGTCATTGTCGCCGAAAGTGGGACGTTTGAGTCTTTAGCAAACAACAGGAATTTCAGAATGTATGAAATTTGATCAGGAAGACGAAAAGGGGGAGGTCATCGACTCGAAGGCAGTGTTTTGTAAGAGTGGCGAAACGTGTCGTCAGTGTCAAGTGGGTGCGTGCAGTGGGTGTTGTCCGCGTGGTGTGACGTGGTTGTTGGGTGGTTGTCGTGTGGTGGTTGTGGTAACGAGCGGGGCTCACGCGCGCCCACCGGCTCTGGGTCACGGCCGCACGCCACAGCCACCGCATCTGCATCGGACTGCACTTGCTCCACTGCACCACCACACCACATCACACCACCACCACCGACCACTGCGACTCTCTACATTACACGCACGTAGCGCACCACCACTCGCGATGATGATGATGATGATTTTTGTGTGAATTCGGATTGTCTGGGTTTGAGGTCACGTCGCGGGGGCTGTTTACGTGGGGGCCACGTGGTGGAGCGCACGCGAAGTCCGGCGCCCCTTGCGTGACTCCGCCCGGCGCCGGCGCCCCCGCCGGACGCGCCCCCCCTTCTCTCGTCACCCCCCCATCTCCTTCTCCTCGTCCTCCACACCTGTTGGAGCGTCTTCTCTCGCGGTGATCGCGTGGTCAAACCTGATTTGCGCACGCGGCGTGTCTGTCTGTCTATTCGCGTCCGGCACGATAGCGAGCGCGTGCCGCTCTAAAGCAGACAGACGCAAGAAAGACTCTGAAACAGGTGGCTTGTGACGACCTTCCTTGTTGGGTATCCATGAGTTGAGACGACCTTCAACCCCTTGGGGGGCCGTTGACCGGAAGTGTGTCCTAATCTGTGGGCTAATTGTGTCGAGGGTGTTGACTCTTAGGGCAATTTTATAAAACGATTTCGAGGAATTATATATTTTGAGCTGTTTGTGTAACGGATTGGGTCATATTTGAGAAAATATGATCATCATAATATGCACTTTTGTTTTACTCATAATTTATTTATTTAAAGTTTGGACCATTGTAGCATTACAGGAATTCCTAATGCGCCACAATGGTCAAAAATATGACAAAAAAGAAAAGAAACAAAATAATAACTATAGAAATTAGATATGACAAAAACAAAACATATATATATACACAAACAACACATTTAACATAATCATAAAAAATAATAAGCTATAAAATAGCGGATAATAATAATTACAAATTATAAGAAACAAAGAAGGGAATGTCTTAAATAGAGAAAGAAAAATAAATATATACATACATTGTATGTACATATATACATTTACAAAAATATATTTACACATACTCATAAAAAACATTTGATAATAGCAGATAACGTAAAAATTTAAAATAATAAAATATAGCATAAGGAATAGCTTGTACCTACAGCCAGTTCCAATAAGTAAGAACCAACTGCAAATACAAAACATCCTTGTGAGGCATAAATGGAAGAGAGTAAATCAAAATTCCATTCATAAATCACAATCAATCATGAAATATGCACATTATAAAAAAGGTTTCTTCAAATCCACACATATGTATATTAAACATATTAATTTGAAATTATATTGAAATCAGAAAGTGATGACCACTAGAGGGTAGTTGGGTAGACTATTTGTGAAGAACCGTTTCAACAATAATATCAGATAGATTGGCTAACTCAATCGATTTGAAGTAAAAAATATACAAATCTGACCAACAACACTGCATAAATACTTCAAATCATGAAAAGTATGACTTTTTCAATCGATGTCTAACCAGGGCTTGAACTTGTGTTATGGAAATTTTTCCGTCTATAAATTAATCAAAGGAAGTATGATAATGATTTGATTGAATATACATTGTGTCGTATTTAGTAATTGAAAAATCGTAAATGATTTAGTTAAAAATAAATCTAGCTGCTTTATGAAATTTGAATGATTTGAAGGCTGTCGAATATGATTAAGATTTTCAAATTTAATAAATTTGCAGAACAATATCAGTTACAAGAAGAATTTTTCATAAAAAATTTAAATATTTGAATACTACACGCATATATTTTTTGATTTCGAAATTTATATATGTTTAAATATTTAAATTTGGGTATTACATGTTTTTTCTTTCAATTTTCTGGATACTTTTCATGGCATAACGGTTGAAAATCTATCGAAATATGAGTACGGAAAAGTCTCAGCTACATATTTATATAGGTATGTACATATGTATGTATATGTGAGTATTACATTCAATAATATATAAGCAGTTAAATTTCACTGTTATAGTTAGAGTTTTGATCGATTACTATGTACATATGTAAATCGATCGGAAAGCGTGTCTATTAAAGTAATAAGTGCCATAATTTTGATTATAATTCCTTGAAATAATTGGCTGTAAATCAAAACCAGTAAGAGTAAGTGACACAGATAAAGTATCAAGTGTATATAATACTTACTTATTGCCTAGTTTTCTTCACACAATTATTAGGCACGGTGGCTATAATTTATCTCACTGTTGAGTCACAGTATAAATAGTTCACTTACATTTAATGGATTCAAGCCGATCGATCTATTATACAAATGTACAGTAAGTTAAATGACACGCTTATGAAACACAAACGGTAACAAATGCCTATAATTTAATAAGGAAATACTTGCGATTTTTTTTACATACATACATATATACATATTGTACACAGTAATGAAAGAAAGCACAACCGTATCTTAACGGTAAAAATTGTATATTCAATGCGAAAAAATGAAATCATCGATTTGCAATGCAACGAGGCATCCGGAAGTTGAGGCTTCGGTTACGCCACGTCCTGTCCGAGACTTAACGCTTCAATTTAATTAACGCAAATCCAATTAATCGACTGTAAATTGCATTAGCGAGAAATGCGAAATGCGAAAACCCCACGGGCTGATTTACGGAAGCAATCCGCTAAAGCGAAAACAATGCAAAACCCGAGCGCGAGCTTTAACCACTACAGTGCAGTTAATCTGATTAATTTCA
The DNA here is from genome assembly GCF_051622035.1 of Arctopsyche grandis. Taxonomy (NCBI): domain Eukaryota; kingdom Metazoa; phylum Arthropoda; class Insecta; order Trichoptera; family Hydropsychidae; genus Arctopsyche; species Arctopsyche grandis. The sequence continues at coordinate 12,967,409 of NC_135361.1, read as the reverse complement.
TTTAGCCACTGTGTATCACTTGACACCGTAAGGGTTAACGACTTCGTAGTCCACTGCTTCCAGAGCACTGCTTACATTCGTTTTTTATTTTTAATTTAAACAGTTTACACGTCGATTTACGAGGCGTACGCGTTAATGGACGTCCGTCGAAGTCGACCTGCTATTGAGTGAAAATCGCAACGCGTAATAATACGCCATTAAATAAAATAATTGCGCGTAAATCACGTCGCAAAAAGGCGTTACAGTGAGTCAGATAAGGCGTATTAGTCCAACGGTGGCATTAAAGTCGACTAATTAGCTAAACTAGTACTTTAAGTATCGCCGCGAATCGAAACTACTATAATACCGCATCGATAGAGATTCTCAATCGCATTCTAACAAACGCTGCGATAGTCAAACTTTAACTATAATAAAATTTTAAATATCATTCCGCAGTAAAATGATATTGAACGAGTAGCAATAGCCGTTAAAATCAATTGATTCCGATCTGGCGGTGATTTGAACGCACTTCAGACACGCAACCCGTTCAGAGTGAATCGAAAGTGCTTCAGCGTTTTATTTTCTAGGGGCGGAGTTGTCTGTAATCCCGTTTCAAGCCATTCAGCCATTGGTCTGAACGATCGCGATCGTTTTCAGGGATTCGCCACGAGGTTTAAACCGATTACGCCGAGGATTTACCACTGTCGGAATCAGAATCGGCCATAGTGAGATGCTGCTATTAAATATTTTTTTTTTCGCCAGGAATGTTCGGTATTCGCAGGTCGTTTTGTGTCGATGCGATAACCCCCAGAGTGCGGGGTGAGGGTTAATCCGCAAGGCGACGATATTGATACTTTGTGTGTGCGTGACCGAGGTTCCCCCGAACCGAGAGTTCAATCGGCTAGCTGCACATGCACCGCATTACACATGTTAATGTAATTGCTTTGAAATATTAAACCGGACCCGGATGGGGTTGTGTTTCGGAACACTTCAGATATTGGTTGGAATTTCGCGCCGAATTGTTGTATGGAAGTTGTGGCGGATTTTTAATAGGAAATAATTATTTGAATGAAAATTTTGATTTAAAGAAAAACAAAACAATAGAACAAATATTGTAAATACTAGTTTTTTTCAACGAGTGAAGTGCTTTCGATCGGAATAAGTCGTTCGATATTTTAATACATATTTAGCAATTTTTTCGACTCAACAGTGTTGCAAATATTTCGCACATCATCGGTGTGACATTGTGTGTTTTAATTTCGTGAGTACCTACCTTTAATTTGTAATTATCGATTTAAATTGAGTAGTTTATTTGTTTATATGTTTGGATTAAATTTTATTTTAATGGCGTTTTGAAATATGATCAGTGTAATTAGTGTAATAGAAATCTGATGATGTTAAAAATCAATAATAAAAATGTAATATATCAAGTCGAGTAAAATTTTCACAGAAAAATAAACAATTGGACTTCATTTGTTTTTCATATGAAAATATGTTTTGAATGAATTTTTAACGTAGTTTGTAATTGAAAAAAATGGAATATGTTTTATACATTTTTACATCTACTAACATACATATTAGTGATACGGATACGTAAAAAATAATGCTTATGACACTGATGTCTTAATGTTATGAAAGTTTAAATCTACATATGTATGTATGTAAGTCAATTTATTTACTAGAGCAATGGGTTTATTTTTTGGTGATAATTATTCATGAACAAAAAATGGAACTACTCTTCTACTATCTACATACATACATATGTATAAAGCTTCCATAAGACGTTTTCTTACGTTTTGTGAAGAATATTTTAAATTTAATTCCTTTTTTTTCATTTCTTCAGCTAGCTCAAAAGGTCCGTTTTTCTATTTTGAAAGACACGGTTGTTAAAACGAGATCTTGACACAATGTTCTCTTCTACATACATTCTTCTCGTTTTTGATTGATATTTTATAGATCCAAAAGTACCGCACGTCACGATACTTTTAGTTACTATTGAATATGTATTCAAATGATCTGAGCCCTGTACCATTCACTCGATTACTGTTTTTTTTTTGCATTTTTCAATAAAATAGGATGCATTTCATTAAAAAAAAAAAACCAAAAATGAAAAGACAAGCGGAAACGATCAAAACAACGCGATGAAACCATTTATTTCGAAACACTGATTTGCGTAAAATGAACAATTTCGTGTTTTAATAAGCAACCAAGGATGAAAAATTCGGGTAGAACAATAAAGAAATTGCTAGTAAGATGCGATGTATGTAGTTGCTGTTTCAAATACTCGAGTATTTTTAGATAAAACCACAAAACACTTCAAAATTTTGTATTTTGCAGTATAACTTAAGTCATATATTATATTTATGTATGTATGTAAGTGGAATGACCGTTAATCGAAAAGGTCATCGTCTCATTCATAATCGTAAAACTGTTTATGATAAATATTTTTTTAAAATCTTTATTACAATGATAATAATGCAAGTGTTTGAATTTTGCTTTCATTAAAGAAAAGTCGATTGTAATCGCGATTAATGCAGTAAGAGTATAAGAAGTTCTTTTCACACGAGAGTCGTTCCTTCCATAGCACATAAATAATAAACGCCATTGTACTAAGCCATAAATGTTAACAATTAAACCTGCCATAATGTAATAAATGTTATATACGTAGATATATTTAAAATTTTGCAATCTTATTCAAATACGTGCGTATGTACATACATATGTACTCTAAATATGGTGTGTATTTTGCGATTTTCCGTTCCGTCGCCGTTGTCGTCTCTCGTACACATCCAGCCGAGTCGTCATTACCGGTCGTTAAAATTAATTACTCATTGCCGGTGTCCAATTAATAAGTTTTGCGAAAAGTTGTGTGCATAATTGTGCATTATGTGTCGAGTGCAACAACAATTATACGGCGTTCGCACGCCGCCCCCAACGGGCGCACTTCGACCGAAACGACCAATTCATAAAGGGGCCGCTGCCGACGACCATTGCCGTGCATTTGGCAACAAAAGTGCATTTCCCAACGATTAATCGAAGGGGAAAAAAACCCGGCCATCGAACAATGGCGATTGAATCGGCGGGAGGCGAGTTTTCCGCATTTTTCCCAAGACGGTTCGGTTCAATCTTGCACTGAACTGTTGACACTGATTTTTATGCGATTTCAATTTGATTGATGGTTTAAAACTGGATAGATTCATGAGACTTTGATCTTTTAATTTCAAACAATGGTTTAAGCATAGAATAAGAAAAAGAATTTCAGCCAATTTTTTACACGATCGAATTTTTTTATAGAAATAAGTTTTTTTATGTAAAACAATACAGCAGAAGTTTTGTTTAAAATGTTCCACTGTGTTTTTTATGATGTGTCTTTTTAAAAATTTTCCCAGTTAAGTTTTTTACCTCAAAAGTGTTCATGTTCCATATATTCGGAACATCTAATTAAAAATGAGATACTCCACTTGAATGAGATTTGCAAAAAAAATTTAAAACTATCCTGAGAGTTACTCCACTTTATGCAGCAATGCTTTTCATTTTTTCGAGATATTTCCCGGTGAGATTCTTAGGAAATTAACATTTTATTAAGAAATATTTACCTGTATATAGGTACCTACATATGTATACATGTAAAGAAACAAAAAGTCAAAAGATTATAGATTACGTATTTTATTTTATAGATGCATTTTTTAAAAAGCCTAGTATCTTCACTATATGTACATATAATAAATACAGTGCTATTATAATTGGTGAGCTTTCAGAGCTTTGTCATCGGGGTGGATTGGCAGTCGCCCACGTATTTTCCGCACTCACGACAATACGCAAACGAGACGCGCCGAATCGTTTATTACGCGTTCGCTATAGCGAAATATGCACATATTCAGGTATACATTGATAGGTCTGTATAGGCGTGAATAACTTACGATGTGTATTTACAGCATTATTTGGTTTGGTGTGTTTGATTAGCATACTCGATGCGGTCGTGAAGTTGCAGCAGATACTACGGCCGGTTTGTTGCTGTTGGCGGCTCAATTTACGCCCGATGCTGTCCAACATGACTTGATGCATAAAGTTCGAATTGCAAAAACCCCCACCAGAGAATACCAATCGGTGGACGGTGAAAAAATTATTCGAATCGGAGAAATTCTAGCAAGAATCGAACTGGAATTTGCTTCGAAAAGTTTGAAAACTTAATCATAGAAATGTTCAAATCTTATTTGTGGAATTTTGAGGCACGGGTGTTCTTTTCAAATAATGTCCATATATATGTACATATGTGTGTGTTCTGTTGTATGCGGTATGGGAATAGATATGCAAAGCGAATGCACGATTTCACATAGCTCGAAAGTGCAGAGTATGTTGCATTCTGACATTTGTAACGTTGTCAGTTATGCAATCATCCCGAATGACAACATGGCATTTCGTGTTCACCAATGAGGAATATGTATGTACGTGGCCTATCAATTTATTATTCAAGGAAATACAGCGAATGCGATGCAATACAACGTCCAATTTATGAATCAATTTCTTAATGTAAGTTGTCTTCTTTTAGTATTGCACGCTTCAGAAGAAGAAATGTTTTTAGAAAATGGTGAATCAAGCTTTCCAATATTGAAAATCAAGTCATCACTAACACTGGCTCGAAACTCTCTGACATTATTTTCTGTTCTGAATAAGAAACATTTTTATTATCTTATTTATTTTTCATACTTCTTCATGTGCATTGAGTTTTATCTATTATTTTTTGTATCCATTTATTAGTTCTGATTAAAATATTTACATTGATGGAAAGCCATCCAAATTCAAAGGCATTTCATGCAGCACTTAAGGTCTATTCGTACGGCAAATGCAAGTAAACAGCAGTACGAAAGTATTTTTTGGTACCTTCTATAAGGACACATTCATGTGTTCCGCAATATGTATGTACGTGGCGTAGACGCAACAGCAGTAACTGACAAAATCAATAAAAATAAAAAATATCATACAGCAGTACATGTCACTGTAACGTATCAAGTGAAATTGGTTTTCTTAGGCCACTGTGGAAATATTCATGCCCGACGTGACGTCATAGTAGTAGCGAGTGCACGCTTACGTACGAATGTGCGCATGCGCATATGAATATTTTTGGAAACAATAAGAGCGAGTGATATGAGGTACGTGTTTTTTTTTAAATACTTTTAAACATGCGAAGAAAACGCAGCAGCTCTAACCCATATACACAGTACACAGTCCCAATCACCCCCGGGAATATTTTCGGTGATATTTTAATGTTGTATTTTTATTTTTGTATTTATTCTTGCTTGACAGTGATCGATAACGCTGAATCCCATGTTTGAAGAAATGTAGGAGTAACTTGTGTGATCTCGGTTACATATGGATATATTATACATGTATATGTACACGTGCGAGTTCTCAAACATATGCAATCTGCACGTGCAACTGCACCAAAATTCGGTTTGGAGAACCTCCACTGTGAAATGGTCACACACCCCCCAGTGTGTTTTCACCGTATCGTCCCGCTCTGTAATGTACACATGTACATATGTAAGTCGATTTTGCGCTGAGCCAAAACTTGTATAAAGGTGCGCTGCTGTATAGTTTGAATATAAGTGGTCTTGTCCGAGCACTCTTGTGCCAGGCTAGTACGAATAGACCTTTATTTGTTTAAATGCACTCCATAACAAATCTATTGGTTTTTGGATATTCTGTTATATTGGTATAGTACTAAGTACACAAAGTTAAATAGTAAATAGTATAAAGTTAAATAGTAAATAGTAAAGAGTTAAAGAGTCAAGTTACTATACCCGGAAAATTTTAGTATTGACTTCAGAAAGTCTTGAAAAAATAATGTTTTGTAAGGGAAAAGTTGTTAAGTTCTGATGTGGAGATTACGATATGAAAAGACTCGATCAAATCCAGTTCGAATACGTCAAGTCGATTCGCGTTTGTCTCCGGTCGAAATTTTCGCCGATGCGTAAGCGAGGTGCAGTCCAGTAGTCAGTCGTCTCCTTGTCGGAGATGTCCTTGCCGGCGAGGTCTTCAGGTCTTCTTTTATCCATTAGCAGGATCGGCAGGACGTAAATCGTCTCTTGTCTGCGCCGGTTGCCCGCGAACCCGCGACACGCTTAAATTACTCGACCGATTTATTGTGGCGGCCGCGCACACCAACTCCTATTGATCCTTTTCTGCATCCCCCGCTATTTTTTATTTATTTTTTTATTATTTTATTTTCGTCGACACTTCTCCTTCGGCTTATTTATTCAGGCTCGCCGGTACTTTCGCGTATCTGATCGCTTCACAGTTTGCCCGCGAAAGTGCCACCTGATCAATTAACGCCAACTTACGGCTACTGCGCCTATCGCGCATACGCCGCTCGTATCTTAAAAAGGTAGAAATACATTCACAACCCCTCCCCCCCCTCTGCACATTCCCCTCAGGCTGAACCAGACGTTCTCAAACTCTCGGGAAACATGTGATAATTTTTGTCTTTTACATAGAATGATGCAATATCAGATCATAGCATAGAGGATTGTGTTCATTTGTGTGTAGATTAGATTTTAAACGCGCTATACATGTAGGAGTGGGTAGATAGTCAACTTTGATAGGTGAGGCTTTTGGATCATCAGACTTTTCCTTAATGGTTTGTTGCCGGAGGCGGCTTTGCGAGGGTCCTGAAGCTCTATTATGATCTGTGATCATCACTCAACCTGGACATTATATTATATAAAGGCATATTATATAGTGTATCTGAGGCAAGTGTGTAATAATGAAGCTTTTTGATATCGTTATGACTTTTTGTACAGTGCATTGTTTTACGTCATTAATAGAGAACCTATTATTAAATGTACGGTAACGCAAAATGCAATTAACCATCTGTACTACCTACTGATGGTTACCCGTCACAAATTACACCACTGACATATTACATAGATTCTGTGGTGGAATTATCATTGTTTTTAATTTTGTAATGTGTCGTCGTTCAATGATAGCTTGGTTATTAGATAATTTAGCCAGGAAATTAAATCACTTATCAATGATAATTATTTTAGAATATTACCGCTTCACTTTTCAATATTTAGGAAGTGTTTAAGTAATAATACGTATTATTTGAGTAAGTAATAGTGGTGCTTTTGTTTTTAGTAATAGTGGTGCTTTTGATTTGTGTATAATTATTTTATCGTCATTTTACATATTCAATTTAATCTTATGTAATATTAATTATATTCAAATATTGACAGCAGTCACATAAGCTCCATTGGTTTCAAATAAAAATGAATAAGCGCGAAATCACACCGAGAGGCACGCGGAACGTGATTTTTTTAGATACTCTTTAGCATGCAAAAAAACCCAAGCATGCCTAGCCATCCCTGAGGCACGCAGTCCCAAAAATCACCCTCTGGAGTGATTTCGGTTATATGTTGTCCTTGTATTGACATAAGATTAACATTGATTGATAAAGGCTTATCCCATATTTCAAGAAATGTAAGGCTTTCTTGCTGGAAGCCACGAAAACGTCCCGCACCGTTCATTTGAATGTGTTTCCGCCCTAAGAGTTGGAAATCAATTAACTTATTATAAGTATTATGAATAGAGTACAAACCCAAAGCGCGCCGCTCATTGTTCAATTGTTGTAAATGCTTTGTAAAAAAGGTTCGGCAAACCTTTAAAAATGCATTTACAACATTTGAACAATGAACGGCGCGCTCTGGGTCCAGGCTTTAATTATGAAGTAGGAAATATGTTTTGTCTTAATTAATTTAAAATTTTTGTTTTTTTAAACGGTAAATAAAATTTTTAATTGATTTATAATACAGCCTATATATGTACTATTGATTAAATTTAACTGCGCCAAAATGGAAGTGATAATGAAAAAAAAAAATAGCACGTGTCCAGTTAACTGTCGCAGTTGTATACAGTAAATGGCTATCAAATACAACGGCCAGACACGCCATCGACAATAAATTGTTTTTAGGGTTTTTAATGATGTTTTCAACCCCCGGGGCCTTCACTGCCACCCCTGCCACAGAGATGGGAGTTTCGCCTCACCCCTCGGATGAACTAATCATATAACATTTGTGAGATAGGACCCGTCCCGTCCACCTGGTCTCGAATATAATTAGCCGGGACTCGTCTATGACGAATCGGGTTCGCATCCCCCGACAATTTCGCGGTGCACAATGGCAGTGTATCGACGGGTGTCTTTTGGCTTTCGTTTTGTTCGATTGCGACGGTCTTTAACTCCAATCAAATGCACCGTTTGAAACCTTATATCGATTGTGATATAGTCTATGGGTGGGTGTGTAAGGATTCAATGACCCCTTTTATAAGCGTTTAGTCGGACTAATGACAACAAGCGTGTGGTGGTTTTTAATTAAAATCGAATTTGTTCAAGTGACCCACAAGCAACAGGGTTTTTTTTCGCGCAATCGAACATTTAAGCTTTCGTTAGGTGCGAAGTAATTGTGTGTGTATAGGCGCTGTGAATGTTTTCATTGTGAAATGTAATGTATGTAAAATTTTTGTTGTTGTTTCTGTTGGTACTACAATGTAAATTTTTCTATTGGGGAATCTCATATGCATAAGGACAAATTTGGCGACAGTTATACAATCGATTTGAGTGTAAATGTAAATTTGGTGCTTTTGGATATTGGATCATTAAGAAATTTTCAGCTTCCAACCCTTTATGTACCTAAACAGATGTTTAGCTGCAGGTACATATATGTACATACATACACTATAAATAGGGTGATCATACGTTCCATTTTGGTTGGAACATTCCCATTTTTTACCAGCTTTGCTTTCGGCCCGTCGTTTTCATAAAATTGTTTGATTTGTCCCGTTTTGTCCGTTCACATATGCACGTAAGAGTTTTATTATAATTATATTTCCATATTTTTCCTTGTTTTTGGTTTGGTTTGTGTTTCCCAAAAACAAATATTATTTTCACCATACTTATTTTTAAATAAGTGTTAAGTACAATACTATATTATATAAATTTTTTATCTTGTTTCATTTTCTTTTTTTTTTATCTTGTTTTAATTTAATTTAATTTAATTTTTAATCTTGTTTCATTTGCACATAATTTTGCAATTAAAAGAAACCCAGCATATCTTTTTGGAAAATTTGTAGTTATTTTATTTGTTAATTTTATACGCTTCAGAAAAATATTGTTTTCCTTTTATACATGAATTGTACATTATTTAAATTATACAATTATAATTCCTAGACATTATTAATGGCTATTTGATGGAAAAATTAATTAAAACACATTTTTTTACTTTATTTTATTAATGGGAGGGACATTTTTTTTGTGGATTGTCCCATTTTGAGTTGTGGTGAATATGGTTACCCTAACTATAAAGCCATGTATTTTGTACATAGTTTCTAGTACGTGAATTATAAATTATACATTATATACAATATATATACCTATTTGGTATATTAGTACTATTAAAATATATAAGGAGTTTATTATATACATATATATGAGTGAAAAAAATGATGATGTAAGTATGGAAGGTTTCGGTTTGTAAAAATCAAAAAAGGATTTTAGAAAGGTTACGTACAAGCAATCAACCGTCGAATGACGGGGTTGACATCTAGCGCTTTATTTAAAACAAAGGTCAGTTTGAGGTAGTTCAGTAGTTCACGTTTTCAATCAAAATGATATTAAACCGTTCATGTATAGACTGTTGGTAGATTAGATTGGAGTTGATTTATTTCAACGTGAAATCAAATAGACAATAATGCAATTCGGTAGAATCGAAGTAGATTTAAGATATATGTAAACATAGATAAGTGTGTTTACATATTATATATTTACATATGTACATGCATATGTATGTATGTACATATGTGATGTAGCCGCGAGACGTTTTAGGATGATTGACGCGATGGTGAAACGACTAGAGGACGTCGGTAAATTACGTCCAGCGGCAGCCCCTAAGTGTATTATGAGTAATGGGGTTGAAAAGCAGGAGGTGGACGAATGGGAGGAAGAGGAGAGGGTGGTTAGAGTTCGGTAGGAACAACAGGGTTGGTTGCGTGACGCGTGGCACGCACCCGGATACGGTTTCAATCGCTCAACGCGACGCCCCTGATTTTACACTAAACGTCTACCAAATGCGAACAATTCACGATACCGACATAAATCTTCAATCAAAACATTGCACACGTGGTCTCCTTCCTCCGTCGCTATTGTGTGATTCGATTTTTTTCTATTTTCACTTAAAATTACACTATTCATATTAAAACACGAAAAATAAACAATTCTTTGTAAAACATCTCGCAATTCTATGTACATACATTAAAGCACAGTGAACGGGCTCATTTTGGTCCAGGTATTTTTACTTTATCTTTATACGTAGTAACAATAGATGAAGTTTTGTGATCGTGCGAAAATTCTAACTCGAGATTTTGGCTGATTCGAACTCAGAATCGATCACTGATCACGTTTTCATGATCTAGAAAAAATGTGTGTGTGTGTGTATTTTAGGGATTTTTTGAACACCGTTAGTCCTATCGAACTTAAACTTAATATCGGTTACTGAAATTATTATCGACACGATGTAAATTTTTAAGTTGATTGGAAATGGTTCCTCCCCTTATAAGTATCCCCTTTTTTCCTCTTAGAAAGGTCAAAAATGTTGTGCCCACTATTCTGTCCATATCTCTGAACGTATCACGCTGAAAATTTATATATGTATTCTTTATGTACTATCTAAGAGCTTTTGGTCAAAATTCGTATTTTATTTAAAACAATATTTCATTATTTTATTTTGACCTTTTAAATTATTTTAATCGGATTGATATTTTATTTGAATAATGCTGTTAGGAATTTTAATTAATAAAAAAAAATTGAATAAAATTTCACAACCGGAAGTAGAAATTTGGACTTGTGCAAATTTCCATACATTTGCGGTCGATTTACATATATCAAAAATGCTATCATAGCTATTAGTATTTCATAATGTTGCTGGTATGTGTGAATGTGTCTGTGCGGTTCAATATCGAATTTTGTTTTGCGACCTTCTTATATTCCTCAAATACATAGATAAAGTCATTGGTTGATCATAGCCGAATTTTTTTATTACTGTTGATTAATGTTGTTTGTTTGTTTATTTTCAGTGTTAAGCCACCACCTAAAGAAGGAGTCACGAAGAGTAATCCCAGTAAACGGCATAGGGAGAGATTGAATGCCGAATTGGACACTCTCGCTTCGTTGTTGCCCTTCGAGCAGAACATCCTCAGCAAGCTCGACAGATTATCTATTTTAAGGCTTTCAGTTTCCTATTTACGCACCAAAAGTTACTTCCAAGGTGAGTGATTAATACTATGATTGAATGTTTTGTGTTTGTTTGAATTTTATTATTTATGTTGCGGTAAATATACATATAAATACCTACTTGTACACCAAAAGCTGTCTTTTTATAAAGCTTGTATCTGACAACTTTCGATTTATTGTTTGAAGAAAACCTGCAATTCAGTGATGATTATTTGAAATCTCATTTAAGTTTTGCTTGGTTTGAACTAAACCTTTGTACATTAAAATATAAAAATATCGTAGGATTGAGTTTATATGTGTATTTTATAAACGTATGTATATGCGTGTATTACATACATATATTGCGTAATAAACAGTTTGTATCTCAAAAACATTAGATTTATAATCAATCAAGGTAATTTTAAATGCTTTTCTGAATTTTAAAATATACTGAGCACGATACTCTTCAGTGTACGTGCTTTTTTTTTACAAATTTAATAAAGCATTTAGCTGTAATTTGTTTCGTGTCGTGCACGTTAATTATGAATTGAACAAATATATGTATTTTTGAAATATTGATTAAGCATACAATGCGCAAAAGCAACCTCCCATGCATTAGGTAGTTTTTACGCGCATTATTAAACTCGTCAAGGCCGCCATTGTTGCGTTGCGTTTGACCTTATTACCGCGTGCAATCATAGTACGCGTGTGTGTAGAAAAATTGCACATGGAAAAGAAAAATGCACGTTTATGGAAATATGCGTAGGTGGAAATAATAAAGAAAATGGCGAGTCGCACATAATATTATATATAATACACATGTACGTAGCTACCGTTCGGTTCATCTGCGCGTTGTCGTCTCCGTTTTCTCATGCCATTACGTAAATTGCCGGTTAAATTAACCGGTTTTCGTTTTCATTTCAAATAAACGCATAGCGTGCGTAAGTCCACCTATAGAGCCATTACCGCCGTCTAAATAATACAAACGGAAAATTTACATTTTCATACTGGTTCGGGTTTCAGACGTCGTCGACTTTTCTCGTCATACATTCTTAATCGTTGAAAAATCGCACGTTGAAATTTTCTGCTGTTTGTTTTCCGTTTCGATTTTTCTTCAATGCACTTAATAAATTATTTAACAGTTTGGCCTGTAAGAACCTAAGGCACATTGATGCGTAAAGCTTGTGAGTTTTCATTCAATTTTTAACTATTTTAACATTAAATTTCATCGATAAACATTGACTGACGATGAAATAAATAAATTAAAGCTTTTATCCCTATCTGAATTCCATGCCACATTTTTGCTTATTTAATTTTCAATTTCGTAATAAAAATGCTATCGAATTCAATGGTAAACTTGATTAGTTTTCCGTGTATTTTAATCTAGAATAGGTCAAAATAGGACGAATGTATTTGAATATACAAATTAGTTTGGAATAAATTAATTTATATCTACTGTAATCAGATATTGTCAAATGGTGAATTAATTTGCCAGACGATTAATTCTGCCGTCTTTTCATAATGAAAGAATTTTCTTAATGATTCTTTCGGCTAACTACCTTTTTTGTTTGTTTTGGAAGTATTAAATTGAAACATTTTCCTGTCATTCTGTTTATTTCAAGCTTAATTTCGTTTTTACTGTAGGAAAAATGCCGATTAGTTTATTGTTAATTAATTTTTAAATTGTATCTGATAATTGAATCGATGTGTATTTTAATCCATCAAAAACTATGATGAAAATTTAATTTTAAATTATCATATTATATGTACATTTGAGTCAACATCTGCCTACGAAAACAAAAATTGGCACCACCCAAATTACAGTTTATTCACACTCTTTCTACTCTCGAAGACGAACGATAAACCAATATGTTCAACACGATGAAGTCTGTTACGTTTGGAATCGAGAATGCAGTAAAAAAATAATATCCATCAGTGAAAACGCATTTTCCTCAACATTGAAAGATTTTCCAGTATGCAAAACAATCTTATTAAGTGGGCGTGCTAGTATTCGTTACCCAGTGGCCGAAGTACGAGAACTCACCAACTAATGGTGGCCATTTGACAAAGTACAGACGAACCGGCAGCTAATTTGTATCATTACTACGTTCAGCGGCCATTGTCGTCGATTCGCTCGCAAATTACACACACACACACACACACACACACACACGATCTCAAGATGACACGGTGTAGCAGCTGCGTAGGTACATGTATCGAAATATTTACAGACTCGGTCAATATTTTTCAGACACACGGGCAAATGCCAAGAATGCAAACAATGCCGGACGGGACGGGAAAATGGGGTGGTCGGGTTCGGATCGATATATGGAGTCGGCGTCTTGAATTTTCCGCTCTTCCGACACACACACACATATGTATGTATGTGCGTATGTATGAATGTGTGGGGGTGATTTTCTCGTCGACTCGGCGGCGGGGCCTTTGTTCATTATTTACCGTTGGCCAAAAGTGATTAATATAATAATAATTAGGGCGGTCGTTCCACCTACTTATCTGCAATAACTCACACAGATAGGGCCGCTAGGATTTATTAAAAGCGCCGCGTATGTTAATTTATTTCGGCGCTGGCTCGTTCCCCAATTAAACTCACGTGCGAGAACTTCATTAAACGGGCCCCGGACCCTTACACCGTATACGCTCTCCTTTTTCCTTTTACTTGTATTCTTTTATTTTCCTCCTCTCCCCCTTTCTTTGTTTTCGTTTTTATTTTTCTCGCGCTCGTTTCTGCGATGCTTTTTTGTGTGTTTGTTTGTTTGTTTGCTTCTGCAACGATAACCGTTTGGGTTTAATTGCCGAAATGATTTCTTTCTCCGGTGTAATGCTGTTATTGATTAAACAACTATGTATGTATTGTAGAAGCGATGACCGAGGATGATGTTGATGTGATTCTTTGTTCAAACGCTGCCATTCATATTTTATTATATAATGTAGGTATGTATGTATATTATGTAAATTTGCATATGTACGTTGAGTAGTAGTCATCGAGCTTAGAGTTTTTTCCAATACATAAAATACATTCTTGTTTAGTTGGTAGAATTTTTGGAATTTGACTCTAATAACTTGAACTAGTTTTTTATTATTCGAAATTCTAATAGTTTGAAAAATAAATGAAGCAACAACATTTGTATATATACCGATTCTTGAACAAACATTTAAAATTCCTTAATTGTAAATTTTTTCTAAAGTATGATCTGTTGATAAATTAATAAGCTGTTTATAATTGTATTTAGAATTTTTATATTCTCACAGAATACTTGTAAAAGAATTGTTAAAAACTGGAGTTTTAGATGTGTATATGTGTACATTTCATTTGTTCATAAACATACTAATTTGTTGATATACAAACCGATCTGGTCAGTTATAGTGTGTAAGCAAAAGAACAAATTGACAAACGAACTACATATATATGTAGTTTGTAGCGCAAACCATTACACACAATTTTAAGTATTCTCGATTGTTTCTCCCATCCTCTGTGGACATATACATATGTATGTATGCTAACCATGGGTTGCAATTTTTTTAATATTGGTGGAAACAAGAATTATAGCAACGCTTTAATGCGGTGACTATAGGATATTCCTTTGAATAAATGGCGTTTTGAGATCTCAAAGTTTTTGACAGCTAAAAGTTTCGGCGACATCTGGTGGGTTTATTTAAAGATAGTTTTTGATTAGCATGTATGTAACCTATTATGTTGAGTTTTTACAATTTGAGTATGATTTATTTCTTCTTTAAAGACTTAAATTTTTGATTTTTGGTTTATATACAAAAATTTTCATACTCAAATGTACATATGTATTATATATACATATGTACAAACATATTATCAACTGAATAATGTTTTATTGCTTTCTTAGATGTAGTAAAGAGAATCTGGTTATCCATATATACACACATATATGTACATAAGTGTGTTTTCCAATATATATATGTACATAGATACTTGACAGATTTTAGATATACATACATATTAACTCGTACATATGTGCATGGTTTTTTTTATAAAATGTATTACTTAATTATCACATTTATTCAATGATTATAATGCTAAAATAACGATTATTCAAACGACCAATTTAAATGTTTGCTGTAAGTACATATGTATATAAGTACCTAAGTTCAAATATTGTAATTTACTGCTGACAATAAGCTTGCAATTACATTAATTCATATTAATAATGATGAATTTCGATAATTGCATTTATTTAGTAATAATAAACGATTTTTATTTACATAATTACACATCACGTTATCCTACATTCAAAGCGAACGTATCACGTAAGTATAGGTACGGAAATAACTGTATGTATGTATGTACGTGAACTTAAAACACGTATGTATGTATATTATTAAGAAAAGCAGGTGTTCGCGATTAAACGAACGCGCTCTTTTGTATTGAAATGAAAACCAAACGTATCGATATTAATTAAAAAAATAAATTAAATCTAATCGCAGCTGTGAAATATATCGTTTGAAATAAAATTTCGTATGTATTTATTTTTATTTATTGTGTGCGTTCAATAATAATGTCACTCGACGAAATTCTATAACAGACGTTATACTTCATTCGTGCAAATGGCTTTATTGCGATTTTTTTCGGTGTGATCAGATAAAATTGTGCTTTTGTGAAGGAAAAACTAGAAAATTACGACCGTTTTAATTTATAATCCGTATAAAAAAATTTCGAAATGAAAAAAGTTTTCCACGCCACTGCTGCCACCGTTGGATGGAAGACGATAAATAAGACCGGAGTTTTTACGGTCGTTTCGGGAAAATTCGACGACAGTGCATTTATAACGTCATGTTTATAATACGCTTTGCCTACGAAAGTTTTATAAGTTTTATTGAACTTATTTATTTGTGAATAATCCGGCGGGGGGACAATTGAGTTATTGTGTGACGAAATATTTCAATTGTTTATTTACGGTATAGAATTTTTATAAATATCGTTTACTATTCATTAATTCAATGTTTGGCAGTATAATGTGCGTGGGTTGCCGAAGCAGTTGCGCGAAATGTAAATACGCTAGTTCTATAATTGTAACTAGAATGTGAAGAGCAGAAGTCGGCAAACTTTTACGCAAGTGGCTCTATCATTGATGATCGTAAAGATGTATGTAAATAGAATATTGAAATCAAAGTGCTCTCTCTTACAATGTTAAAAATTCTTTGAATGTTATTTCGATGGAAAAAAATTGTTTTAAATTTAAAATGATAAAAACTGTATTGCGAGGTCGAATTTTAATGAGATTTTAAATTAAAAAAGGGTAGTGAAGGTCATTAAAGGCTCTTCAACCATTGCAACTTAGGGGTCAACATATACAGAGCCCGATAAAATTAAGTGTACACTTCAGAAAAATTACTTTAACACACAATATTTGTGTTATGATACATTTTACATGAGAATTTTTTTTTAGTAATATTCATGATGAGAGGTAGGATAAGATAGTCACAGTGCTATCCATTGCTCCATTGTTGTAAATCCTTTGTAAAAAAGGTTCGGCAAACCTTTAACAATGCATTTACAACCTTTGAACAATACGCGGCACCTTCTGGGTCCGGTGACTATTCATGATACTTCGGTTTAAAAAATTAAACAAAATACAACACCGTTTATTAAAAAGAAAGAACTTGAACAGGAATTTCAGATTTTTTCCACATTTTATTTGAACAATATTTATGTAATTTTCAATCTTATGATAATCGTCATTGGGATAGATTTGAATGTCATTTTAAATATTTTAAATGAATTTTCGTATTATTTTTATGGAATAGAGTTAATTGATTCAAATTCGGTTGATTGTGTTTTTTACATACTTGTTATATTTACAATAAATGAATACGTTTGTATCATTTTATTGACGTTCAGAGTTATGTTATCATTTTCTCACATCCGCACTAAATGGTCAGGCGGTTAATGAAGCTGTTTACACCTATTTTTTTTGTTTTCGATGCACAACGCGGAAACTAAGCGTGACTTTTGTACAGATTTCGACGATTAGGCTTTGTAACTCATCGTAAGCGATTACTTTCGTATGCGTAAACGCTTTTCCGACATGGTAGCTCAGCACGCAACGCATCTCGCAGTGAAATATAGTCGAAGAAGTCGTCGATTAAAAATGAAAAAAGGTTTGCGAGATGCGCAATATGCAGTCGTGGTGGGGCCGGCTTTATATACGAATTTTAATGGCGCCATCGCGTGCCGGCCATGGCGCCCCGGGGGTGAGGCGCCCCCTTCGCCTTCGCCCCCCGAGCCTCCGCCCCCTAGAGCCGCCGAATTTAATTCGGGGGCGCGATCCGCCCTCGGGCCTCCGCCTCACCCCAACCCCCATAGCCGCCCCTGAAGATGTCACTGCTCTTTACCTTCCGTTCGCCTCCCCCTCCCCATGCCAGTATCGCCCAGTATCGCCGCATCGCTTTTTTATGTGTACACAGGGGGATGGTACACACACAAAAATGTATATTATATACCGTAGTACCCATTTATATATAGGTATATGAGAAAATTTTCTTTGTTGTTTCTAACGAAAAATCGTAAATAATACGTGGATTAGACCCGGGGGAAATGCAGCTGGATTTATTCCGGTTATTGGGTTTTGGAAAAGTGGAGTATGGTTAATTCATTTAAAACTCGGTGGTGTGTTTCGTCTGGTAGTTTGTGCAAACCTATTACTATTTATCAAATGTATGAGTCTTACTCTGAAAAAGTTCATGAGATAATAATGATATATTTTTGACTTGAAATGTGAAAAATTGAAGTGTAAATTTGACGAAGCTTTAAGCCCTGACCGGTGACAATACATTAAAATGTATGTATTTTAATTGTCATACTCGTAGCAAGAGTTTCATTTCCATTTTATATAAAAAATAGTAATGATGATTTTTTATATTGTTGGAACTAAAAATAAGGATGCATCTTATGGTAAAAATTGAAGAAATGTATTTTTGTATTAAAATTTTTATTAAGACGATTATTTTTAGAGGCCAAATTATTTTTTTATAAATGAATGGTACAGCACATCCTTAATATTTTGGATTCACTGCAAACTTACGAGCGTGATGATTTTTTTTCACAAATAAAAAATAACAAATTTTATAGTTTAAAAATAATTTAAGTCTTTCAATTTTGATATCTATTTACATAGAAATGTATGTATATGTAAGTATGTATGTATGTGTGTATATCCAAATCCTTATACCTATGCATACGCTTATTTAAAATAAATATATTCAGAAATGTATTAGGTATCTAATTGTTCTGGGTTGACAAGAATAATTATCCTTCTTATAATAATCTGCAAACTGTCATGTTTGTAAATGTAAAATACGATTTAGAAATTAATGGTACACTTAAAAAAATCTGTGGTAAGACAACACTCAAATATATAATATGTAGGTGGTTTTTAAAATCCCGTTGATTGTTTAATATTTGAATTTATTCTAAATAAGAAGTACTTTGAGTTTATGGTCCAATTCTAAGAAATTTATTGTAGTGGGTAGTATTTTGAATTGAGGGCTTCTGAATGGTTTCGTATTGTCGATCATCGCTCGTAAGTCCAAAATGATTTCGTTTATTTTGTCAATTGAAAAAGTTTGTCGGATTTCATGCATCGAAAACATAAAATTTTTACTCGAGTTTAGTTTCATCACCTCTAGACGCGAATTTACTTAGGTGAGAAACTGAAATAAAGTGAATAAAAAGAAAAAAAAGGAGGAAAAATAAAATAAAATGGAAAAAAAGAGAAAATAGAGAAAAGCGAGCAGCGGCGGAGTGGCCCTGCAATAAAGATTAGAGAAAGTTATGTGGGTGGTTGTGACCCCGAGGGAATTGGACTTTCTTTGTGTACCCGGGGTAGTAGTAAGTGGATAGGAGA
This sequence comes from Arctopsyche grandis, assembly GCF_051622035.1. NCBI lineage: Eukaryota > Metazoa > Arthropoda > Insecta > Trichoptera > Hydropsychidae > Arctopsyche > Arctopsyche grandis. The sequence goes on along the minus strand of NC_135361.1, from coordinate 12,948,275 downwards.
AAGAGAGTGTGTGGGGTATATTCTACCACCGCGGCGTTTAACCTTAAGTTATTGCTCGGACCGAAACGATCTACCCACAAAATAATTGCCAGAGAAACGTTAACGTACAGAGAGCTATCACGTACGAATACATACATACGTATACGTTCATCTGAAAATTATCTGTGGAAAATTCAGATGGTGGGATCGATTTCGAGCCCATTCTACCCAACATAACATACATATCTACATACATACATACATATGTACTCTGTTGAAAATTGTCAACGTTTGGAATGTCTACCTTTTTTGTTATGTTTCAATTTTTAAAAATCCAATTAGAAGTTGAAAGCTTCTTTATTATCCGGTAGCCGTAACAGAGTGTGATTGTACAATAATCTAATCGGTTAATGTCTGTGGATAAACACCTAATGGCGGCAATCGCTCTCGTGCTTATGGACTCGAAATTGAATCTCATTTACAAGTACGCCCACCGAAGCCGTGTTTGCATTATTTTAATTAAATTTATCATAATTGTAATATTTTCTTATCGATTGACGACATTCTAGACTTCACTTTGCATTGCGCATGATTTGCATAACGGAAATATTTGACGTATTCTAATGCAACGCCCCCAACATTTCAACAAAATGAGCAAAAGCTTATCATAAATGACTACAATATAATAAATTAACCGGCAGTACCGGGTTCGATACCATGATAATCATTAATACTGCTGGTCAGACTTGGATATTTGTGACTCCAATTTGATCGTTTAATGTCAGAGTTTTGCCAATTTATCTGATTTCATTGCTAAAACGGTTCCTGTATCAAATTCGCAAAAACCATCCTACCCGCTATGTCACAATCATCTGAATTTGATTTATATACAATATGTAAAAATTTACGTACAAGTCTAAATTCATAGACGTCTCTATGGATTAATTCATTAATTAATTAATGGTTAATTTCGTGTTCTTCAGCCTTCTCGATATACAGTGATTTAACTATATGTAATAAAAATGCTGCAATGTTTGTAATTAATTGTCTAGGAAGGCGTATTGGGGTTTGCCTCTTAGGCCTTCCTGGTATATATCTATTTAAAAATAATGTTTTCCGGTGATTTTTTAAATATAAATAATAATATAAATTTTTAATAAATTATGGACTTGTATTATTACTGATATGTCGTGTTGGTTTTTGTAAAATCGGTCAACCGGAAGTAGTACATTTGTCTAGTGTCTTAAGTAATGTGTTACGTAGATAATACTTTGAAATCATTTAAAATTAACAAAAAAAAGCAATATAATAAATGGCCTTTCATCAATTTCTTTTTCATAAGTATGAAATATATTAATTCCATTTATTTGAATCGTTACATTGATAGCGTATTAATAAGGCTTTATTTAATAGTGAATTTGTTCTCCGTTCAATTTTCTTATAATGAATAATTACAAGTTAAATCAAACGAAAGTTGTGAGTTGAGATGTGTCAATTTTTTTCAACGATACACATTGATTGATCGTATTTGCGTCCATTATAGTGGCAATCCATCAAAATGATTGCCGTGGGAATTCGTACGTCAATCTGACGACAGTCGTTTCGAAACGAGCTGTAAACCAAAGTCTCGTGCGAAGGCAGCGGTGCACCACCTTTCGGTTTGGATTCCGCGGGTTCGGGGGTGGGATTTGGGAACAAAGCAAACCCTTAAGCTGGCGTCGGTCGATGGGAACAAAGGCGAAAGGGTTGATTTGAGGGGTGACGTGTCACAACTGATTATGTGACACGGTCCGGTGCCTTTTAACGCACCGATCACTCGCCGATATGGAAAAGCTCGAATATGTTAACGTCACACTGCCAGAAAGCTGTGAGCTTTTTTCCACTTGTGCGATTTTTCACAGTCAAAGGCTTATTTACAGCGCATTTTTAATGCGAATTTACATAATAATTAATGCTGGAAAAATCATTTTTCAATTATTACGCTCGCGTACTGCGGCTACCTATGTATAATGTGAATACATACATACGTACATACATACATACATGCGAACTCGGTCGTCCGTTGTGTAACGTGTGTTAACGGCTTGGCAAGCTTTTAAATTTGATTCGATTCGTTTGTATGTAGTACATACATACAATATACTATGGTATGTAAGTGGTTATATATTATCGTCGGGTGAAATCATTTCTACAATAAGCGAAATTGTGCGAAATGCCTTTGAAAAGTAATGCTGATTAGTTGAATTAACAATGCTGATTAGTTGAATTAACAATGAGGATTTTTATTTTAATGTAGGAGTGTTACAGGGTGTAGTGTTTTGTATCTCCCGAATACCGTGTATGTGAATTATATTTTTGAGGTTTTTAACGTATATGTATGGGTCTACGTGACGAGACAGAATGTTAAATTACAGAAAACACAAATATCGGAAGGCAAAGATCGAAAATTGAACATTAATACGGGAGGAAAAGCCTGTTCCTCTTGTTCCTGTTTTATCCTGCTCGCGCAAATTAAGTGAGTATGTACGTGAGTATGTACCGTTTACCATGCACCAATTTTTTTTGATCTTCCGACTTAAGATCTTTCGATTTTTGATCTTTGCCTTCCGATATTTGCGTTTTCTGTAATTTAACATTCTGTCTCGCCACGAAGACCGATATGTATGTATAGGAAGAGAAATCAAATTGAAATTGTATGAGTCACTGATTTAGTGATTGTAATTGTATTCAATTTATGTTTTGGGTATATTTATATACCGTATATTTTTTGAATGGAGAAAATATGCCCCTTTTACGAAGGACTAAACAATATAATATAAATTACATACCTAATCTTTTGAACAAAATTTGATTCTAAGAAAGAAAGTATATTTCAAAGTTCGCCAAGTTATGTATGATGATTTTTTTTTTAATTTTAAGTTCGACTTTATTTGAAGTTCAACAATTTGTGTGTGCTACGAAAGAAAAAATGAAAAAAAATCACCTTGAATAAAATTCTTCTAATAGTTAAGAAAATAGAGTAATGTAGAAAGAGAACATCGAAATTTACTCATACATCACATTCAATTATGAAAATAATGATGAGCGCCGGCTACCAGACAAATAATCTCTGATAACTAGAGACTGGCGGACAAGATGCTCGACGGATAAAAAAATGGTTCACTATTGTCAATTTCTATCACTATCCTTTTTTTTGCTCTCCTGCTTTCTTGGACAGTTGAGAGGTCTATTGTTATTTTATGGCGGAAACCTTACCGCTGCTCTTTACTGATAACCTACTCTCACTGAGGTGGAAAATATCTCATTCAGGCACGGCAGCAAATATTTCATTGATAAGTCGGATTGCTTTTGGAATAGGAGCCATCCGATAAAGAACTGGGCGGGCAGCACTTTTTCAATCACTGGAGAGCAATTTGCTTGATGCGGATTCCACACAATATTATTAAACTCTTTTATATAAAAGCGCATACTTGAAGACTATTTGAATATTTAAAAAGGAACAAGTGATATATGAGAAAATATATAGTATTTCTAGCAATGGTTCTAAAATAAACTATTTTAAAAATTGTAAGGCTTATTCTGAGCTTAATCCTTGACTTTGAATAACGTAGGTTAGGTTAATCCATTAGTGGCTTGTGTATCCACGTGGACATGTAATTTTAGGTTTCTCAATGTCAAATCGACTAAGATAGATTTTAAGGTTTAAGTAGGTCAGTTGAATAGCGTTTTGATTATTATTGTACCTACTGAAAGAATCTAATTTACACAGACACGAACTATACTCGTCGTAATAAGAAAATCATAAAAGTAAAACATGAATATTAAAAAAACTATCGATATCATTTCAGTGCTATTACATATTTTCAAGCGAATTCTTTTCATAGTCGATTCAACATTAGGCGCTTCAAATGCATACATGCAATACAATCCACCGAAAATTAGGCTCGCTCTCGGATCATCTATTCTTAATCCGACTCTAATGTAAATAGTGGGCTAAGTAGATATATGTACGGATAAAAAAGGTTGTTTGTACAGCGCATATCGTCGGTGAATAAATCAAGCGGTCAATTTATTCGTGGGCAATCGCATCGAATAGTGAGTGCGGTGCGGCGGTAATAGCGCTTAATAAATTACCTATAGGTATAGCTATTACAAGTATTATATATATATGTATGTATGTGGGTACGTAAGAGCAGAGTTAGATGGCCAAAAGGCCTTCTTTCGGTTACCGACGAGGTGTTCCTGCGGTCATGTTTTGGGACCCCGAGGTCAAGAAGCCGCTGTCGACCGGAGTAGTTTATTTGTTTTGGGGCGGCCAGTTCTCGCTTGTCGGAGCCGGTGTCTTCCTTCATTAGCATCAGGACTTATGTCTTAATCAAGACACTGCCGAGCACCGTCGACACAACTGGGTTCAGCGATTCCCAAAATGTGTGGGGTATTGTGTACTCTCATGTTTCAAAACTATGAAACGGATCACAGGGAGATTGTATGTATGTTACTAACTGATTGATTGATCTGCGGAATCAACCATTTGTTTTTTTTAATGAAAAAATTGCTGTATGACTGATCTTAATTGTGAATTCAGTTTTTGGATGTGCAGTTTTTGTCGTTTAACTAATTATTTGGATTTTAGGCAGGAAGTATCATAAAGGTGACATACAGAGTCGTACGCGGCACGAATAGCAAAAATACGCTGGAATGCTTAGTCTGTGCCGTCGTGATCTTCCCAAAACTTACCCCCTGGAGTGTTTTTGGTGATATTTTATCCCTGTATTGACATAAATATGTTTGACAGTGATTTATAGAAATATAGGAGAATTTTGTCGAAATAATGAGATCATATGAATAAACAATGAACTGAAGAAACGACCTTCCTAGCTGTAAACCACAAGAACTTGTATGCCGTATGATTCAGTGTACTTTCGATAAGAGTAACTCTACTTAGCAATGATCAAAAATCCTAAAAATGCACAGTAAAATTTTTAGATTATGTCTAGGAATTTCAGTATGATTTTTGTTTTTGATATAAATATGGTTGGTTTAGCGTGTTAGGAATCTGCCTATTCCAATTGTTCCTTTTAAAAAAGGCTAAGAATGATTTTTAAGTAGCTAATTTTCAATCTTTTTCGAGTTTCAAATTTTGCTCTTCATTATATGTATGTAGATGGGCGAGGAGTGTGACAATGGTAGTGGATATAGTGGAGAGGGTGGAGGAGTTGAAATGGCAATGGGCGGGTCATGTTGCTAGAAGAATGGACAAAAGGTCTACAAAATAAGTGCTAGGTTGGTACCTGAGAGAATGTACATACATATAAGGGTGAAAGGAAGGCTGCAAGGAAGATGGGTAGATCAAATTAGGAAAATGTGTGTGGTGAGATGGAAGAGAGTTGCGCAAAATATAGACGAATGGAAGCGTGTTGGAGAGGCCTAAATTCAGCAGTGGATGGTGACTTGTTGATTGGTCGTAGATGATGATGATGAAACAGATTCGCATTTCTAATTTCATGGGATAAAAATTCTCAATTATATTATGTTTGGTAAATATGAAATCATATATTCTTCAGTTTTTCGTGAGGTCGTACAAGTCATTTAATAATATTTATGTACACAATACATATTCACAAGATGGTTGGCATTGTCTTGTGAGACATATGGTTATGATACCCATTGATTTTGCAAAGCGCAACTCTCCCTCGAAGCATTGTATGTTTAGACTTTCTACTCCTACTGGTATTGGCCGATATGATACGACACGGAGAATGGATTGTGGAGTCAGAATCGAATGCTCGGACTAATTAAGACGCACCCCGGAGCTGATGAATCTGAGCTGCATACAGAAGCCTCATTTGGTGGACGATTCATTGAGTCTCGAGAGTCAGGAATGCGCGCGCGCCCTTTTTTGTTTTTAATTTTATTTTTATGTATGTATTTATTCAATGCGTTTTGTTGTTTTTACTTCTTTTTTTTCGGTTTGATTTTTTTTTTCGTTTCGTCGTTCCGTTCCGGAGGGACGGGAAGGTGTCGACGTAGTGCCTTCATTAGCTATTCCACAGATAATGGTTGACCACGTGTTAAAGATACAATAACCCATTAAGTGGCGGTGGAAATATTTTTACAAACGATCGATAGCTGCGGTCGCTCGATGCTGATACATCTTAATTCACTTAATGCACCCAAGGTGCCGATTTCGAATTCGGTTTTCTCGATTTTCAACGTTTGTTTGAGATGCTAGTGGTCTTCGATTATAATATTGGCTTGTGTTTTACTGGTAAGTATTTTAGTTCATTTTTGTTATAGTATTTAAATATGAAAGTTCAGTATTTATATTAAATAGCCAGTAATTATATTAAACAGCCAGTAGCCATCGTTCAGTATAAATAATGAAAGGTCAGTATTTTAACATAAATGGTCGGTATTAAATAGACTAGTTGTTAGCATATAATGCTTTGAACATGTTCACGGGTTCATATCCCAATGGTTTCTGCTGGCCAGACCTTGGATTTGTAACTCCAGATCGATCGTTTTCTATCAGAGTTTGCCAATTTATCTGATTTTAATTGAAACGGTTCCAACAAATTGGCAACCTTACCCATTTTCTCGCAAAACCTCGAGCTTTCAGCAATCTCGAATTTCGCTGAATTGTATAAAATGCTGCAAATTTACAAATTTGACCGTACATGTCAATGTAGATGTAAATAGATATATTTACTGAATTTCGATGAATTGTTTAAAATACTGCAAATTTACAAATTTATATGTGTTAATGTAATTTGTATGATATTTGTATCAAATGTACAATGTTTCTCGCCAGGAAGGCGTATTGGGGTTAACTGTTAGGCCTTCTTGGTATAAATTAAAGATTAAAAATAAAATAAAATGGTAAGTTTTATATCGATATTATCGATGAATGGCCAGTATTACTTTTCGATTGGTATCAACATAAGATTGGTATAATATTGATAGACAATCCAACATTGCGTTGCTATTTCTTCTGGCGAATGTACGTCAGATTTTTATGCTGTCCATTTGTTATTTATACTGACATTTAATAATATAATACTGACCATTTTGTAATAAAATAATGGCTATTTAATTTGTTTCCTCTAATATTTTAGACTTGAAGTATAAAAAAATAGTATGTCTTGAGGCGTTATTCTTTTTGAGTTTTTTCAGTATGATTATTATCAATAAAATTAGCACAAAATAAAATAAATTAATTTTCATATATAAGTAAGTATTCATATGTATATTTGGACAATGGAAAAATTGTACATAGCGTGCAATAATAATATAAAATCCACTTATGCAAAAATTTCGTGCTTTTGCTCACTAAATATGCGATTTCTCAATTCGTTGTATTTACTCGTACTTACCAGGCAACGAGCAAGGTAAAATAATAATAAAGAAAATCGAAAACACGTCTCGGAAATGACACATTCAATACACTTGAATTAGATATAGATATGTACATACATACATGCTATGTACATATTTCATAGTGGGTATGGGTAAACATTTTAACGAAATGATAGTACGGTTTTAATTGTCGCATTTTGTCAATTTGAGCCCCGTTTTCATTCAAATGTTCGAGCATCAGCTAATTCCGGCGGCCAATTAAAGGGATATTAAGTTGTTCGGGTATCTCGTATTACGATCTTAATTATTTCGTTATATGAGTTCGTGTCGAATGAATTTCAATACAGGCGCGAGCGCAAATGGACAGTGTCCTAATGGCCGCCGCTATAAGATAATCAACACAACCACGATGACGACGTCTACCTATAATAATATTAGGTACATATATACTTAAATACAGACCGAAAAATATCATTTTGCTATGAAATATTAATACTTATGTTCTATTATATTTTAAAAACATTTTATATCAAACTTGTGCTTATGAATATGTAGTATTAATCCATATTTTAAACGGAGTGCTCGATGATTATGCTCGAAAGTTGCTTAGATTCAATTTTGATGTGTATGTATATTTATTTAAAAAATATATATTTTCCCATGATGCCATTACGGGTTGCCCCTGAGCGACACACATTTTAATAAACTTGTAAATATATAAATTTGAAATAATATTCAAATATTGGTGATATAGTGGATATGATGCTTTTTTTGCCAATGATGAGGAACTGTTTCAACAAAGATAAATTGAGATAAATTGGCATATTCGGATAGAAACGATATCCGAGTCTGACCAGCAGCACTACAAAAATACTTCCAAATAAATTCTTTTCAATCGAGGTCTACCCAAAGCTTAAACTCGGGAACCTCTTGGTGGTTAGCATTAATGCAACCACCAAGCTATGCTGCTGACTATATGTGGATTCAGATGTTGGCTTTATGCATTTTATTTTAAAGCCTATTTTTTTATTTTTTATAAAGCCAAAGTTTATTTTAATTTTATAAATAACGTTGAATGAGAAGTTTACATATTAAATTAGACTAGTGGTTAGCATAAAATGATTTGTACTTTAAAGTGGTCACGGATTAAAATCACACTGGTTTCACAAATTTACAAATTTGAAATCACAAATTTACAAATTTAACCATAAATGTGTCTGTGGGTGTTAATTGATGTGTATTTACTTTGTATAATACTAATAATTAAAGCCCGGACCCAGAAGGTGCCGCGTATTATTCAAATGTTAAAATGTAAATGCATTGTTAAAGGTTTGCCGAACCTTTTTTACAAAGGATTTACAACAATGGAACAATGAGCGGCACCTTGGCTATCCTACCTCTACTAATAATACTTGTATCAAATATACAATATTTCTGGGCAGGAAGGCGCATTGGTGTTACCTAATAGGCCTTCCTGGTATAAATAAAAAATAAATAAATATTACGTAATATTCCCTATTACTTGGTTTTCCATATTGTTTAAGATTTTGAATTGTATAATTGATAGTCTTTACTTGTTAAGTAAGATACTATTCCAATGTCAGATTATTCTGTAATTTTTCATTATACTATCACATTAATTACTGTCTACCAACTATTCTTGTAATTCCTTTTTATATAGATCTTGCTTTTATTTTAACATTTTCCCCTCATATTGATCCTTTTTGTTGTTCCTTTTCTTGCTTTTAATTTCTATTGTTTGATCATTTTTATAAGTATCACATATGTAACATTTTTACCTTTTCCACTCTGACTTTGACGAGAGAAAGGTTTAACGTTTCTGTTGAAGGATTCAATAGTAAAAACTTATTAAATTTTATAAATATGTCTTATGAATGTTCAAAAATAAAACCAAATATATTATTTTTTCAATACTTTTAATATCATTTTAACTGATAACATTGTTCATAAATAAATTTAGCCCAGGTTGTATAGTCATATACAAACATACATATGTTGAAGACGTCGATTGTATAATAGATATGTATTTTTCGAATCGTATCTCATATCGCGAGATTCGGAACGTTATACGATACGTGTGTACCCAATTCTAAGTATTGACCTATCTATGAACATCATTAATTTTGAATTATGACAAGGAACCGGTTTCATTATGGACGGCGCGTCGGAACGTTCCTGTGCTTAATCTATATTTGATTTTAATTCGGACATGTAATAGTTTTATAATATAAATATCAACATAACGAGGAGGGTTTTATGTCGGCTCGAGCTTCGGCTATAAATCACCTACACCGAGACGGTAATTGACACGCAATCTAATTGGAAACTCGAGTGTCGCGACTTTGCACACTTTTCACTTATTGCGCGATCTTTCATAATATTTTACTTCATTATATTATATTGTACGTCCATGTAGGAATTGTTCTGCGGATGCGACTGCACTTTCGGTCATCGCTAGTTATTAATTTAAATGGATAATTATTTTAGTTTCTGGTCTCGTTACGGTTTTCGCCCCGCAACCATCTGTTATCACCATGGGGGACTATCTCTCTCACCCCATGGCTTTTTATCATCCACTCACATTCAATTCTACGTAGTGTATTTAATTAATCATTTTGAGCAATTATCAAACAATTTTTAAATAATGTAATTATTAATTACGCTTATGAAAATAGAAAATCTACATATGGATGATTGACATTGACATGTTTAACAGTGCATAAATGTTGATATTCAATCTCATGTTTTGACTGCTTAACTTGAAGCTCAGAAAATATCAGTTGATTATAATTGAAAGTTCCTAATAATAGCATAAGATTTTTGATCATATTTTAATAATTAAATTAAATTAAACTTTTATAGGTTCCGAGACATAACATTCATAGCTGTTTTGAAATATGTGAAACACGCAAATGGTGTAGAATTTTTATAGGGTTAAGCGTTAAATATTTGCTATGTTTCTTTGAAATTCTTATAATATTGTTTTATTACCATTATGTGCTTAGAAATTGAAGTGAAGTTGTTGAAAAGTTTAGGCATATTACAAAGGTGTACTAGTCATTTATTGCGATCGTTTTTACTTCATAATATAAAGATTGCCAATTCTAAAACAAAATATTTAATTTTGATTTTCATTTAGAATATTGGAAAAAATGGTGAAGATTAAAATTTGTGAGCTTAAAATTAAAATATGTAATTCTGATATCCAAACATATTATTGATGAAATTCATCTACTTATCCCCTTTATTGTGATACTACAGCATGTGGCGCATATTGCCGTGTTAATATTTGTTAGCATTGTAAATTTGCAATATTGTATACCTGCAAAACGGTTGTTTGTGTCGATGTCATCAAAATAGATCGGCCGGGACCCACGTCAAACAACTGTTGCAGCGGCTGCGGTAGACTTTGGTCTATTTTTATTGTTGTTATTAATTTTGTTTTTGGTCTATGCGGAAATTTGAAATATTATCCGATTATATATGTAAAATCGAGACGGTCGAATTTGGTGGGCATGGGCGCTCTGGTGCTTTATGGACAGGGAATGGTTAACAGAAAAAAATAGCCAGCAGATGACAGATAAGTTGAGGCCAACGGTAGCTCGTTATATACCAGAAGCCGCTATTCTCCAGGTAACTGACCATCAGGTTTTTTTCGTATTAACTTTTTAACATTCTTTTGTTACATGTCACCATTCCGAGCACTCGATAAACAATCTTATCATTTTGCTCCCTACGTGTGAAATGAAATCATTATTTTGTTCAGACGATGTACGTTCAATTGCTCATAGTCAACGTTTTTTGGAATAAGATTCCGATTTAATAAAAAGTAAAATTTCAACGATTTAATGCATCCAAATCAGTGTTGTTACTGCCCAATTCGAAAATTCGTATGTTTCCTCCCTTTAAAATTATTGGCACTTTTTGGTTATATGTATGTACATACATACATATTGGCGCAACTGAACATTCAACATACACACTTCCACTAACGTAATTTATTTAACGAATACAATTTATCTATTTATCAACGAAGTTACTGACGACTGCGTTATGTGTAGTTTTTATACTGCAAAAACCAGCCCTGCAATAAGTTGTTCGTGTAACATGTACTTGTTTTTGTCGAAGGAAATGTCTCCCGAATTCAGTATATTGTTTGATGTAAGGTCAATCACTGGTTGCGTACTGTCACTTTAATACAACTGTTTGCGACCCTTAGAGACCATTCATTTAACTGCCGTGTATTTGTTTGTGTTGGTTCGGTGATTATTCCGCAAAAAGCGATCTCGCGCACGTCATTAAAATCTCGATCATGGAACATCTGGCACTCAACTCCATCAATCGGCAACGATTGTCGTGCGTGCGATCGCAATTTGCGCAATAATCCGTTTACCGTTTGTGTTAGTGCAAGTGTGTATATGCTCGATTGCACCCATATAACCAAAATGAGCAAAAACAGCAAGTTTTTTCCTATATTCTTAATTTTTTAATCAACAAAATATTATTTGATTATAACGAAGATGTTGATTCAGTGTAATTATGTAATATATTTATCAGGGCTGCGGAGTCGGAGCATTTCAAGTGGAGTCCTTTTATCCAATTTTATTAAATTAAATCCCCTAATAAATCGAAATTTAATAACTTATTCATAAAAATCATGAATTTAAATTCAAATTAAATGAAATAAAATCGTTGAATTGCACGTATACAAATTGGATGTGTTGTGGCCAAAACAGATTGTTTCCTGCGTCGCATACTTTTTTATTCTTATTTTGTGTATGAAATTCATACACGTAAACTATGAACACACTTACTTTTATTTAGATCCATTTCATTATCAAAAATTCAATAAATTGGGTTATATGTTAATTTTTAGTTCATTTATTTTTTTATATTTTGAAAATCGCCATTTATTTATTACTATTAATTTTATACGTTGGTAAGAAAAGTCGATCTTACTAAAATCGTTCAACCTGAAATCGGAGTTTGGAGTCGGAATCGGATCGTAAGATAAAGTCGGAGTCGGAATCGAAGTCGGTAAATTTTGAACCGACTCCACAGCCCTGATATAATATTTATAAATAAACCAATTTAATACATTTTACACTCAATCGACGAAAGAAATACGATTTCATTTGAAGGTTATGTTATGTCTCATAAATAACTTTATTTAATATACTATATATTTGATTGTAGCATTGTAAGTTTTTCAACCCTTAGAAATCTAAAGCGTTTTGCTCGTTACTTATAATTTATTCTGGGGTAAAAATATCAGAAAATGTATTATTCGAATCAAAAACTGACGTTTATATTTTTGAAACGGTCCGTGGCTACCATCACGATATGTTGTATGTACATTTAGTTTGTTGTGTCGAAATTTTGATTTTTACTTTATTTAAATTATTACCATGGAATATAAATATCTTGATTGAAACTATGATATAGAAATAGGAAAGAAACAGTTTTATAGGTAGAAGTATATTATATAAAAATTAAAAGGAAATAGCAGGAAGCTGACAGACTTGACGGTTTTTTATTCAGTATAGTGAATTTTATACTAGAGACAGTATGTACGTGTGTATTGAAAATTAATTAGGTTTGTCTGTTGACCCCCGGTTCACAGGTGTTGACAATTATTCTGCGGGTTTAGTTTGTTCCCGTCACGCTCCTGATTTTGCGATACGGGATTGCTCTGGTTGAACCGGTCGTTAATTACCACACCTCCGAAATACGTACGATCCCAAGAATCCAAAGATTCTCAATACAATATCTAAAATGTATACAAAAAATCGTGTGCACATGTGTGGCTCTTATTGGATCTAACATAAGTATTATAAGTACATAATAATTCTGAAATCGTTAAGGTTTTTATTGTAAGAATTAATGTCTTTGTGTTAAATTAAAATTCTCATAACGACGACGAAACCCAACCCCCATACGAAATTTATTAATAAAAAAATTCGCTGTTTTACGAACATTATTCCGAAGTACAAAATATTTTTAATGTATACTAATCGTTTGATCTAAAATTAAATTCCAGTTTTTTTCCACAATAAATCAACTTTATTGTATTTGAACCATTATTCGCGTAATAATAAAATATTTAAATTTTACCTACCGCACTGTACATACTCACATATCGTATATCTCGAGTACTGATTCGAGTGTATGATAGAATTTATTATTTCCACGCGTGATTTATGAAAATTCAACGCAAAGTTTAAAGTATTCAGAAACCGGGACCGATTAAGAGGTTTTAACCCTTCGGGTGGTTCGTCCTTTGGTAATAATATCGCTTAAATTATACTTGTGTTATTACGTCGGTCGAATAATGATATTTTTAATCGCCCGAGTAGGCGGCACATTGGCGAACATTAAAAACAGTTCTGTATAACGAGCGTTGTGGGATTGTTTCGTTAGTGGAGAAATTTACTAAACCAGTCTTTTAAACGACCCGAGCCGTAAATCAACGATGGTGATAGCATTCTAACCCTTTGGCGAACAAACAAACCAACAGTTGAAAACGATATCCGACGAGTGCGGCTCATTAAAACGACGAATTAATAACAAATACATATTCTAAGTATATCTATGTACATACATACAGCTTCGCTCGTAAAGCTCACTCGAGACAGAAGAAATATTAAATCATGTCAAAATTTTCTTCATCTCGTTTGAATAGTGGCCGTTCTAATTGCGAAATATGCACATATATATATATATATATATATATATATATATATATATATATATATATATATATATATATATATATATTGATTAAAAATAATGTGATTCATTCTGAGACTTTCGAAGACAATTGAGAATTGGTATTTTTGTGGAAAATTTATTTGACATTTCACAATATGTGTAATTGTTTAACAAAAGCTACATCTTTATACATAAACATGTATAGGTAGTATTTAATTGATTATAATAAAAAGAAATTTAGGTCAAGTATTGGGTAATATTCATACATATGTACATTTGTATTTTATATATTTATTTAATTTTACTATTTCTGCGAATATATAAAATGTATATAATGAGAGTCCAATATCATCATCAACATCATCTACAGCCACTCACCATACACTGCTTTGTGAAGGACTTTTATACACTATTCCACTAGTTTCTGTTTTGCGCAACTCTCATTCTAACCCCACACATATGTACATATGTATAATTTCATCTACCCATCTTCTTTTCAACATTTTAGTTTGGTTAGGTTAGGTTAAACACTCAACATTCTTTCGGGTACCATTCTATCACTTATATTTTTCATCTTTCGTCCATTCTTCTAGCCACATGACCCACCTATTGCTATTTCAATCTTTTCACTCTCTGCACTATACTCAATACCCTTGTCATACTTCTCACCTACGTATTCCGTTTCCTATCTCTCCTCGGTATGCCGAGCATCCAGCGATCCTTCCTTCTTTGAGTGCGTTAGGGAGAAAACACACAGCGATGAACGGCACATCGTGTGCATGACTCCCCGCTGTGGGAGGTCTCCTACATTACTTCAAATATGGGATACACCGCTATCGATCACTGTCAAGCAAGGATAAATACAAGGATACAATTTTACCGAAAACACCACAGAGGGTCATTTTGGGACGGAGCGTGCTTGGCGTTCCATGAAAATGTGCAATTTTTTCGCATGTTTTAAAGTATTTAAAAAACCCACGTGCCATGTGCACCGCTGTGTGTTTTCACCCTTGAACTTGGTGTAGCATCTTAGCATTCAATGTCCAAAGTTTCACATCCATTCGTCATCACTGGCAAAACACATTGATCGAAGATCGTTTTCTTCAAGCAGTGTTAATTTTCAAGAATTAATCAACAAAGGATGGGTTGGTTACGTTTCAAATTTAATTTAAACATATAATACTAGTTGTTTTACCCGGCTTCGCTCAGTATTTGTCATATAAACAGCTTAAACATGGCGAATCTAATAGTAAATATTCATTTGTTTTTTTATTAAATTTATTTGAATCGAAAAAAATATATATCGAATCGTCGTCATAGAAACTTTGATTTGTTTTTGATATTTCAAACCAACATTAAATACTTAAAAAGTATCTTTCGAAATTATACATATATTAGATGGAAGAAATTGACGAGATTTTAAATCGATTGATTTAAAAGTGGTATAAATTTTAAAATTTCATTCTAAGATTTAAGTGGTAATTGTATCATTGATCTATAGTTACAAAAATAAAAAACGGAAATTTTCTATAATATGCATACTTGTATTGCATAAAAATAAATATAGCGTATAATAATAGTTTATTGTAATATTTTTAATTTAGTTTGAAAGTTTTATAATGGGCATAATTTTCATTATTGCGTTTCGAAAATGCGTAGATTGAGAACATCCGCTCTATGAATAAGACAACACGACATTGTAGTAAAACATAATGATATAGAATTGATATAATAAGACAGTCATAAATAATTCATATCGTATGATATAATAACAGAACGAAAATATCTATGAAACGTTTTATAGTGCGGCTTGATTTATGTACATATGTATGTACATACGTACATAAATGACGACATAAACAATCAAAACTACCTCAAATCCCATTCGGCTTACTTTTGTAATGTAATACGGCTGCAAAATCAATAGCGAAAGGGTTAACTAACTACGCTGACCCCAGTTCAATAAAGCTCAATTTGATAATTCCCGTCACCTGAGCTTTTCGCTAAGCTTTATTGCACGACAGGAGCTTAAAGAGCTTTCGTTGCAAATTTGTTTCGATCGCAAGGCCTCGAATTGCAACAGAAAGCTATTGTATGTTTGCAGGAATTATTCTAAGCGTATTTTAAGTCTAAGTTTTAAAAAAAGGGCCGAATCGTCAAGGCTGAGACCTGAAAGTCGATAGCTTTGGCCACTGACTTACGCCCGTCACCTCAAACAATCGGCGCGAGAATTTCGCCGAATTTCATCCTTGTAACCCAATATTCTGCATTCCTTGTGTTCAGCAAACTGACGATGGAGACTCTTCTTCTCCTTCAGCTCGACGTCGTTCATCCGTGTCGAAAAATAAATTGTCGATTTTGATATCGTAAAACGTACCGGGAAAAAGAGAAAAAGGACAGGATTTGCATATTCGCTGCATACCTCTCCTCGAAATGGTTTTAAATTATTCTTGTCCTTGTTTTTAAATATATAAAATTAGTATCTTTAACTTATGGAACCTTCAGGTTCAAATACGCATATTGTTTAATAAATTCATCTACCAGTCTTAGGCTCTGCTAATAATTTTTTACTCGTTTGTAGAAAATACCTCAGCCAGTTTAGTCTGAAACATCTTTTAAATAACCTTTCCTAATTACTTCTCTGAAAAAATTTATACCTACATGTACTTTTGAAATTATTTTTTGCTAATTATCTAAAATTTATGTCTGGAAGTCTCTTGTTCAAGATTATTTAATAATTTGACTCCAATCAATTTAGTTTGAAACATATTTTAAGGAATTTTTTCCAATTACTACTCTGAGCAAATTCATATCTACATGTACTTTTGATATGACTTTTATGCTGATTATTCTAAATTGATGTCTGAAAGTCTCTTGTTCAAGATTTTTTAATAATTTGACCTCTCCACTGTTAAGATTCTTATCCATTTTTTTTATTTCAATCATCAATTCTCATAAATAATCAGCCACTTGTTCAACTAGGATTTGCAGATATCTGATATATGTAACATTGATCATTAAGATAACTTTAGCATCAAGTCACAGATAAATTTACTGTTTGACTGTATTTGTTATGTATTTAGTTACTTTCAAATCAAATTTTATCTTAATAAATCAAGATCTAAATCAGAGGCGTTTTGAGATTAGCATGCATGATGTACATATTTGGTACATTTGCTGTCCAACATTTTCCATAAGAGGTTTTAATTTTTTGATACCATGAGAAATATAAGACAATTCTTTCATAGAAAATTAATTTTCTTCTCATTGCTTTTTATTATACTGTATAAATATATATGTACATATGTTTAATTCAATTTGATTTATTTAGAGCTTTAATATTTCTATCAAGTTATTAATGTCTGTACTAATACATCCAAACATACACACATATAATGATCGAAGCCTACATTTCGGTTCGTGTCTTCTTCGGGAAATATCATTTTATAGCTTTTCGTGCTGTACCGACATTAGGGATATATATGGCAGTGGTATTCAAGTGCTGTTGGGTTCTATACGAAATCGAGGACTCGTCGCCTCGGCTGCATAAAACGACACATCTCTACCACTGGGCTGGGCTGTCAATCGATAAACAACCTATTATTATGGTAGTCGGGCGTAGGATTGACGTTGGATACGCGACTCGGACAAGTGGTGTTTGTAGAAGACCTTCATCCATCAGTGAGTCGCAAATTGTCGTCGCAGTTACGCCGAACAGGCCAGGATGATAGTTTAAATTTGCCTGTAATTTCGAGAAATGTGGTCGGCTATCCGGTTTCCATTTCTATATCGTAATGGTCGATTGCGGCGTAGGTATTGTTTGTAAATATTCGCGGCTGCACAGTTTTAGCGACGCTGCTGCATTGCTGGGCGGTGATGCGCGGCCGAAATCTCTACTTAATAATGTTTAATTAGCAAATAGCTGGCAGCAAGGCTGATGCAGTTTCTATATGCACTTTTAATATAATTATGATTTCATTAGAGCCGGAGGTAATTACTGGCCATTTGTTACGTGAACTTGGCATCTGGAGTAACCGAGTAGCGATGTTATCAGAAGTTCAGAACGATTTGAGAATAACTGGAACAAAACGACATAAATATTGGTTTTATTATTGTATATATGGAATTTAGTGATAAAGGTTAAATTTAGACATTTCACCCCCCCATGTAGCAATTTTTTTATTGTTTTATGTTCAAATTTAATGCTCCTATTAAAATTTTTCGTTGTAAGTAAAATTTGTGGAGAAATAAAGCAAACACATTATATTGTCGTAGTAATCATTTCATTGTATTTTAATTATTAAAGATTTGCTATCTTGTTTTTAAACTAGTAAGTCATCGTAAGTAGATTTTATTTAATAATAGCTTTAATGTGTATTATTATGTGATATATAATGGATGAATCAAACTTTGAACGATATTAGATTATACAAAAAAGGCAATAGTTAGATTATAAAAAATAGGCAATAGTTAGATTATACAAAATAGGCAATAGAGAAAAGGTCAAATGTACTGGTTACGTCTTATATTAAAACTATTCGGTTTATTTTATTCGGTTTAGTTACTATGTACGTATGAACATGTACATATGTATGTATGTATCAATGAAAGTGTTGACTACATTCATATTAGTGGACCAAATTAATTGTTTTTGATTTATATGAAGGTCTATCTATGTCCATAAATACTGTTCATAAGCTTATGAATTTTATTGATTTAAAAAATCAAATAAGGGTTCAAGCCCTGAGTTGACCTACATTGAAGATAATTTATTCGGAAGTATTTCTGTGGTGCTGCTGGTCATACTCAGATATTTGTGACTCCAAGTCGATCGTTTCCTATAAGAGTTTGCCAATTTATTTGATATCAGCGTTGAAACGGTTAATCATCAAATTGGCAAAAAAAATCCTACTCACTTCGTAACCACTATTTGAATGATTTCAAATTTATAATCTATAAATTTATATATGTACACCATTAATAGCATATTTGTCGTTCAGGGGACGCTCGTAATGGCATTATGGGAAAAAATAAATTAAAAAGAAAAATCATCGTGCAATATATAATATGAAAAAGAACACTTAGCAAGAGCTCGCGTGGTTTCAACTTTTCATGGTTTAAATTTTGTATTAAACAGATTTTCCAAAAATACACACATACTATATCTAAAATATAATTTCGAAAAAGAGTTTGTATATACATATGTATGTAAGGTTTGTTGGTAATCGAAAAACAAATTAAATTTCGATATGGTTTCATTTGAATTTTTTTTTTCGATTCAAATAAATTTAATAAAACAAAAAAAAATTATATTAAAAATACTGAGTGAAGCCGGGTAAAACAAGTAGTAGTCTATAACTAATCAAACTAAACAATGCATCAAGTACGCGATGTCTATGTTTGATCTTATTGAATCGTGATTTTAAATGGAGAAGTTTGATCAATTCTAAAATGAAAGCTCAATTGGTATCAATGAGAGTCTAAATTACGACTGACTGATTGTCGTTAAATCAAATTTATAATTACATAAATATTTTGTCTTTGATATCATACGACAAACAGCACTAATCGAACAGATTTCTCTCGTTCGTTTGAACATAACACCTGAAAGTAAAGTCAAAACCGAAAAATAAAAAAATAGAAATGAACGATCATTAGAACAAGATAGACGATTTTCGCACATTGGAGCGACATATGTGTGCCGACCGCGGTAATAAATATAAACGTGACGTGACGCGATACGTTAACAGTTAATTCAATACAGTCAGAGGCACTTTGTCACGGCTTGATGATCGCCGTGATTTGTCGAAAGTTCGAATTCCTGATATAATTATTGTGATAAATAACATCGTCGCTTTTAGAAATCAATACCTATACAAATATCACTCACATACGTACAATCGTATGTATGTGATATCTGATGTATTTGCACACATGTATGACATGTGAATTTTCAATTTGATTGTGAACACGGCCGATCGCTATCGCCGACTGTCCGTTACGCAGAGCAAATAATATTATAAATTAATTTTGAAATTGTAACTCTAATAAACCTCCCCCACTCGTGTAAATTTTCATATTGCACGACGATCAACCCCTACGGTTTGAGCTCGCTTAATTATGTTCGTGTACGACGACAGCTGTTCTACAACAGCGATGTATTTATGTTTGCATGTACCTGTATATGTATGCATGGTTTGCTTATATGTACATATGTGAAATTCCGTATTGATATGTACATAGCATATAGTCAAAATGTGTATTAACTTATGTACTTATTTTTAATTTTTGATAGAATTTTAAATAAAGCCGGTATTACTGTTTTTGACGTTTGAATTTGATTGTTTGAGTGTATTGTATACCTACAGCTAATTGAAGTATTCTATTTTATCTAATTGAGCTACTATGTATTAATAAGATGTATTATTAAAAAATAATTTTTAATAAAGTTTCCAATATTTTAAATTTCATAATACTTAATACGAAACGTATGTATATTATATGAGTCGTTATATTTGAAAGTGGCATAAGACCACCTTTCTTCATTTCGAGAAATATTTTGCAAAACATTAAATATAATGTTTTGCATTTAAAAATACTGGTGGACGTATTGAATTAAAATAAGTGTTAGCAATTTGTTAATTAGCCAAACATAAATAGTGTTTTTGGAACTGAAAATTGAACTTCTGCCACTTTCAAATCTAACGGCTCATATATTTCGGATTTTAATTTTTGAAAAGAATGTAAAATACCGTCTTATTAATTTTTAAATATATTTCTTTGTTGTAAAAGGTCGACGATTTGAAAGTCTTTATATTTTGACATAGAATTAGGTCTATTTATGAGGGATGCATATGAGCGCAAACTACGAGACGAAAACATGTCATTTTTAAAATCGATATAATTTAGATAGATATGTAATTTCTCATATATGTCATCATCATCACTATTTACAGTCATTCCCCATCCCCTGCTGGATGGAGGCTTCACCAATGTGCGTTCACCAATTCGTCTCTGTTTTGGGCAACTCTCATCCATCTTACCTCACACATTTTAGTAATGTCCTTGTGGCCTCCTTTTCACCTCTTTAAATTCTCACCATTCTAGCACTTTTGTCCATTCACTTCGCTACGTGACCCACCCATTTGCCATTTTAATTTCTTCACTCTCTCCACTATATCCACTATCCTTGTAATACTTCTCATCCACATTCTCATACATACATATATATATACTCGTTCTAATGTTATGACTAGAGGTCGGAATCTGATGGGGTCGGAAACGTGCCGCCTATTGTTCCATTGTTGTAAATCCTTTGTAAAAAAGGTTCGGCAAACCTTTAACAATGCATTTACAATCTTTGAACAATAAACAGCCCCTTCAGATTCCGGGCTCTAGTTATGACTCTATTATGACTCAAGTTAGGCCTTCAATGAGACTAAGTCATGGCTTTCCTGCACCCTTTTACGTTATCTTGGATACCGTTCGAGCGCTTCTTTCATCCATACATATATCTTCCATTCTTATAGCTACGTGATCCGACTATTGCCATTTAATTTTTTTTTATTGTCTTAATTATATCAACTACCCTTGTCTTAATTCTTACCCATGTATTCTGTTTTCTCTGCTCGTCATGCCAACCATACAATATTCTATACTTCTTTTATTGCATTGGTTTTTATGTAGCATTCTGGCGTTCAAATCCCCGAGTTTAATTTTCATACATCATTACTGGCAAATACATTGATCAAAGATCCTTTTCTTTAGGAACAGTGGACTTTTGGACTTTAAAACGACATAATTTTCCCAAATGCACTCCTCTCCTATATACGTATACTTTTCTCTGTATAATTTCCTCTCCTATATACTCATAGACTCTCATATATGTATGTATGTATATGTATATGTTATATGTAGGTATATGGCAATGATAAAAAATGACAACATTGGTTGTTCTGGTGACTTCATATCATTATTGCATCAAAGTTATGTTAAAAAATAAAGAAAATTTTTGTTATTTCCAATAATTCTCACAAAAAAATGTTGACTACGTTAAAAATATGTAGTAAATGAGCCTTGTAGAACAGCTATAAACAATATTATTTTTGGGCGCGTAGTTCTACATATGTACATATATAGATATAGCAGAATAATCAAGGTAGAATTTTGTTAATGGTAACAATAATTGAAATGTTAATGTGATGTTTTAAATATTATCCCCAATAACGTAAAGCTACGAGGATAATAAATTAAATTAAAATTGCATAAAAACGTGTAGTATTTGCTGTTGTCCAGACAGTATAATTTCCCATTATATATGTATATGTAGTATATACAGATATATGTATGTACAGAGGTAGTGGTAGTTCGCCCTTCTGTCTGCCCCCGATGGTCCGATAATATCTCCGATGAACAGATAGTGTGCGACTCCTGTGAGCAACACACTCATAAAACCTACCTACCCACTGAAAAAAAAAGTTTTAATAACCCTCAACCCTCAAAGTACCGTTTTTAAAATAGAGCTCACTATAATTTTTTTTTCGTGTTCGTATGTAATATTTTGTTGTTTCAAAGTTTTATGTAACTTTTACGTTCGTACTTAGGTCGATTAATATTTTATTGGGCCAGTTTTATCGTGATGTACCCCCGAGACTCACTGAAATATAATTTATTAAATTAAAACACGGATGAAATGTGTGATAGTTTGCTAGGAAAATTGTATGAAGAAGTTTAGGAAAAAAACTAGATTAATCAAGCGATATCATCTATCTATATATTATTTAAATAATTTATTGCTTTTTAAATTGTTTAATGAATTTATTTTCAGATGTGAAGATAATATGTTAATACGTGAATTTTTATTACTATTTTGCCAGGTGTATGAATATTATGGTACGCTGAGGTGTTGTTAATATTATAACGTGCAAGCTCAATAGGTGGATATGGTTCTATTAAATTTTCTGATGGGTTTTATTCAAATTGTTTTTTTTTTCGCGTAAATATTAACAATCTTGTAATTTAAACGATAATTTAAAACAATGAGTATTTAGTGAATGTTAATTGAGATGTATTATGATTACATGTAGTTCAATGGGAAAAGTCGTGCACCAATGGGTGCCTGGTTTTGTAGCTCGCGCGAGCAAAAGATTACCGTAATATAATATTATTTGTAATATATTTAAGAAAATGCTGATATAATTGCCTCGCTAATTGCCCAACAATGTAGCAATTAAAATAATCATGCACAAAAATACGTCGTTCGCCATGAGCCGCTTTTATTAATATTTTTTCTGTCGTTCTACGCGCGTTCTCAGCATTGTTATCGTCGAATGCCATCGAAAGCCGAAATCACGTGTTTATGGTTATTGTTATTGCGGTTTTATACCAAATTTTTATTTTTCCAAATTAGCGTACGCAAGTACAAATATTTTTATTTATTTTGTTCTTTTTGAAAAGGCATAAAAATTCACGGTTATTTGACGGTTGTCGCAACTCGCCGCTGGAAATTCATACCAGTTGTTAAGCAAACGTTTAGTTACACTTTTTATTTCAGGTGACGCTCGTTTCAAAGCAGTGACGGACTTTAATTTGTTTAATTTTGGAATTGAATTTTAATATTGTTATTTCAAATTTCAGATGAAATACTTAAAAAAATTGCGGACGGTGCATATGTGTAGTGTAAATAGCTTTATTAATGAATTTTATATATATTTTAAACACTGCGGTTCATCACGAACACACTAGTTTGTTCATACACGAACTGTTGTTAGTTTCAGGGCTAACAGTCAAAAGCTATCTTCAAATAGACTCATTAGGTGTCACATGAAATTTTTAGCTGTCAAAACGCCAAGTATTTAAAATGGAAATCTTATGGAAATGGAAGTGTATTATAATTAATTTTATATATATTTTAAACACTGCGGTTCATTCACGAACATATGTACTAGTTTGTTCATACACGAACAGTTGGTTTTAGTTTAAGTGCTAACAGTCAAAAGCTATCTTCTTATAGACTCGGCAGGTGTCACATGAGATGTTTAGCTGTCAAAACCTTTGAGATGTCAAAACGCCTAGTATTTTAAATGGAAATCTTATGAAAACTACATTACAACTAATTCCCGTTTTCAGTAATTTTTAAAATATTGTAAATCCAGGTTAAGCATATGTACATAGAGCAGGGGACAAACGATTGAGAGTGCTTTAATTTATGTCTGATGGTTTGTGCATGAACAAACTAGTTCGTTTTATTTGTGTATACTATAAATGGTGAGATTGTGAATAAACTAGTATTTTTATGAGAAAACTATATGTGCAATTGGACTGTAACATTTAATATACATACGTTTTTATTTAGAAATAACAAATAAATAGATTGAGTTTCATTATTATAATTTGTTTAAAATAAATTGTGTTGCGAGTCAAAATTTTATATGCATGTAATGTTACACATGTAAATTCAATTCATTCAGTAGTCATAAGGTCTAAGATATATCATGAAATTTTGTTTTATTTCAAATTACAAACTGAAAAATGGAAACGTTGCTTTTCCAGTTATGTAAATTCACTTATAATTATTGTAATATTTTCAGGTATATTTATATAAACATCAATATATTTACATGTGGGTGTGTAAAGGTTGATCGTCTTTTATTGCGTAAAAAATTGAAAAAATCTAACATAACAAACGTTGTACTCGCTGAATTTTTTAATCACACATCGTTCTCACTTCATATGTTGAATTTTTTACTATCGTTAACACATCATCGTTGATTTGTAAAAATACACGCTTTTCGATTTTTGGCTACAGCCGCACGATATTTCGATTTGAATCTCGCATTAATACTTTAAAAGCAAAGTTTGCACAGTATGCGTGTTTTTAATCGCTCCGAACGCACTTTTTCGACAATGTGTGAAAACGCAGAAATGTGCACGTATAAATTTAAAAAAAAATCAAAGAAAAAAAATGAAATAAAAACAACGTTTTTGTCTACCGCGGCACGCAGGGTGTTATCGTTGAACGTATTTATTACGGTTTATGGAGCCTTGAATTTTATCGCGAAAGTCACAAAACAGCCCTCGTATGTGTCGTACAGTGCTACGGCCTCGCCTTTTGCATTTGAAAATAATATCTAATAATAAAAAAAAAAGTTACATTTTTCATAAGCTCGGTTATTACGTATACCACACCCTAGAGATAGACGGTGTGACAAGATCTACCGCTACTAAATGCACCCCTTTACATATACTTTAGACTATTAATTTTAAATACCATTTCTACGTATTCAATGTGTTAAATACAAGCGACGTTTGTTATATACACATTTCATTAAAATTTCCATTATACATAATTATATTAAAATATTTTTCTGTAATTTTTTGCGGTATGCGATGGAAAATTGTTCGGAATTCCAAGCGTGAAATTTTTTTTTTCAATCGAAGCTGCCCACCACTTACTTTCTTTTATAAAATGAAACGGAATCAATGGAGCTATTTTTAGAAAGAAAAATGTCAATTATTTTAAATTTAAATTTCCTGAACGGAAAAACGAAATGAGCTTTTGATTTCGTATCGCCCATGCAAAATTGCTTATATCGTTAATAATAATTCAAATGTAAAACCGTATTACGTATGCAAATTAATAGTGAGCTAATTGCATAAATCACCGGACTCAAATTATAGAACCGGTCTATTGAATTATTTACGAGCGACTTTTTATTCAATGAAAACTCATTCGTTTGACGTATTTGAAAAATATTAGAATTTTATAATTTAATTCATTTTTATTATGAAGTGTGTTATACATATTATATTATGGATATTTTATTGATGTATGAAAGTTTAATTAAAATCAGAAGTATAAATATATTCAATAATTCCAATTCATATGATGATTACATATGTATATAATAGTTTTGTATCATATACGTTAGTACATACATATATTTAATAAAAACCGTCTGTTCCATTCTAAGAATAAAAAAATAAAACTTTGAAAACAAATTTCGTATGTAATGTAAATAAGAAGAAAATATAATGGATTCAGTTTCGATATGATTTATTTTTATTAAAATTAGAAGCATAAGAAGTACACTGAGCTGTCATTAGAATACTACACGTATAATTTATCGTATTTATCTATGACAATGTCTATTTTATTCGATTATATGTACATACGTATGTTCAATACGTAAGCGAACGAGAAAATGTAAACAATTTTCATGCAAAATTACGACATTACCACGCGGGGACAATGTGCAATAATCACATGCATTATATTGCATCTATGTACTTCGTACGTATTCCCACTGCATCGTAATTTCAACAACAACGGTTTCAATGTCGCAATTTGTCCCAACGAAACATGTTTATCGCCGGCTCCTGCGCATACGTAGAAATGACACTCTAAATCAAACCTTTTTATTTCATTTTATTTGATTGAGCTCGCTTGCACTTCGAGGAAAAACCGTCAACGGGCCAGTTTGCACTGGTGGAACGTTTTACTACTTCAGGTCACGATAACTGACTTATATACGTACAATTGCAATGTGTGAAGGGCTGTTCAGATCTGGAATGTGTTTTTTTTTAATATTATGCTGTATACATTGTATTTATGTAAGTATTCCAGTATGATAACGATGCATTCGTTCCGCGAAATGTAAGACTTTCTCGGTTTATTGTTGATGGAAACGATTTATATGGAGTTACATGCTACTGGGGAGGAAATTCAACCGGAAGGTTTGTGCTAAGAGTAATTTTCTCTTGCTCGGACTTGCACGTTCCAGTATACATATGTATATATTGTATAGGGAAAAGTTGAACCAATTACATTTTGAAGTGCTAAAAAGTTAACGTTATACATACTTGAGTCTTGTCAGTAAATAAGTATTCACTTCCTTTTCAAACCAAACTTAATTGGGGTGTTTGTAATAATCTCCTTTTGAAAAACTGTTAAAATTCAACGTTAAATTCTTATTATTATTGAGTGCTTCACTGATTTTTGTATGAGATTTTTTAAATAATATTTGAAAGCTTGAGTGAAATTATAAAAAACCATGTTAAAGAATTTTCCTTTGTTCACAGAATTAATTTTTTTTACTTTGAAATGACTTAAAAATAAAATAAATATATACATATGTATATAAATTTATTTTGAATTGATAGCCCTGAGCAACAAAAAATCACTTTTTTTCTTACTGGAGTGGAGACTAATCAATAATTACAAAATTTGAATATTACAATGATTTTTGTTGGCTTCTTCTCGTTTATGAGATATAAGCATTTAAAAAAGCGCAATTTTTACATATTTTTGGCTTTTGTAGTCTTTAACTCAAAATTTAGTATTGCTGTCCCAAAAGTTTGTATTGGAATTAATAGTCGGGTGTAATTTCTAGAATGTAATTTTTTATTACTTTAAAAAACTTATAATATATTATCTAGCGAATTTTACACTACATCTGACTATGGATTCCAATACTCACTTTTGTCACAGAAATACTAGATTTTGAGTCATAGACTGCAAAAGTCAAAAATCTGTAAAAATTTTGCATTTATTTAAACGCTTATACTATACATATCTCATAAATGAGAAAAAGCCAACAAAAATCAATGTCATATTCCAATTTAGTGGGTCAACTTAATATAGATTGATTATTTTCCGATCCGTTAGTTTTTTTTTGCTGCCCAGTGTAATTTGAGATGACACAATGAAAAAATTTGGTATATTTGTATGGTTTTAGACAGCTTTCAATATGTAAGAATGGATAATTAAAGTTAAAGTGTTAAAGAAAAACTGTTTTCATTCAATAATGGCACGAAAAATTAAATTCCCAGAGAAGACAGATTGTATTTATAAAAAAAAATGTACTAATGTATATGAATATACATACTTATAACACAGCAAGGAAAATAAAATATTTCTAAATTATGCAAAGAATGCTATCATATTTTTTTAGATTCTTGAATTACCCTCGACATACATTGAGTTGCATTGCGCTTGGAAAAATAGCTTTTTTCCCACCTGCCGGAAAAACAACTTTGGTTTTTCCGACAACAAACGACCTTGCACCCGCTTTATTGGCTCGCATGTATTATCGATTAGGCTTCAAGCTTTAATATAAACGGCGACGATAGTGTGTAATCTCATGATAGATCGCCTCTAACAGCCTTATGTTACGTTTCTTCCGAGGAGAAAGCGACAAAAAAAAACTATAAGGGAGTGGGGGGGGGGGTAAAAAGGCTTTTTATTATCGGCTAGCCCCACTACATTATATTATTAAATGATTGTTGATAGTGAAACGTTGACTTTTTTTCACGCACTCGGTGCTACTACCAGTTTTATCGAAGCTTTCGAGTTACCACTTGTCACTGATATTTTTCAATCTGGATTAATAATTTTATTGTTCGTTTCACGTGTGCGCTAGTTGCCTTTTTTGTTCACATATATTTATAGGTTTGTGTATATGGATATTTTTTTTTATATTTTTTACTACCGATTGTACAGCTGGTGATTTAGTGTTTGATTGCGGCCCGCGCGCGCCCTATCTGAAGGAGATATGTTAATGGTCGGTCTCGGTGAGATTATTGAGCGAGATATAAACCGCTCTACAACGGGAAAAATATCACTTTATTGCTGGGTCGGCAATGCGTTAAAATAAATAAACGTTCTTCGATACAAACTGCGGTATTCGGTCGTCGCTTGTGCGCTAAACGGGTATCAGAATCGCAATATTGTTGCTAATGATGCTGACTTGTTGAGATGCGACTTTGTCATTTTTTATACATAAATTTACCGAAGTCAAATTGAGTAATGTTTCAAAGAATTGTCCTTTGGAATAATGGCTGAAAAACTATATAAATTCTTGTTGTTAAGTATGTATAATATGTATGTGAGTCGTCGTAATCTTTTTGAAAGCATTATTTGAAATATGAACATTGATCACCAAGATGCTGTACAAAGTCCAATGCACTCAAAGAAATATGGAACGCTATATGTTCGGCTTACCGAGGCCAGATAGGAAACGGAATACGTGGTTGAGAATTATGACGATATGTGTAGTCGATATATGTATGTAGTGAAGGGAGTGAAGGGATTAAAATGGACGGGTTACTTAGTTAGAATAATGGACAAAATAAGTGCTAGAATTCTACCCGAGAGAATGTAAAAGGGTAAAACGGAAGGCCGCAATAAAGAGGAATAGACGAAATTAGGAACATATTATGTGGGGTGAGATGGATGAGAGTTGCGCAAACCAGAGATGGGTGGAAGCGTGTTGGAGAGGCTTTCATCCATATTGAGCGGCTGTGGATGATGCTTTGAAATATAATATCCGGTAAAAATACCTTTTAAGTTACACGGCTTTAAATGTTTCCTTTATCATGTCTCGATAATTGGTTAACACGATATATTCACATATTATAATGCAATTATTGAATGTTGATTAAGTATATTACATATAATATGAATAAAAATACAACTTAACCACACTTTATACGATTTTCTCTTATTGCATTTATATGTAGTATAATATTATTTATTTTGAAAATAAGATTTGACTCTGCTAAAATATATATGTATATATTTTTTTGTATGTTGCGTATTATATAATTTATTTTTATCGTTTTTATTTTACTGTATTGTGTTATAATAATAATAAAGTAATCGTTGATAAGTAGTAAATGAATGAAAGAAAATTGTGCATAATCCAAAATACGACTAGGTAGCCGTAGTGGGCCTCGCAATCTCCTAAAAGCCGTTTAATGGTATGCTAAGCTTGGAAATTGTAATATTTTTCGTTCGGTTAAAGAGGAAAAACAACAAAGCCTTATCAAGAGGGGATTATAAAAAATGTGCGTAAAATTCAAAGTCATAAGTCTCGGCGGGCCGCTCATGTAACGGGCAGGGAAATCATTATATTGCGTGAGCCCACAATGTAGGCTGTACATCGCTTATTTGATAGAAAATATTAGCAAAAATTAATTGTTATATTAAAAATATTATGCGATTGTTAAAAAAATGTTTCAGTTCCGAAATCGTAAAGTTAACCACGTTTAGATTTACCGTACTTTTAGCTGCGGATTAAAATCTTAATATCCGTGTGCTGTTTTATTTTACATTGTACAATAGAAAATACGAGTATATTAAATGTGCGAATGCTCAACATAAATATGGGTATATAAGTACATACGTTTTATTTAAGTTTGACGAAGTATGTTCACCCTAACGACGAACGTCGAGCTTTTTTCGGTTTCGTTTATAAATGACGAAAATTAACTTTTACCGGAGAAGTAATAAAAAAAAACTTGCGTCGAAGCCAGTTTGCGGATTAAATCGTTATTAATGTAATTATAGTTATTTTCCGTATATACGCTTATACACAATTACATATCGTTTTCATGATGTTTTCCAGTACAATTTCGAACGGAACATCAACATTCACGTGTACGTACGTACTTACATATGTATGTTGAAATGGAAACGATTAAATAACTAGGTAGGTGTATTATTATTACTAAGAAAAAAACCATTGTCTGAATTATGTATGTATGTATATTCACAACACTGTTTAAAATATATCTCAATCGTTAATTTATTTATATAATAATAAACTCGTGATTTCCATACGGATCGGGCGACTTTATTTTCTCACACGTTGGTCGGGCCTCGTACAATTAACATTTTCAGACTAATTTAAATAAATGCGTTATGAAAATTCGTGATGACCCCCGCTGATCATTATTGTTGATTTATCACCGTCAAATAACCGCTTCTGTAATATACTGGACACATTAAAAACGAAAGAGAAAATAAGAAAAATATGAATAATAATAATATGAATAAAAAAAACCAAAACACAACGAAACTACCTCAGCAGTTTATACGTG
Source organism: Arctopsyche grandis (assembly GCF_051622035.1). NCBI lineage: Eukaryota > Metazoa > Arthropoda > Insecta > Trichoptera > Hydropsychidae > Arctopsyche > Arctopsyche grandis. The sequence continues at coordinate 12,917,327 of NC_135361.1, read as the reverse complement.
TGCTCATTAAAAACAGAAATAAATTTAAAAAATGCGTACTGATTTTGATTTTTTTTTGTTTTCAATTTTATGTGTCGATTTTGATGTATAGATAATGTGAAAATGATTATTTTAAATTTGCGTGGGAGTCGGAATGAGGAATGTTTAAATCACATTCGGAAAAAAATACGTGAATATGAATGGGTTTGAAATTTACTTTAATATTATTTTTGTGTAATAATATTGTTTACACATATGTACATATATACATGCATATACATATGTATAATGTATGTGTAGCTCAAATTCATCAATAAAATAACAATATCAGTATTTACCTATTTTTAACACAATTTAGATTTAGATTTTAAATATATAGTAGGTATACTAGTTGTTTTACCCAGCTTCGCTCAGTATTTTTAATATAAACAGCGAAAAAATGGCAAATCTAATATTAAATATTCATTTGTTTTTTTATTAAATTTATTTGAATCGAAAAAAATATAATATTCAACCAATTGAATTGTCATCATAAAAACTTTGTCTTTTTTACGAAATCCCAACCAAAAATACTTACATACTTATGTACATATATATATATATATATATACAAAGTCTCTTTCGAAATCGTAATATATATTAGATTAATACTACCATTTGAAAAAAAAATTCAAATAAGTTTTTGTTTATTTATTTTTTAAATGGAATGTACATATATTACAAAATATACATATATTACTAAAATGTATATTACAAAATATATTAGCATAGGATCAACTTTATAAATAAGGCCTATCAATTAAATAATTCAAAAAATTAAAAATTAAAAAAAATTTAAATTTTCCCCCAAAAATTGTAAGGAAACAAAACGATCATTGTGAAGAAATCTGGAATTGCAGTAGGAATGGATTTTTTTATTTATGCGTATTATTTTTTATTTATGTTTATTCCGTGTATGTAGAGAGTAAGCGAATTTAAGAATCTTTGATGAAAAGGGTTTGTTTGACCAGTATGTAATAGTAATGAAACAGTTTTACTAGGAAAATATTAAGATTATAGTAAATTTTCAAATTTTTAATAAAAAATGTCTATGAAAGCCAACACATCTCCAACTCGAGAAGCTCTTCTTTGATGTTTATTTCCTCCGATGATGGGTCTAAATTTGTGTACGCGTGGTTCTTTGCGTGTCTGGTGTGACTTTTCGCCGAGATGTCGATAATTGATTTTGGTCGTTGTTGTACTCGTATAGGTACGTACGAGTGTGTACGCGCGCCCGGGGCGGCATGGGGCGGCCGCCTAATGAAGCTGGGCCGCGCCCCAATAAATATCGGTGATGTTTCAATTGGGAGCGGGCGGCCGTAACTCAGCCGCCCCGCTCCAGGGCCGTGCACCACCCGAATAGCGGGGCGTCTAGGAAATCACAAACACACTTGTTTCTTATTTACCAAAGTCGACACGCGCATACATCATCGCGCACTTAATCGTATTTAAATTAAACACATAAATTGTACATTAGCGCGCCATCTCTTTGTAAGTATACATATGTACATACATATAATATAATATGTATTTGGAATATTTTATGTAGTGTAACAATTTTATTAAACTATTTTATTAAAATATTTATTTATTTAATATACTTGGGGGAGGCGGCAAAGCCGATAGACCCAAGGGGTTTGATTTATACATACATATACATATGTAAATTAAATGAGGAAAAAGTAAAAATACATTCAAAATGACAATATTAAAATAAAAATTAGAGAGAAAAAAGTAAACAAGAAACAGAAATAAGATATTAGGAAAGAAGAATTACAGAAATCCTTTAAGTTTAACAAATACATCGAGCTTATTCTTAAACATATTAAGGTTATCGGAAATTACAGTATTGTTGGGAAGACTATTTCAAACTGAAACCACTTGTTTGAAAAGAAGGAATATCTGATCAATTTATTATATTTTTCTTTTTGGAGTCTAAGCGAGTGTTTTCGTTGAATGTAATAATATTGGACATAAATATGATATATAGTTTATTTATTGGATGTTCAAATTATACTGTGCAAATTTTATAATGCGTTATTAGGATGAATATGATCATGAAATGTAGTGTTTCAATTATGACTATGTACGATATTAATTATTTTATTGTACAAATTATGTGTTTCATTCATATGTATGTATGAAGTAGATGTTCACAATATCTATTGGTTTTGCGTTCTATCGTATAAATTAAATTTCTTCCATATAACATATTTCCAGGGACGTCATTTCAACTTTTTCCAAGGGGAAGGGCCAACTTTTGGGTTTTGAAAGAAGTTTCTGAAGTTTAAACTTTTTTCAGTTTCTGCTAGCCTAAACTTTTAGTAACGAATAATCGATTTGATTAAGATTCATAGTATATCAAACGACATGTATATATGTGTTTTCTTAGCCTGCCCAAATCTAGAGGCAGGGGTCGGGAAAGTCTTCCTCTAAACCCCCAAATGATATTCCTGAATATTGCCTAATTGGAGAGTGATAGAGTGATTTTCCCATCTTGAGTGCCTTATAGTGTATATTGCGGAACTATAATTATATTATTTTGATTTTATATCGTAGGTTGATTCTGAAAACATCACCGCGCAAATTAAAACTAAATAAAAAAGGATTTAATTATTAATAGAGATTGTTTTCGTGTGAAGTTTTCGTCGCTTGTTAATTTAGTCACAATTTTCTTCTTTTCTATTATTTATATATTTAACTTACATATATTAAATGAATGGTTCTGAACTTGTGTAAATATAAGTGAAAGCTAATTTTGCGAAAAGAACGTCTTAAAAATCGATTCATATCGAATTTCAATGTATGTATGTAACAAAGAATTCAAATAGAGGGATAAATGTAATTGAAATACATATGAAACAATTAACTAAATAGCTTTGGAAACCCTGACAAAGTCGCGCAAGACAAAAGTAAGTTCGTATATGTTATATTTTATGTCCAATTAAAATTTAGATATTACTCATAATTAGACATCGGAGCTACAGCTTACGAAATTAAAAAACATGTTTTCGAATTTTGAAAATTTGGCCGTTTTAAAAACCGACAAATCCTATTTAACTAAAATTTTTTAAAGCCGCCCTTCAAAATCGAATAAATCCAAAAAGAACTTCTGTTTTTCAACTTAATTTAATTTCGTAGTTTTGTTTTGCGCGGCTTTGTCGGGTTCGGGATATTTTAAAACTGTTTACATACATACATATATACACATATGTATGTAATATACTGGTCAATGTATACAATAGTGACTCGTAATAATAGATTAGAACGGTGGTTTTGTGAATAACAATAGATTTTATAAATGTTCTCGGCATTAGATATTGTTGTTTATGTTCGTGTTCGGTTGACAGACGAAAGTGTTCCATTTATCAGATCAGAAGCCGTTTTGGCACCCATTACCATACTTATCATATTATAATAATAATTACATTAGTATCTAATGATTTCACTATTACAAGGCACGATTAAATTATCTTCGTGGATTTAGATTGCAACAGCGCTAATGTTTAGTCAGCTTAAATTTAATAAATTCTGACCGGTTGAACGCCCCTGTCTAGCCAGCATCACGATATATGTAGACAGCTCGTACACTCGCTAGTGTGTATTCTTTATTCGATGACTTTATTATTTATTGATCACTTTGTGCCGCCAATAGATGTCCGCAGCAAGTGTTGAACTCGGGGAGATTAAACGCCTCGGAAAAAGCGATAAAAGAACACGCTAAATTGAATTCCGATGCCTCGAAATTAAAAATAAAATACCCACGCGTGTTTATCTACCACAATAGGTAAACAAATTAAAGTAAATTCCCTCGATCGGAGGCTCATTGTTGGCAAATATGTTCAATTGACTTTCCCGCGTCGCGTTAGGGGAGGCAAATAAAGCCATTGTGTATCAGACGACACGGGTGATTAATGAACGCTTGTCATTGTCGACAAAAGGTTTGCGGTCACTGTATTTGCGCCCCCGAAAAATAGCGCCTTAATGACTTTTCCGCTGGTGAATTAAAAAAAATACACCCTCGCGTACAAAGTATTCTAAGTGCGATCAAAAGAATTTCCTACCCTTTTTCAGAGTGTATGTGTGTGACTAATGAGCGATTATTTGTGCGAAGGCGCCATATAATTTTCTTATCAAAAACAAACTAATCACGGCTTGTTGCTGCGAATTCCGCAAAAAAATTTAATTAAAATACCGTACGTTGTGTTTGTATTTTACAAAAAAGGCCGAAACAACATAGGAACGTTTGTCGTATCGTTCGAGATAAGGTGCGTTTTCAGCGAGCGTGTAAAGAAAATACGCTTCCTGCAACATTTTCTTTGTTGATGAAGAAAAAAATTTTTTTTTTTACAATAATAAATATAATAAACATCTGATAAGTGTTTTATTTAGGTGGTGGCGTTTCTCAAAGTGCTCGCTTTTTATCGGTTTGTTGCAGATTGAGTGGCGTTGTTCGCTTACTCCTACTGTACATAAGTGTGTATACTACAGCGTGTTTACAAAGTAACGTATCAAATTGGCGTATCCATTAATAACGTTGTAGCAATTAATTATGCAGAATATGTTTCTGGAATTAAGTATACCACTTAAGTTAAACATTGTTGCTTTGAAACGAGCCAAACCCTCGACCGATGTCTTTTATAAGAATTAAAAATTTGTATAATAAATATTCATCATATGAGCCGTTATATTCGAAATTGGCGTAAGTCCACTATTTTTAATATTTCGAAAAATATTTTGCAAATACTAAATAAGAGATATAAAAAATGACTTCTTAAACGAAAACCATGTGAAACGTATAAGAGGTTATTAAAAATACTGGTGGTCTGTAATAAATTTATTCCGCCATTCCAAGATTCTGGGAATATCGAATTAAAAGTAGTGATAACAATTTGTGAATTAAATCCAACTGAAATAGTGTTTTTAGAACTGAAAATCGAACTTTCGCCACTTTTAAATATAAAGACTCATATATTTATACAGAAAATTCAATTGTATTTTATACTATTTACATATATTCTTCTATTCTATTTTTCCAATATTTCCATTATTTTTATACTTTAGTTTAGTTATGTAATGTGCTATTTAACCATATTATAGCTTTCATTCCTTTCCATTTCATTTGTTTATTTTGTATTTACCTTTTTCATTTGTTTTTTATATTTGTAAATTTCAATTTCTTCTTATATTCTATCTTATAACCTTTTCCAAATATTTTAATACTATAGTTTAATTATGCAATGTACTACATATTTTGTCATGCCTTTATTCTTTACTTTTTAATTTGTTTTCCTTATATTTATCTTTTTCATTTTTGTAAAAATCTATTATTGGACTCGGGTGTTACATATATTATTTATTTACTTTTTGTGTTTTTTATACCTATCTCTGTACATCCTGTCTGTTGATTTTTCAATTAATAAAATAAAATAAAAATAAAATAAAATATATTATATTGATTGAAAATATTTTATAACGAATCCGATGATATGTAGTTAGTCCAACTAAGCAAAGAACATATTCATAATGATAAGCATTTGTTAAATTGAGTCCCATATAACAAGCTCAATCATGAATTGGCAAACTTGCAAAATACCTAAGTAATATTTAGGTAATAAAATTTATCGATTAATCATTGATAGATGTCAGTAAAATATGTATTTTTATATTCAGTCGGTTTAGCTCTACTACAAGTAAATTTTGCGAACAATTTGGCGAATAATAAATCTGTTATTTATTATCTGTAATCTAAAATTAGGTTTATTTTTAATGAGATTGCATTTTAAAAACTATTCTTTAAAGTAAACTATTCAAATGAAATTTAACCATTTATGTCTGAATTTGGAAAAAAAATCGCTAACTGCGATACAAAAATCATCGTTAGTGAGTGAGTAATGAGTATCGGTAGTGAGTGAGTAGTGAGTATCGGTAGTGATACAAAAATCATCGTTTTTATATGATAGATATCATTATCATCTACAGCCAATCACTATCCACTGCTGGATAAAGGCTTCTCTAAAATGCTCCTATTTGTCTCTGTTTTGCACAACTCTCAACTATCTGACCCAACATATTTTCCTAATTTCGTCTTTTACATTCTCTCGGGTACAATTCTAGCACTTTTGTCAATTTTCTAACTATGTATCCCGCCCATTGCCATTTAAATTTCACACTTTCTATTTCCACTACCATTTGTTATACTTCTCATCCACGTATTCCATTTCCTATCTCTTGACAGATTTACATACATATACTCGTTCTAATATTGATTATGATTCAAGTTAACTTAGATTATTTAGAAAAAAATACTACGTAGATATAGATAAAGTAAAATTATGGCAATCCTCAAATTCTTGCATAATTGAGCTTCAATGTAACCATCCACGTCAGGTATATTAGATGCCGCAATTTGTTCTCTTCTCTTGGGGCACGTACCAATTTGATGGTTTCGTCGCCTGTTGCCAGGAGAATCAAGTTTCTCAACCAGATTTCTGTCGGATTATTCGGCTTGAGATCGTAACGTGTTTTATTATTGTATTTGTTTTATATTTATGCGAGTTTTATTTTATTTTCATCTTATTGTATACTTTTTTTTTGTTTAGCCTTAGTGACGACTTGGAACTACATATGTTGTAAAGTCACTATGGCAAAATTGTAGTAAATAAATATGATAAATTAAAGCTTCAGAATTCGACTGTATTTTACGATTATCAGGTTAACATCACCGTACAGTAGATATTCTGCTAACTAATTATAGCCCCGGTGATTAATAGATGATTCAAAAATCATTAGATAAAGGCACTTTGTGCTGCGGATTTAAAAATAGATATATAAAGCAAATTTTCAAACAACTACGAGGTCAGTCGACTGCGATTAAGTACATACTACCCACTGTTAGCAACGAGTACAACAAACAATAACGTCAAAACAATGCTAAAACTTTGCACAACCAACCCATCTATCTTTACACGCTCCATACGAAACTAGAACAAACACCTCAATCATTCGAAACGTACACGGAAATAAGTATATAATAGATTTACAACGATATTCATCGATAAACATGCCGATTTCGTGCGTCGTAAAAACGGCTCGTACATGCGTCATGTAGGCTCTCCGATACGCACATCAGAAGTGCATGTCGTCCGTAAATCGGAGTCTATCGTTCCGGATGCTGGTAGTATAAGTGTTGCTCGTACCGACCGTGTACATTATAAATCAATTTAAGAAGTTGTTGTACATATTTAGGTTGGATATTCGGCTGCAGCGGGTGATTTGGGCGGTTGGTGCTTGTAGGAGCCGCCCACAGCCACGCCGGCTGATATATTTATATTGATTAAACTAAATAATTATACTTGGTTACCGATATAAAACTTCCGAACTCGTTTGTAACGAATAAGCACACCCAGCGTATTATATTTATAGTAGGTGGGCACTAAAAACGGTGCCTCTTGTTTGAAAGCTCGTTACTTGGAAACTATGCAAGACTTCTGAAACAACGAACCGAAATTGAAACATTTCGATTATTTTATGATCTTCGTACTAGTATTTTACTGATATATTTTATTTTTATTTTACATAGATATATACCAGGAAGGCCTAACAGTTAGACCCCAATGCTACTTCCTAGACAATTAATTACAAACATTGCGGCATTTTTATTACATAAATCGCTGTATTTCGAGCGGCTGAAGAACACTAAATAAACAATTAATTAATTAATCCATAAAGACATCTATGGATTTAGACATGTAAATAAATTTTTACATATCGTACATAAATCAAATTCAGATATTTGTGACAGCGAGTATGATGATTTTTGCCAATTTGATGGAGGAACCGTTTCAACAATGAAATCAGATAAACTGGCAAACTCTGATAAGAAACGATCGACTTGGAGCACAAATATCCAAGTCTGACCAGCAGTAATAAATATTGGCACGGGATCGAACCCGGTAATCTCTCGGTGTTAAACATAAACGCAACCACCGAGCCATACTGCTGGCTATGTATTTGTATAAAAAAATGTAATAACCGAAGGAATGGTATTGTCATATTCAAATCAGTGTTTAATTTTTTGTGGCTTAATTTATTTTAAATGTTTTATGTTGTTCATAATACGTCTTACACCTATTTTAACAGCTATTGATCCAGGGATCGTTATCTATTTTATAAAATATTTTTCTTGTTAGTTTAATATTTATAGCATTCTTTTCCTTATAATCCTTATAAAGTTGGCAAAAACCATCTTACCTACTATTTTTCACCACTATTTGGATATGATTTCAAATTTATAACCTACACATTTATATTATATATGTACAAGTTTAATATCATACCATATGTGTCGCTCAGTGGTAAAACCCGTAATTACATCACAGTAAAGTATATTTAAAAAAATTATAAAATAAAAATAGTCCATTAGGAAATATCTGACTTTCTAGTGATTTTTTATATCTGACGATATAAATTAATAATAGTAGGAAATATCTGACTGAATTTTTTACCATTTTACTATTTTTTGTATAAATTTTAATCAATCAATGAAGAAAAAGCATAGAAGTAAATTCATTTGATGATATAAAATCAAATTATAAACGCTAATATGTAGTAGCTTATGTATATATGATTCATAGTATCATCAAAAGTTCGCTTTTACATTGTGTTTAAAAGTTGTCAACACATTACTTTTGCGAATCGGTACCATTGGGTAATACGTCCAATTATACAGTTGTAAACTTGTTTCATTTCTTTTTTGAATTTATTGCATTTAAGTGGCAGTTGAATTGAATTGAATTACGAGTTCATATAACATTCAAAGAGCAGGTACCATTTTTGGTATCCACTGTGTACACATACGTAGGTATACATATACTGCATAAATGATTATAATATAATATATCGAACGAACCTATGCAGTGAATTATGGGCGTGTACATACATGTTCAAGTTGTAATATATGCATAAATAATTACGAGCGTATTAGAAGTAAATACGAGCGTAAATTCAGCGCGAGAGCTTTTAATGCGAACCGTATAAATTTGCATCTTAATGATTGTGACTCACGTCGGGTGACACTTTGCACACCGGTTTACGTACAATATATGCAATATGGAGGGGGGGGGGGGTGTTTGGTTTTTATTATTGTCTGCACAGTTTGAGGGTGTGTGTCGTATACATAGAGATCGATCTGTTGATGGAGTGACGGTAGGGATGGGAGGGACACGCCAGACACCAATCTGGAATGGCCACGCCCTTTCAAATACCAGAAGCGTCCCACAGCTTCCCGTCGATTTGTCGGGATTAGTTCCCGTGACATATAATATCTATGCGTGGAAAAATGTATATAGCATACCGGTGTTGATTGAATACAATGTCGTGTGGGTTTTTCGATTTATCTGTATGATATACATATGTATGTATGTATGAATGACTTTTGTGCTTGATATATGAACGTATTTAATGTTAATGCTAAATATACCTATCCCGCATTAGTTATATGTTAAAATTTGTAATTTTATTTTTTAATGTGAAAGCGAAACTATAATTATGATGGAAGTTAACAGAAGTCACAATATATACGTATTATTGTTGTCAATTATTGTAGTAGGGATTTTCAAGCTTTTTTATCAACTCTTTAAGAGGGCTGGACTCCAAAGCATATTAAAAATAGCATATTAATATATGCTATTTTTTTTAATTATAAAAATAAATCAATTAATCGCATATTAAAAATAGCATATTTAAAAATAATTTCTCTAGTGCCATAATTGAGGAGGGAGAAGTCTAATACGTTTGTATGGACAAGGCGCTGCGGTCCAGCCCTCTTAATTGTGCAATAGTAAAATGTGAAAAGAACAAACATTTTTGCGAATAGTGAAAAAGGAAGTTTTATGACCATTATCTTTACCTTCATCAATATCATCATCATCATTTATAGCCACTCACCATCCAATGCTGGGTGAAGGTCTCTTCAACACACTTCCATTTGTCTCGGTTTTACGCAACTCTCATCCATCTCAGCCTACATATTTTCCTAATTTTATCTACCCATCTTCTTTGCGGCCTTCCTTACACCCTTTACACTCTCTCGGGTAACATTTTAGCACTTCCTTTTTCCATCTTTCGTCCATTCCTTAAGCTATGTGACCCACACATAGCCATTTCCATTATATCCACTAACTATCCTTGTCATACTTCTCATCCATGTTTTCTGTTTCGTATATCTTGTCAGATATACATACAAACATACATACATACATATACAATATGTAAGTACGCGTTCTAATATTGATTATGATTCAAGTTAACTTAGATTACTTAGAAAAAATATATTTTTAAAATATTTGATAAATAAAAGCTTATAGGAAGTTTTATGACCATTATTTCCACTTTCATCATCATCATCATTTACAGTCACTCACCATCAACTGCTGAATGAAGGCCTATCCAACACACTTCCATTCGTCTCTTTTTTGTGCAACTCTCATCCATCTCACCCCACAAATTTTCCTAATTTTATCTACCCATCTTTCTTGCAGCCTTCCTTTCACCATTTTACAATCTTTCGGGTACCTTTTTCCATCTTACGTATATTATTTATGCTACGTGACCCACCCATTGCCATTTCAAACTCTTTCTTTTTACTCGCTTCACTATCTAAAATCATCTCTTGTATCGTATCGTATCGGTATCGGTATCTATGTAGATATATGTACATACATATGTTGAAAAAGAATCGGATTTTGAATTACTAATTTATTTTATAGAATTGTAACTACACATTTTTTGAAACATGTAGACCGATAGTTTTAATTCGAATTATAATTACATGTTAATTTGATTTGGATTTATTTAGGCATACTTATTGTTTTTGGATCATAAAACCAAAAGAAAAAACTTGTGTGATACACATGTTTACATTTAAACCATCATTATAAGCTTATTTAAGATATTTCCAGGTGTTTAAGAATGCTTACTATTCTTAAACACCTGGATAAAAATGGTAGAAATTAAAGTAAAAGTATATTAATTTTCTATTATTTTTTCTATTGAATATTATATTATAAGGTAGTATTTATATATCGACAGAAATAAGATACAAAATTTGATTATTAAGTATTAATTTTGATTGAAGATTTTACTTACCTAATGGCAGGTCTATAATTTTGCATTCATGCTATAATTAAAATAAATATGAAAGTCAGTACGAAATAAAATTTACATAAAGCTTCAACTTATTTACCTCAGAGTCTTGTAATTAAATCGTAATAAATATTAACGATTTGAATATGTAAATCTATATTGAAATTCATATTACGGCAAAATACGAACGGCATAAACACACATTAGCAATGCAATTTATTATACCGAAAGCTCACCACATTTCCGAATTCCTCAATACGAACACGTCGACGATAAATCGCCGGGGATACGCCGAAACGACCCGCACAAATAAGACGTATATTACAAGTAGGGATGGGATCGATAAGGAAAATGCATAATTGATGCGAGTAATTTTGAAGCAAATCAGTAGAGTTCACAAGATGGACGGCGCACGCGATACTACACGTAAACAGAACAAACCTGTGGAGTCGACGCACACACACACACACACACACTCACTTACATAATAAATATAATCTAGCATTTGCACAAAATAATATATTTGATTTTATAATTTATAAGCATGAACGCAATATTTTCAACACGAATACTTCTTTTAATTTTCGCGGCGACAGTGTGGCCCACCACCCCCTGCTCCGGCTCGTCGCCACAATGGTCGCGGGGGTGGCGATAAATGTCATTTTGATAAATAAGTCCGTTTTACGAGTCTTGTAACAAAGGCTCCGAGTGTATATTTTCCCCAAGTATTTCCCAGGCCCTTTGTGCCGGTATAATACTTTACGGTCTGTATCGAACGTAATAAATAGAAAATTTCCCTGGGCTCAGTGCCTGGCGGTGACGTCACAGCTAATTGGTATTCTGCGCCGGCTTTCACTACCCCCTAGAGACGCCACTGCACTATTTTGTATTCTATAATATGTATGTGTGTGTGTGTGTGTGTGTGTGTGTGTATGTGTCTAAATGCGTCTGGATGTGTTTCATGTAATGTAATTATTATAATTAATAGGCTTCCAACTGTTTTTATGCGCGCATACGTTGTATGCGTCCACTGGACGATGCGTCTGTTTTGTTCGTGTTAATTTATTAATTTGACTTTGTGTGTAATTCTAGAAAATTTAATGTACTTGCATGTAGTTGTTGAATTTATAATTTGTTTTTCAAAAATTATAGGCGCTAATAATTCGGTATCTTTTTCAAAAGTTACGTAAATATTTTATTATGAATTATTATTATGTATGAAGGTCCAGTTAGAAAAATATCAAAGTATGAAAATCAGTTTAAGATGTTTCATATGAACCGTTATATTTGAAATTGGCAGAAGTCCACTTTTCTTCATTACGTGAAATATCTCACAAAAAAATAAATACAATGTTTTGCGTTTTACAATATTTAAAAATACTGTTGGATTCTAATAGGTTTATTCTGTTCTTCCGAGATCCTGTACATATCGAATTAATAGTAGTGATAAAGTAATTTGTGAATTAAGTCAAACTGAAATACCGCCACTTTCAAATATAATGGCTCATATTATATGTATGTGCATATAATATATCAGCAATCCTGGTTGTTTGAATACAATACATAGCTAGATTTAAAAACTGAGATTGTATTTATTCGAAGCCTATTGCTATTTATCATTACCATCATTTACACTCATTCACCATCCACTACTGGATGAAGGCCTCTCCACCATGCTTTCATTCGTCTCTGTTTTGTGCAACCATTATTTTTTTTACTTCAAACATTTTTCTAATTTAATCCATCCATTTTCATTGCAGCCTTCCTTTTACCCATTTTCAATCTCTCTTGGGTACCATTCCAGCACTTCTTTTGTCCACCTTTCGTCCATTCTTTTAGCTACGTGACCCACCCGTTGCCATTTCAATCTCTTTACTCTCGATAAAACGGAATACATAGGTGAAAGTATGACAAGGGTAACTACTGATATTTAATTGTACAAAAATAAATGTATGTTAATTTGATATTACATTTGGAATATTACAATTATGTAGATATTATTAAGTAATGTTAAAGTTTTTCTATAATAAACCAAAACTTTAGATTCTTCAGATTTAAGGACAGATTTTGACGAAATAAAATAATTTTAATTTTAAAAGTCTTCTTTTTATTCGACATTCATTAAATTTATTATTCAAAATTCAAATTCAATGAAATCCATGGAGAAAACGTTTCCCTCTAATTGTATTAATCTCTTTTCTAATTGTACTCTTTTCTAATTGTATTAATAATTTTTCGTTGAGCTTGTATTCATTGTCTTAAATAAAATTTACAAAAGTTCTAATACTCGTAGAAATCAAAATGGACTTATGATGAATTTACATAAAATAATTTTAGTTCAGACAATTGTAAATACTACGTTTTGCACGTTATTTATTTATTCATTTAAAAATTCTAAAATAATTACTTACCATGTTTGCAGTTAACTTCCGCATGATTATTTTTCCAAATTAACCCTTTTGCATTTTATTCCATGTGAAAAATAGTGCCAATTTAATCACACGCCTCCCTAATTAAAGGGCTGAAAACATACGTCATTCGTATCGAGCAACACCGACATCGGTGTGAACAGCTCTCGCACGAATGATTTCGTAAAGTTATCAAACCGGGCCGTAATCAGCTCAAAGTTTATTTAATTATACCTTTGATCGCACGCGTACGTTTACGAAGCTTATGGGTCGAAGTAAGTATGTATATTTGGTATGTATTATATACATATGTACATATATACATACATATACATACATATGTGTACCTACGCCCTGTCGGAGCTTTTAAATTCGTAGGGTGAGTCAGGGTGCAATCAGTCTGTCTCGAAGCTCACTGATTACATCACCTGGTGGGGTCCAATTGGCCGCTATATTATCCCCTCGATCTCTCACAAAGATCCTCAAACTGTGCACAATTTTTATGCAAAGAATTTACACAATAATCCAAACTCACATAAAAGTCAACGTCGAATGAATTGTACAATTGATCGAGGCAATTATCTTATCGCTCGTAGATTTCGTCCACATTTGATATAAGCTAAATAGAAGGAAACAAATCTTTCGATAATTGTGATATTTTTACATATATAATAGACCAAAGGTTTTAGCTTTCCATTGAAGGAAAAAAAATGTCGGGAATTGATCAAAGATTAAGATTAATCGAAACGAATTGCTACCTACGCTTTTGATATGGCAGGTGACGATCTCTTCGATTATTAATAATATAATAATATAATAATATATGTATAAGGAGCTATTGACGTTGATTCTTAAAACCCAAACATTAAACCCCTCTAACGAATGAAATCTGAAGGATGTTTGCGACTGAGATTGAGTTCAGCTATAAAGAAAAAATTACAAAATATTGCAAGCTGTAAGGCAATTAATCACTGATAGCGATTTTATTGTGTCAAATCGCCCAACTTTGGCAAAAGGTGTTTGCAAAAACAGTCTTTACCTCAACTAAATTAAAGCATCTGAAATTGCATATTTAAAAATATTGTGTGTACCTACTTGAATTTTTTGATACCTATTTTTTTTGTAGTTTGTTTCAAAGATTTGTAAATCCAACTGATTGTGACTACAGATCGTACCGTCGCTCGACCCCATTAGAAAGATTTGACTGTAGTTTCATTTGACATTGCACAAAAATGTGAATAATATTAAACGCTTGTCGGAAATTCAATTTATGTTGCCGCGAATAAATAAACACCGGTCGAATTGAATAATGAGGGGTGGCAGTGGTGGCGCGTAATGAATTATTATCATCCATTATTAACCCTATGCGCGCGCGTGCCCATAACGGGGGAGCGTACAAAAAATATTATACATTGGAACTAATCGGCAAATCAATGAGAACAACAGCTGCATCGACGTGTAACATCGAATTGAGGACTTTCGCAAGTCATCGTGACTGTACGAACACAAAATGGGCAATTAGGCGGATAAAGAAGACGTGTCAAGTTGTCTCCCGTGGGGTTATTTGCGTACGATCAAACGTCAAGTCGGGTTAAAAGCACAATGCCGATGTTAGGGTTGAAGTTTTTGGGGAGAATTTTTACTATAAAACTCTATTAGTGATAAATCAGTAGTTTATCTCAAACTATATATGTATGTATGTGAGGTTTGGTAATGTGAATTTGGTTTATTATATCGTCGAAAAACAACAAAAATTCGTCGAACGTCGAAAAACAACAAGAATTATGTTTATACATATTGGCAATTAAAAGCAAGCTGTTATATAAAAAAAATGTCAACTATTTTTATTGTGGCACAATTTTTATTCATTGCTAAACAAATAGAATATAATAGTACATTGATAACGCAGAAACAAAATTTTTATTTTATATTTTCAACATAACTTTTGGCATACATATAATAGAATATGTGTATTGTTTGAATAAATATTACGCATATTTGTATATATGTACATATGTACATACATATATCTTGAAAAATTCTCTATAATGGAAATTATAATTGAAGCTATTAATTTTTCAAAATATGTCAGATAGTGAGTTTTTGTCGTAGGCCGACGACATTTACATATATACGTATGTATTATATTATGAAATGGTTCATATGTTGACTTCTAAAAATTTCCAAAGGTCGCATTTTTTTGTTAAAATTTTTTCGGAGAAAACAAATAGTAGTGCCTATTTAGGTATTCTAAAATAAATAAACCGCCACTTCCACAAATTTGATATGCTACTCGGTATTAAGCTGAAACTTCTGGGTTTGAAATTTAAATTCAATATGTACATCAAAAGGTTTCGGACAAAAACATTTATCTAGAGTGAAAATACCACTTCATGTTGAGGTTAAAATATTTATTTATGTAAAAAAATACAGTCCAATCCGTTAAACGGTTTATGAGATACATAATTGAATCCAAAAACAAATACGTGTAAGTACCAATTCCGGTCAAACTGAAAATTTAAAAGCATTTTAGTAACTGATACTAACTTTCAGTGTGATAAAATTAACGGTAGATATTCAAATTATCTCCAAAATACACATGCAAAAGGACAAATTTTTTCTAGACCATGAAAACGTGATCAGTGATCGATTTTCAGTTCAAATCAGTAAAAATTTCGAGGTCGAATTTTTACATGATCACAAAAATATATTTATTGTTACTACGTTCATATATGTACATAGGTAGATAATTAAAAAAATATATATACTACGAAATTCATCCATAGATATGTATATAGGTACATATGTATGTACATATGTACGAAAAATTCTAAAATGTTGGCAAATTTGAGAACCATTCTTTACATTTGAGCTGCTATATTTGAAATTGTCGTAAGCCCACTTTTCTTCACATCAAGAAATATCTCGTTAAACATTAAATACAATGTTTGGCGTAAAAAATAAAGCATTTGGAGTATAATATTAAATGCAATGTTAAATACAAAACATTAAATACAATGACCAGTATTTTTAAATACAATATTTAGACATACTCGTGGCCTGTAATTCGCTTAGGTACTCTGCTTTTCCGAGATTCTGGATATATCGAATTAAAAGAAGTGACAACAATTTGTGAATGAAGTCAAACGGAAATAGTGTTTTTGGAAATGAAAATTGGCCTTCCGCCACTTTCAAGTATAACGGCTCATATATAGATTGCAATATAAAAATATAAAAGAGCCTTGTAAAAATTCACACAATTTAATAATTCACACTTAAGTAGATAAACCCTACTTATTATGCATGCGTTTTTACGATGAAAAGCAAAACTTTCAAATATTACACAACCATGCACAAAATGTCACATTTTATAGATATTGCGTGCTTGTTTATAATATGAAAATGACACGTTTAATTGCCACCATTGCGTTGAATTAAAATAACGGACATTTGATTGCATCTCGACTCGAAAAAGCTTTCGTGAAAAGTCACCACACATTTTGCCGCATTTCAACAAAGCTTGATTCATATTATAGTAGTAGAGTTTTCAGTAAATTCGTCGGAATTATTTATTTGTTTTTAAGTCGAGTCCATTCGACGAAATAAACAATCTCAAATTGAGCGATAACGCAAGTACCTGGCGCGACACGTGCCGCTCAATCCGGGAGGGAAGCTCGTTCGCCCCTCGGTTTCGTTCGGCTCATTACCGATCTTGCCCAAATATTGATCAAATATTTCGGTCATTGCGTCTGTCCGTCCGTCTGTGCGTTGCAACCGTTCATTTTTATGGTGCATCGAAAACAATGGTCGCTAATGGACGTGGCGTGCGCCTGCCTATCACGATTAGAGCGAAAATCAATTATATCGCATATTCAGTAGTGGAATTGTGAGATTTTGCGGCGAGGCGCACGCCACTGTGCTTCGCCAAACCCCCCTCCTGATTTGAAATTGAATATTTAGCTTGATTAACAAGGTTGTTTTTGTTTCAGTTGTAATGCACAAAGATAAAGAAGATGGAATGTTGCAGCACGAATCTAGCTTCCGGTCGAGAGAGATGACAGCGTACGATCATTCCTTATTAGACGGAGATATGTTCCTACAGGTAAATATTATTGTTGTTTAAATTCGTATATTAAATATTTGTGTTGGTAACAAGAAAAATGGAATATTTCAATCTTAACGAAAATACAATGGTTTCGTAGAGCGCGTTCGTGCAAATTTGAGCTTGTTTTCAACAAATGGTTACAGATAATGATAAAATATAGGATAGTTATCACTTATTAATTTTTAAGTTAAACATTTACCTATCCAAAATCTTATTTTTACACATATTTTGTGTAAAATAATCTTCTGGAGTATATTACTTTTAGCAGAAGAGATTTGAGTACTTTTTTTTGAGCTGTCTGAAAAAAGATAATAAATGGAAATTATATTTAGGTATATGCAGTTTTGTTGAATGGAGTAAGCCACACGAGTAATTGTAGTAAACACCAGTATTTCATACTACACTATATATTATCATTTATTTATTTATTTAAGTTTCACAATTGTCGAAAAAATATAGAAAGATGAGAAAAATAAAAATATATACAAATACCCACAGACAAAAACACATTTATACATCATCATAAAAAACAATAGCATTATAATAGCAGATAAAGTAAAAATATGAAATAATAAAATACAAAGTAGGAAATGTCTACAGCCGGCACCAATATATAAGAACCAGCCGTAAATACAAAACATCCCTGCGAGGTCCAAATGGAAAAGATAAGATCAAAATTCCACTCATATATCACATTCAATTAATAAAATAATGATGAGCGCAAGCTACCAGATAAATAGGCTAAAATATTCTCCGATATCCCACGGAGTATATGGCGAATGGTGATGAATACATTTATACTGGTGAACGGATTATTTCGCACATTGTAATTGCTACGAAAATCACGAATACGTAATATCTGCCACTCCAGTTCTCATTAGTATGATAGATCGCGTGTGTAGCTCTCGATGAATGGAATTTTCGGGTACCAGACGTGTGCAAGATCGCTTTGTGCGAAATAATCACCAAACCATTTATAATATATGTACATATTTATTTATATATTACAATTTTGCCATAGTGAAATTACACAGTAGTTTCAAAAAATAAATAAAAAATAATGTAATGAGAAACAAAACTAAAAATAAATACGTGTAATAGTACATCGAATGTAGGTAAACAAATGATAATATATGTATGTATATTAGAATAATATTTTAATTAGCATTTAGTGAAAAATGAAGTGCTTATTTTATGTTAGGGAATATATGCACCTATACATATGTATGGAAAGTTTTGTTCAAAACGTTTCATTTAATCATCGAACATATTCAACACTTTCTCATCGAAGTTTCGTCGCACATTAAATCGAAATCCCGACACCCAATAAAAATACAAAAGTCATCGACACACTTGTTGATTTAAAACTTTTAAATATATTTTATACATAATATAGTATCGTATGGTATAAATTTTTCGATAGTAACCATCGTTCTATACAAGTGTAGTTCTCCTGCTGGGAGGATCAATTTATGCATAACTCCGTCGTATGCACCACCGTATACGCGTATTTTTTATTCTAATATTATTTATTTATTAAATTTCGAACATCGTCTATCGCAAATATTTTGTAACGTTAATTAACACCATACGTCAAAACATGGTGCGGAAAAAAACTGATTCAACATTTAACATTGAACATTGGAATGCTTTAAATTTTCGAATGGTCACACTTGACGGCACACTCGACGACTTCTGTAACGAGACGATGCTGTGGATTGGCGAGGATTGTCGAGGAGACGAGAGCGCTTCTTCAGCGCGGCAATGGCGGTGAAGTGGGGTGCCCCGTGGGGAGGTTGCGCGGAACACAATAAATTAGGAGCGAGCGGTTGGGCACCCTACTGTGCCCGACTTCTTACCACGTGATTAATTGTCCTCCCTCGTTTTGCCGCCATAAATAACGCGCATAAAAAATGCGAGCCATAATGCTTTCATCGACACAAAGCACACTGAATATTTCGTTCGAGGTACGCGCGATTCATTGGCCAAAGATTGAGACATTATTACGCGCATGCAGGTATCTCTTTTTATATATGTAAGTACATATGTACATATCCAAATCCTCGAAAAATTAAAAAAAAAATCAAGAAATCAAATCAGTTTTCTCTATAGCGAAAATTTTGATGTTTGATGTGTTAATACGGCGATTTTTAAAATGTTTTGTTTTCATAGGTTTGGTCGTTGTATGGTGTGAATAATGGCACGCGATAGCTACGGTTTTCGCCCCGAAGAAGGGCGACCACACGTCGAGTTTTTTTTTCGTTCGAATGAACCGCAAGTCAAATATAAATTTCGTATGTATTTATGTAAAACAGTATGAGGTCGATGGTAGTATCCGATAATAAAATCGTTTAATTAAAGCCAACGATAAGGAATCAAAATGCTCGAGAAGTCGAAAACAGTAGTTGTTTACAACAAAGAAGAACTCTTGAATATTACATATATTATACATACGTTACAGAACAATTGAACATTTCGTTCGTTAATGAACGTGCTATAATAGTACGAACCAATCTGGCCAGTTATAGTGTAAACAAAATAGCAAATTGACAAACGAATTAGTTTGTTCATTCACAAGTTTATTCGGCATAAGTTCAAGTATTCTTAATCGATTGTCTTATCCTCTATGTATGTACATATGTACATACGTATGCTTACACTGGGTTGCAATATTTTAAAAATAAGCAGAAACGGCATTTCTAACGTTTTAATTCAGTTTCCTTAGGATTTCCCCTTTAAATACTTTTATATGTTGACATCTCAAATATTTTGTGAGCTAAAAGGTTCGTGTGACACATGGTGAGTCTATTTGAAGATAGCTTTTGCTGTTAGTGCTTAAACTGAAACCAATAGTTTAAGTACTAACAGCAAACCAAACCTTAAACTAATCCCTGGGTTGCAATATTTTTGGGTTTGGTGCAAACGATCGAAAAGCGCCAGACAGATTGAACCACAGATTAACTGGATGGCTGCTTTAAACGCAATTCTCAACTTCACGAATGAAAAATTGCACATCAGATGACGAGCAACCTTTCGATGTGCACATATGCAATTATTAAAATGGTAATTATTAAAATTTAGTTGGATCTTTCTGGCGAGTTTTTAATAATTTAATAAGGAAAAATTCGGAACTTAAGTATCAGAAGCACAGAACGTATACAGGGTAGGTATATCGGGACTTCGGGTAGATTTTGCTTAGTGTAAGTGCGAGCAGTGCGCACGCATAAGGTACACGTGTCGTTAATCTGTGGTTCAGTCTGTCTGGCGCTTTTCGATCGTTTGCACCGCATCGAATATTTTCAATATTAAACGAGAATTATAGCAGCGTTGCTGTGGTTTCCATAGGATATCTCTTTTAAATACCTGACATTTTGACGTATCAAAGGCTTTCACAGCTTAAAAGTTTTATGCGACACCTGGTGAGTCTATTTGAAGATAGATTTTGACTACTAGCACTTAAACTAACACCAATAGTTCTTGTATGAACAAACTAGTGTGTTCATGAATGAAATGGGGTGAATACTGAGACTAAATAAAAATGGAACAACCAAATAATTAAATTAACTACATATAATATCTTAGAGATCTTGAAACAACATATAATATATTTATTTGAGACAACTATGTACGTATACATATGTATAAAAAAGTATTAATGTGTAAATTTTTTGGTATCATTTATTTTCTAAACTGGAATTTATCATTTTTAAATGTACATATATTTACCATATTGCCATTACAGGTTGCCTGAAAGCTACACATATGGCCAAACACATACATACATATGTACTTTTTATAAATTTTATACATTATTATTTTGAAATTATATTTAATAGTGGTAACAAATACATGGCAGTTGAGCGATTTGGTGAGGAATAATTTCAATAGTGAAATCAGATAAATTGGCAAACTCTGATATGAAACTATCGACTTGGAGCCACAAATATCCTAGTCTGACCAGCAGCATCACATAAATGCATCGAATCATATAGTTTTTACCCGGCTTCGCTCGGTATTTGTAATATAAACCGCTTAAACACGGCCAATCTAATAGTAAACATTTTATTACATTTATTTGAATAGTTTTATTTTATTTAAATTTAATTGAATATTCATTTTTTTTTTAATTAAATTGAACCTCGCGGATTTTACTACTCAAATAAAGAAACATACATACAATGTCTCTTTCGACATTATATGTACATATATATGTAAGATGATTCTTTCAACCTACATACATATGTATGTATATCAAACCCGGGACTTCTCAGGCGTTAGCATTTACAGTATTTATACTAACCACTGAGTTATGCTGCTGACTAGGGTAACTTTCATGGTAAAATGAAAGATAAAAACGGGCAAAAAAAAATAGTAGATCGATCGGTCTGGAAGTATCTGGGTCATCCAAAGTAATTTATTGAAGATCTTCTATTTTTCTTTCAAGATGCCTTCTTTCTTCAAAGGTTCAAAGATTTTTTTTCAATCATTATAGCTTTTCATTTTTATTTATTATTACTTCATATTTCTGATTAGATAGGATATGGCTAAGCGATAAGGTTGATTGTTTGCTAGGAATTCCTTCCTTTGATTCGGATTCTTTGCTAGGTATCTTTTCCGATGTATGTATGTATTTAACTTTTGACATATCATATAAAAGACAGGCATTAAACGATTTTTTCTTACGAAAATAAAAGTAATAGCGTCAATGGTTTTCGATTTACAAAATAGTCTTTTGGTGATCACGAACGGTTTCGTCCGAATATTACATAGCAAATCGTCGAATAAATTTCCCTCAAATTCGTACACGACC
Source organism: Arctopsyche grandis (assembly GCF_051622035.1). NCBI lineage: Eukaryota > Metazoa > Arthropoda > Insecta > Trichoptera > Hydropsychidae > Arctopsyche > Arctopsyche grandis. The sequence continues at coordinate 12,894,841 of NC_135361.1, read as the reverse complement.
GTATCTCGATCGACATGGAAGTTTTCAATTTTCCCGCCGCGTGAAAATGAAAATTGACCTAGCGTTATCAAGAAGGCAAGCGAACGGTTCAGCTAGGGGTGGTACCCGCAGCTAAAACTATACATAGATTGAGGCCTGGTGCGAAAAACTCGACTTTTATCGTCTCGGGATCATCGAAAATAATTCCCTTAAGTGGGTCGCGTAAATCATACCGAGCCTCCCGTTCCTAGTTTATACATAATTCGGAACGACACGAGCTTTTTTTCGACCCGCACTGTCGTCCGGCGCAATTACCCGGCGCTGTCGAGATCCCTATCTGTCTGCCGGCAACGGGTTAAACCGACAGTTGACGTGTTGAAAGTGCGACTTTGAGTAGTACTATTTACATATATTAAATGCTTTTAAGCCAATTTAAGATTTGAATTGATTGTAGTACTCGCGCTTTATCTAAATCGGTAGGTACACAACGGAATAAACTTTGAACTTTAGATTTTTGACATTTTAGTTCATTGAAAAGGTTATATTATATGTACATAGTGCCGAGCTTATGTGGATTTGTGAGGTTGTATGGATTCGTATCAAATGAGTCATATAATATATGTATATTAAATATTTAGTGTTTTATTAATATTTTTAATGGATTCATTAGATCCATAATTTCAACACTGTACGGTTAGGAGATGTTGGAAAAATTTTAGGACCACCTATGGCACTAGATGAAAATTTTATGAGTGAGTAGGCAAGATGATGAGTAGACGATTCGCATTAATTTCACCGTAGTAAAATAAGTATGTTTTTTATTCGCATGTAGTCGTACTGGGCTATATCCAAATTTGATTATACATATATAGACAAATAAATGAGCTAAAAAATATTGTATGAAATTTTTGTGATTTTTTTTCATTGTATGAAAGAGTGTTTTTGGAACTGAAAATTGGACTTCCGGCACTATCAAATAAAACGACTCAATTATGTTTATATAATATCAGAGAGACTCCTGCGAAGCATCAGTTCTCGTTAAATGAACTCTCCGTTTCTATACTTGCATCGTCGGCTTGGTACTAAAGTATAGTACTTGGTACTAGAGTATAGTATAAGAGACAAATGGTGTACATTCAAGTGTAGAAACGAAGAGTCTATTTAATGAGAATTGTTGAAACCAGATCCACCGTATAGAGAGAGACGTACATTCTATATGGAAAAATTCTATAATACTAATAATTTGAGAAATACATACATTTTACAAATTGGTTGGCATATTTATATAAATTTCAAGTAAATTCGAGAAGCTAATAACTTGAAATTTCGAGAGACAGGAAAGGTTCCCAGTTTGGTGGAAACGTTTCAATGAAATCAGATAAATTTGCAAACTCTGATACGAAAGGATTGACCTAGGTCCTAGAGTCACATACATACATATATCCTAGATCTATTCGGCAGCACTGAACCAGGGAACAAACACTTAGTTGAAAGCATCACTCGCTAACCATGAGTTATCAAATTATGTTGCTGGCTGAAATGTCCACACGGTGAAAAGTCTCTACGGTGAAATGACCATAGTATAGTATGCATAGTATATAATGTATAGTCTCCTGAAACAAATTTAACTTATTATTATTTATTGTATTATTTTAGTTCAGTTTTTTGGAATTAAATTTCTGTATATTTTATGCGGCATAATAAATGTTTGGTATTGAAACTACGTAGAATTGAATATTTTAAAAATATTTTTGGATTAGGACTTTTCAGATTATGAAAATAAGATAAGATTTTTGAAAAGACTTCTCAAAAACATGACGGAAATGGTTTCAAGTATTAATCAATATTTATACGATTTGTTTCAGATGCGCTATCAGTTATAGTACATATTTAGGAGGCTACAAATAAAACAAATCATTGAAGATTTGAAATTTTTTTTCATTGACTATGATCAAAGTTTATATTAAATTCTTATCTATGATATTGTATGTAGTATTGAATAGCATTTAAATCGAATCCGTCACCCGTGAATTTGATCACACGTTCTGAATCCACCTGTACGATAACAAATCACCTTTTTTTCACCGGGTTTCTCGAATAAAGAATTCTTGTACCGTTCACATTTTACGTATGCATAATTAACACTCGTAGTGTGTCGGGACCGAGGCCCCCGAAATGTGATGATGGTACCGAAGGAGCAACAGCGGTATATTATCTAAAACAAATGTTGATTTTACATTAACGCTCCACAGCGGGAAACAAAGAGGCAGTCAATGGGAAAAAACAACACACACACACACACATACATACATTCAAATCGAATAATAATAAAATAATAACAACAGCTTATAAATAAACGAGCCCGTCTCGGTTCGTAGTATTCACGCAGAATCAAGGCGATGTAAAAATAATCTTAAAAAAATATTATTTTTGGGGGGTGGTGGGGGGAAGATGAAGGTACTGAGAGGATAATATTATTTACGAGTGGCAACTCTGGACCCTTGTCGGGAACAAATTATTACGGGCCCGTACACATGTTCTCGGTGAAGTCCGGTGGGGCCGTAACACAAAACCAACAGAAATTAAATATCAAACAATCCTGGCGAGGGTCATTATGCGTTGATAATTAACAGTCGAACGACAGCCGTGAACTCCTGCAACAGTAATGACCTGGCAACTGATCTGATCTAACCTCCGATATCGAATTTAGTTTTTGCAAAAGTCTGAAAAACCCCCACCGACGTTAGATCGACTTTTATTGTTGAATAATTAATTAATTAATATTTAGATTTATCTTTATTGATATATTTTTATGTTGAAAATATTTGCAAAAAATATAGCCAGCAGCATAGCTCGGTCGTTAAGCTCCTGCTTAACACCGAGAGGCGCCGAGTTCGATCCCATGGATTGACTTTGATTTAAAAAAAATTATTATCTGCAGTGCTGCTGGTCAGACTTGGATATTGTGTCTCCAGGTCGATCGTTTCCTATCAGAGTTTGCCAATTTTCTCTGATTTCATTGTTGAAACGGTTCTCGTTTAAAAAATTGGCTATAAATCCTTCCTACCAACTATGTCACCACTATTTGAAGTATTGTATTTATGTACAATACAATTTATGTATAATTCATAGATTTCTCGTTAATTTTCGAGTTTTTCATTGTCTCGTAATTCAACGACTTGTAATAAAAATGCTGCATTGTAATTGTAATTGGCCAGTAAGGCGCATTGGGGTTTACATGTAAGGCCTTCCTGACATATACATATGTATGTAAAAAAAAAAAACTATTTGCGCATGGATTAAAATTGATTTTGTGACAACGAAAAATAAATATCTACTCATAATAAAAAGTAAATAAAATAAATGACATAGCTCTTTTTGGTTCGTTTGTGATTTTTAGAGAATTGAGGAATTGAAAATTTTCTGAAAATTCTGTATTATTGAAGATGTTTTTTTAATGATAAGAAAACAGTTGCTCAATTTTTTAACATACATAAATTGCGATATAAAATAATAAATCTCTATTTACGATATCCCTTTAGAATATATTGAGATAGTAAATCATCATAATTTACATCTATTCACCATCCGCAGCCGGATAAAGGCCTCTCTATGACGCTTTCACTCATCTTTTCACCTCACACATTTTTCTAATTTCATTCACTCATCTTTATTGGAGCCTTCCTTTCATCCTTTAACATTCTCTCGGGAACAGTTCCAGCACTTCTTTGTCCATTTTTCGTCCGCTTTTCTGGTCTTGACTTGTTATCTGAAGTGGATGAACTTTTGGAAGAGTTTGGAAGCTTTCAAAATACAATAAAAGTTTAATTATTGATATTTGATCAAGTTTCCGAATATTTTAGGATCAAAACCACAGATTTAGAATTGAAGTTGTTTTTGATTAAAGTTGTAAGAAAAATTAAGTCTGTGGTTGGTTTTAAACGAAATTCATATTGAATAAACTTCTTTCAATTGCATGTATATGTATCAAGTTTTTATTTTCCTATTGACAATAAATAATAAATATTTTGCTATAGATTTTACCTATACAATCAAACAATAATAACTAGAATGACGAATTCTTATAAAAAAATGCGGTTGTAATATTTAGATACTAGTTTATTTATTTTTTATTATATGAACCTTATAAAAAACGTAGGTGTAGTATATAGAAAAAAAATTGTACAAAAGTGCCCTAACATGAAAAGTTTGCTAGTCACTGACTGCTCTTAAAAGCAAAGGTGCGATAATTAATTGATTTTTCGATTTCAATCGCAATCTATGCTAATGTAACACTAGTGATCGTTCGCGAAACAAGAATGTCTGTATAAAATAGATCAAACCTGTCGTAATCCAGTTTATTATTATCATATATACTTGTTTCTCATACAATAGATAATTACATACATATACGACTTGTAATTTCGCAATGTCTGTTACGATATGTTTGATCTCTTTTTTAATGCATTTTCACGTTGACGACTTATACCTATCTGTGAAATTTATCATTACAAAAGTATTTTAATAATTTCCGGTTAAGAATAACTCGTACAAGACATCTGAAAATTCCCGTGTAAGCGGTTTATATTATAAAATCATTTTAATAATGCCGATTTGAGTTATAAATCTGTGCATGTTGAAATTCTAATTGCAAAGTATGTCGTCTTGAGAGATTCTCAAACTCTGTTTTTTGTATTAAAAATTTATAATTCTATCAATACCATCAATTCAAATTGTTTAAGTTTTGATTTTTTGCTTTTAGAGCTACTTACAAAACACGTTGAATAGAAGTTAAGTTGTAATTTATATTAAAGTGAACAGTAGTCTTAAAGTTTTCTTAAAAATGTTCGATTTTTTTAGTGTAAAATATTGATCATTTCTACATGTTTATCAAGTATTAAGTTTATACAGAATAATTCACAAAATCTGACAGAAACCCTGAGTCAAATAAAGTGGTCGTAATTTTCTCAGCTCGATGAACCCTCGAGGCTGTGTATTGCGTATTGAATTTCGCGTCTTAATTTACGAATGTTTGTCTCGCATATTCGCGGTTTGCATACGAGGAAATCTTTCAATTTCTTCATGTTACTTAGAGGCATTAACGAACACGGTTCTTACCGTTCACAGTTTAGAAATCTGTGGAATCTCGCCGACCGACCGGCGAATCTAATAAGATTATCGCGGGATAATTGTCGGTTTTGGCCCGCGGCCCTTGGGAATGTGATACGTGTAATTTGTCAATAACAATCATTCATTACATATAAATGTTGTTTTAAGTGTTATCCCTGCCAGACGCTAATGGCCGTTGCCATTAAGGGCCATGCCTGTGGCCCTCTAACCTTACCCACCCGATTCGCACATCTCTAAATAATTGTCATTTTTCTATGCATAATCGAATTCAAAATATGAATGACCCCAGTACTTAATCTGTATGCGAATTTTTGAAGAAAAAAAATATACACACATGATATTATCTTAAACTTAATTGAGGTAAAGTACCACTATCTCAAGACTAATGTTCTGGACATAAACAAGACAAAAATAGTAATGAAATCCTTTATACGAGTGTGTAATAAACGAAAGGCTTATAGAATTTTTCCATCTTTTCTTGCTTGTGTAGTAAAATATGCTTCTTCTAAAAAAATCAAACAATCTAGCTATTAAACCATTAAGGAAAAATTTTACAGTTTGATGTGACAGACTTTCTTGGAAAATTTATATCAAACATAGAATAAAGGACATATAAAATGATACAAAGAATAATTAGTCAGTTTCATATAGACACATATTTTGTTGAGTATCATTGTTCAGATTAATATTAAAATAGAAAATTCATTTCGTTATTGACCCAATCTAAAAACTCCAATTGGGTCTAAATTTGTAAAAAAAATTCATTGAATTGTTTGAATTTATATTCACCTGTATTAATATAATTTATTATAAAACTTTTAAAATCCACCCAACTCTTCATCCTTTCACATCTTTGTCTACTTCGATTGCATTTAAGGTATTAAGTACAATTTATTTAGCTCAAACAAATAATGGAGAATGTACTTTTGATCTCCAGATCTTTAAGGATGAATTTATCGGTAATATTTTTTTCTAAATCTACATTTAAAGATTTGAATCACATCAACCTATCAACATCAACACTTTCAACCTATGTCGTTGAAATTGTATGGTAGTATGTATCTAGTATTTATCCTTGCTTGACGATGATCTATACCAAAATGACCTTTTGGATCATTTACAATTTTACCGAAAATGATCCAAAGGGTCGTTTTGGTATAGATCACTGTCAAGCAAAGGATAAATACTACCATACAATTTCAACGACATAGGTTGAAAGTGTCGTTTTGAAAGGACGTGTGCCATGTGCCAACGTTACATTTTTTCTATATGCTTAAAACTATAAAAACAAAAACCACGTGCCACATTCACCACTGTGTGATTTCGCTCTTAATCTACTTCTTCAATCACTTTATCGAAAGATCGATGGCCCAACATCTGAATTCTTCCAAGCAATCTTCGACTGCGACCGAGACTTGCAGATTGAGCTTATCTAATTATCCATATTTTAGATCATCCTACCGGTATTTTACCGCTATCATCACGAAAGCAAGTGACAAGATCATGGCGGTGATTGCTGACATCCTGTCAATGCAAAATATAATAGTAATCCACACACCAACTCAACATCTCCTACGACTTGGCTAGTCTCCAGCCACTCTTCCTCATGCAAAAGATGAATGGCAGCAGCGATGACGACGAAAACTAGTAGAGTATATGTGTGTGTGTATCCTGGGGACGAGCCGAGCCGTTCATTCATGCGGTTTTGTGTCGCGTGTGCGGTGGCCGCGTTCGTGACGGATGCGCCGTCAATAAATAACGCGCGAAAGTGAAAACCGTAACACACAGCCGCTCAAAATGGGTGACTGTTTTGCATGTGACTTCCTACAAACCTTAACACGCCTCTCCAAATGTGGGCCGAGAGTGGCCGCCTCGCGTGTAGAGGGTTAAAGAGCAATCAATTCGGAGGTGTTACACCTTTACGACACGTAGATATGTATGTTCGCCGATGCAAGCCTGCCGTTTTCCCAATTCAGAGTCAAATTTTTTATCAATATGATTTTTTAAATTATATTAATGTCTGTTATACAGTAAGCGTTGAAATCAGGGAGAAAGAAAATACGTAGAAGAATGTGCCTTCAAATATGCTTTCACAGATAAACTACATACATATGTACCATAGGCGGATCCAATGGGGGTGCCATGGGTGCCATGCCCCCCCCCCCCCCTTGGGACGAATTTAATTTCATATATATTGTAAATTTTTCATATTTCCTGAATGGGGTTTTACACCATAATAGTTTTCTTTAAAAAAATTACTACAATGTAAGTATAATATCTCCTATTATTTATAACGTAATGTTAAATCACATAAGTTTTAATTTTTTTATGTTCAATTTCAAAATGGCACCCTCCTTGACTACTTTCTGGATCCGCCTATGATATGTACAGTGGTGTAGTGCTAAATAAAAAAGAATCAGGGTGGTGTTTAATTTTGATGACCCCCCCCTCTTCTCTCATTACTTAAATATATATCCTCATATTGTTAGTTAAAATATTTATAAAAAAAAATCAAATGCTTATTAACAAATATTCTTCTTGAAATTATGATGTTTTTTTTATCTACAACATACATCTACATATATATGTATATATAAAAATGAATGTCTGTCTGTGTGTGTCGAATAGGCTCTTAAACCACTGCAGCGATTACGATGGAACTTTCAGGATTTGTTGCATGCATGTCCAGGAAGATTACTGTGAAAAAAAAACGGGAAAAAAACTTCTTTATAATAATATTCCTAATTACGATTTTACTCACGAGAAAGTAAAGCTATCCCATCCCGCCTTCAACGCATCACGCTGCGAGTGTGACAATAATCGCGCCACGCCTACCTCGCACTCGAATGTACTGACTATTCAGGGCTGTAACACACAGCGGATGGCCCACGTCAACAAATATATCTATACTTAAATATAAAATTGAATGTCTGTGGAACGGGAACGGGAATTGCACGCGTTATTGTGGCATTGCAACGCATGCCGGGTTCAGCTAGTATTTTATAAAAACTTCATAACATACATCCTCTTCAACATCTTTGATTTTTCAAACCCGTGTTTGTGTGTCAACAGCAACATTCGCTTTTAGCAATGCCAAATCCATACGTATGTCAAAAAACTATGAAATTTTATCATGTGAATTTAGAGAGATGACTATTTATTTAAGCTTGAGTTCCCTTATTTTATCTATCCTCAATTGCGTATGGTTAATAGTTCAAGTAATGTTTTTTTTCATGTTTTTAGATAAAAAAAACCCATAAATTTCATCAAAGCGTCTTTTAAGTTTTGAATATACTCAGATTACTTTTTGGTTGTGGTCACCAAATGTTGGCATGTACATTATTCTTTGAAGAAAGTGGTCATGGGTTCAAATCCCACTGGTTAGTATTATACAAAGTAAATACTTGTCAATTAACATCAACAGAGACATTTTTGATGGTCAAATTTGTAAATTTATAGCAGAAAACTTGAGATTTGCGAGAAAATGCGTAAGGTTGCCAATTCGTTGGAACCGTTTTAATGAAAATCAGATAAATCGCCAAACTCTGATAGAAAACGATAGACCTGGAGTCACATATCCAAGGTCTGGCCAGCAGCATACGGGATAGAACCCGCGACCACACAATTGAAAGTATTACATGCTAACCATTGATCTACATATGTTTATGGTTATATATATATTAATGCATTTAATTCCTAGTATCTCTCTCTTTTAGTATTTGCACTACAAACTTCATATATATGTATTTATAAGTGTACATATGTATTATGAAAAGAAACGAGAATAATATAATATTAATTACCCTTTCGTTTCAATGTGATATACCAGACGTGTAAAAAATCCACAAACACGTCAGGTACGTAGATTTTTTTATTTGAACACGTGTCACCTGGCACGATATTATTACCTACACTTTTTCGGAAATCCAACGTTGGAAATGGGGGGGAGGGGGTGGAGACGGTTTCGTATAGGGTAGTGTTTCCGTGAAATTGTGGAATTATTGCGGCGAGTTATGGTGTTTGGCGGGGATCGTATTTAACAAATGAGCCGCAATTAATCATAATAATCAAGCGAATAAAAAGCGGTGTTCCGCCCACTGGATCGCGGACCGCAGTTGGGCGCCGCTGGCGTAGGCATTGTGGTGGACATACACTAATAGAATAAAAATAATGGTAAAAATATCGCGTTGAATAAATCTTCATTGTCAACTTGTCCTGCTTAATTCCATGACATCCCGATTTTTTATCTAAATCAAAGTGCATATTTAAGTAGGAATTGAAATGTAGTACTGAAGGTCTCTGAAATGGAGCTGGTTAGGTAACTTGTATCCAATTATAAACTCGAATTCAACTTTTGGGGCGCAGACACAAAGAATGGTACGCAGCATTTTAGATAGTTTTGCACATGTAAAAAAAAAACATTCGCACGCCTAATATACATATACCAGGCCAAAACTCACCCCCTGTTTTCGGTGATATATTTTCCTTGTATTGTCAGTTACCGATAACAGTCATTCCCATATTTGAAGAAATGTTGGAGAAACTTGTTGAAATAATGAGATCGTATGATTTAACAATGACATAATATACGCCCATTCACAATTGGAGTCAAACTAGGCATGCTGTGCCGTACAATTATGTGTGTTTGCACCTTTAGGGCGAATATACGCTGAGTGGTATGGGACGTCACGTGTCCTTAGCTTCCCGGTGGGCACTTGCGTAATAAATATGTTTGGGAGGTCGCACGTATATGCATATCCATATGCAACCGACAAGTTTCTCTTACATTTATTCAAATATGGGATTCACCGTTATCGATTATTGTCAAGCAATGATAAATACGAGGGTAAAATATCATCAAAAACACTCCAGGGGGTGATTTTTGGGATTGTGTACCATGTATATGGGTGCTGCGTTTTTTTTTCGTCCACGTCCCACTCAGTGTGTTTTCGCCCTTACTTTCTTTCCAACTTGATCGAACGATACATGCGGACCTTTTAGATTTAGGGGCCCAAAAAGTTTTTAAATAAAAATTTTGCTAATTTATAATCTTTCATATATCTAATAGGAAGCACTAGTTAAAATTTTATACTCCACATTTGATACGCAACACATTGCGTGTCAAATTTTTACGATTTCGTACTCCTTTTCACGCCATTAATAATTGTCTGCAATGATCTACAAAAACGATGTTAAAGTAGAATGTCTTTGAAAGATGTACATAATTGCAGAATTTGCAACATTGAAGGCGAGGGAAAAGAGCATTTTAACACTCGCCACGGTGATGGTTAGCGAGTGACCAGGACTTTTTTGATGTCTCCAAATATACTGAATGCAAGGTCTTCATATTTTATGCATTCCTCATCAAAACCTCAATGATTTGAATGATTTGATTACGAAATATAAAAAATGATATATATCGACGAAAATAATTATTTTCACGGGAAGCCTCTTGTACACCTGCCTCACAGATGCGAGAGAGAGAGAGAGAGGGGGCATTCAGCACGCTGTGCACAACTGTTAGTGTGTGAATGATATTTGCCTTGGAATGACGACTCTGTTTCAACGGCTATTTTTTTATTATGTTCTTGCACTTATTTTACATTTTCGACAACAAATATATGATAAAACGATTTTATAGCTAACAAGCTGACCCGGCATGCATTGCAATGCCAGAATAAGGCATGCAATTCCCGTTCCCGTTCCCGTTTCAAGTGATGGTTGGAGCTCAATTAACGTCTCTTCAACGCCGTGTCATCATAAACCAACTGGTAACGTGGTTACCAACACATTTCCTTGACTACACAATCACGCTTCAAACTTTCGAGTCGGTAAAATTGTAATTACGAATATTATTATTAAGAGGTTTTTTCACAGTAAGTTTCCCGGACATGCATACAACAAATTCTGAAAATTCCATCGTAATCGGTTGAGTGGCTTAGGAGCCTATACGCAAAAAACAGACATTCAGTTTTATTATTAGATTACAATAATAAACCTCATAGAATTTTCAATATTTTACCTTAAAACACACATTTTTAACTGGGCGCTTGAAGTCCAGCAAGGCAAGTGTTAATTATGTGAGTTAATTTTCAATTTGATTTAATTAAAAATATATACTAAAGGGGTGCCTTTGGCTAGCATTTGCATGCGGGAACGATTTTTCTGGTTACGCCACTGACAAATACCCAAAATCTATGACTCATGTGGATCAGGTGAAGAAGCCCACAGAGATAAATAGATTCGATGCTGAATATCATATGTCTGATTCTGGAATGAGGCTTGTTAATATGTATGTGTGTGTGTGTGTGCCTCAGAGGCCTCGTGGCACGCCGCCTGGTAATTTATTCGCCAACGAGTGTTGCCATAAAGTACGAAAGTCGGCCAGTGGCGCGCTTACCCACGCCCTCCATAAAAATATTTTCAGTCAAAGCTCGGTGAATTATCGGAGGTTAGTTTCGAGCCAGGGTGTGGCTAATTCACGCCTTTATTTCTAAGCCGACGCCCCACTACACCCACATATAATTATTATATAACACATTTACACTTCCAATACAATGTCCTTTTGTATATATGTATGTATATATTTTTAGCATTTTTTAGTACAAAAAAAAGTACTGCATTGTAATCGGTGGAAAGTTCGGTTGGCTTCAGCTTAAGGTTCAGAGTTCAAATCCTGGCAGGTTATTTTTTTTATTTTTATCGACTGAAATTTGCTATGTGGCTGCTTTGTATTAAATGTTTGATAAATCATAATAATATAATATAATATAATACTTAGAAGGCGAAATCGAATTTCATTTTTGACGAATTATCTTTATCGCTTTTGTATATAATATATTACAGTTAGTTACATATATCGTGTTGCTTAACATTTATTCCGTTATATAAAATAATAATTAAATAATGTGATAATGAGATTTCTTGTTTCAGATTATTGTAGAAGTTTTTTTTATCTATTATTATGTTCGTATTATATTCGTACGTTTTGTTGGCAGTGTTTTAACTGTGACGTACATACATATGTTGAATCGAAACGACTATGACAGCGAGAGTCATTTCACACAGACACACAGAATATTAAGCTCTATTATATGTATATATGATGATGAATTTAAATTACATTATACTTAAAATTGCACGTATTTGATGTATTGTGGCCGATTGTTGTCTCCTTCATATCATTTTTTAGTAATCTCATTTGACTCCATTTTCTTTATTAAGTTAATTTGTTTGTGTATGAAATTCATACACATGCATTATGAAAGTATGTACTTACACTTTATTTATACCTATTTAATTACTAATAATTCAATAAATTGGGTTACCTGTCAATTTTTAGTGACTTTTTAATTCCTTTATTTTTTTATATTTTGAAATCGCTATTTAAAAGATCTTACTAAAATCTTTTAAATTGGAGTCGGAGTCAAAGTTGAATCATAAGATAAAGTCGGAGTCGGAGTCGGTAAATATTGGGGCGACTCCACGGCTCTGCTTATGACATTAGTGTATGTCTTATAGATATGTATTTTAAATTAAATTGTAAAATTGAAAGCTCGGTTTTCGTATTAGTAATGTAAACATGTTTAAAATATCTTTGATATTAATCAGAATGAAATTCCATGCCAATTACATTTTATTTGTTTTGATTCCGCTTTGAAATTCGAAAGGCGGTCTTGAAATAAACCTTAATATGTATTGTAAATTTGGACAATCATCCACATCTTCGTTATTGAATCAAAAATAAATGAGTTCATTATAGAATTTTCCGCATATAATAGGAAAGTTCGCATTCGAATCACGCGAACGGCTCGCTAGAAAGAAATCGCATTTAAATAATCGCGATTAGCGATTTCAATTTTATCAATACCGTAATATTATACATTAACACACATACATACATACATACATATACGTACACCGGTCTATTGTTATAATTATTATAATAAATTTCGTACAATTCCGCATTAAACGTTTATTAAATACCCATTTGTCTACGTCAAAGAGCTCAAAAAAAAAAAAGGAAAAAATTACACGGTCAAATATCGTAGGGCCACATCTTTCTCTCCGACCATTAAGTTTCACAGGGACCACGGTATTTTCTTGTTACTCGACTAATACGCAATACCGGGTGTTATTATCGCGATACCGTATTGTTTCGTTCCTTTAAATAATGTACGACAGACCTGGAAGTATCGGGGGACGGGAAGGCGGTGGCAATATGAAAATTTTACGAGTTATTATAACGGAAAAAGCGGATGGTTTTCAGATATAATTCATTAGATAATGACGCGTAAGTATAATGGAGGTGAATTTCACGTTTGCTCAAGGGTGCTTTTATTTGAGCGGGAAACGCGTAATCGCACGGCTATAAGTAATTCCCGACGACATAAATTTCCCGAACACACGTTCTGTGACCGCAATTAAAATGTAAATTCGAAATTGGCTCATTTTCCCGGACCCGTTTCGTTTCTAAGGCGAATCGGTCGTACACGCCGGTGTATAATATCCCGCCGTATAATTTTTAATCGAATGTATCGTGTGGTGATATTTTCAGCCAAAATTGTCGCTAAACTGTTCAATATCTGTGTGTGTGTGTGCTTTTTTTGATGTTGTGTGTGTTTGTTTTTTGTTCGCAGGCGCTTAATGGCTTCTTGATGATTTTGACGTGTGAAGGGGAAGTTTTCTTCGCGACGCACAGTATAGAAAGTTACCTAGGCTTCCATCAAGTAAGTTTTTCCTTTTGTATTTCATTTAGTTTTTAAATTAATGCGCTAAACTGGACGCGTTAACCTTATATTGGGGTGTATGTCGTAAATTTGAGGCTTTGTATTTTCAATTACATATATTCGCTGTTTTCAAATTTAATTTTTTTGAATTGAAATTAAAGTAAACAAAAATGTTGTACGCAGATGAAGAATTTATATATGAAATTGAATGCCATTTTCAAACAAATTACATTTAAAAATTCATTTTGGTTAAAAACATCTATTTTTTTAATGATTTTTACATCTTTCATGGATCACTGTATGCAAAGTTTGAGAACCTTTTTAAAAAATGGGGCTGATCTAGAATCTATAGATTTTTTCTAATTCTAAGAATATTTTATTGTAATATATTATTTTTTGATTAATTTTGCGTTATATGGTTTATTTATATTAATATTAAAGTCATAATTATTTTGTTTTTTATGATCAACAAATGTCTTTTCAGTGTAGGTTATCTTTGTTTCGCATAAAAGCCTACAAATATATTTAAAAATATGAAGTATGTATGTATGTATGTATCTATATATGAGAAATATTTATTAATTTAAATGGAATCTCTCATGTAAGTACCTACTAGTACAGTAGGGCCGGATTTAGATGTGGTGAGGCCCTAAATTATTTTATTTTATGTGAGGCCCCCCAAAATTAAAACGAGATATATCCAAAATAGAAATGAAATGATAAATGATAATAAGTTTTTCGTGATTAGTTCAAAATTATGAAAATGAATTTGTTGGGTTTTGGTACTAAAGATAACATACATATACATACATACATGATACTTGAAATCCTCGTAAACTTCATACAGATAAAATCGAAAATTTTAAAGAATGCATTTCCTATGGTTGAATTTGATTTGTAAAATGTTGAGTTTGGAGTGTTATAAAATTAGAATAATTCTTTTTAACATATAAACCGTTATATTTACATAAAAATGTTTTTGGAATTGAAAAAGTCCAATTTTCAATTCCAAAAACACTATTTCTGTTGGACTTAATCCACAAATTATTATCACTTGTTTTAATTCGAAATGTTCAAAATCTAGGAAAAGCAGAATAAACGTATTACAAGCAAACGCAAATATTGTATTTATATTTAATGTTTTGCGAGATATTTCTCGAAATAAAAGGGGACTTTCACCACACCACTTTCAATTATAATGGATCATATATTTTTAAACAATTCCCACGTAAATCCAGTCAATTCGCAAATGAAGATACTAAAAAGTTTCATTAAAATTTAAAAATGGCTCATTTAAAAGGGAAGTATTTAAAAGGGAAATCCTGTAGACAGCACATTATAACGTTGCTATGATTCATGTTTCCGCTCATTTTTAAGATATTGAAACTCAGGATACGCATAGAGGACACATAGAGGATGAGAAAACTTATGCCTAATAGTTCGTGTATGAACAAACTAGTATGTTCTTGAACGATCTAAATGTACACTTGGATTGTAACATGTATAATATACTCATTTTTCACCAATAGTATTTGTATTTATAAGTGAAATTTAGTACATCTCACATATTATATTATATTACATACATACATCTTTCTTTTTGCAGATGGTTGTAATTTTGCTAAGACTTAAAATCATTGTGGCTTTCTTCTAAGATATTAAAATCATCACTAAACAAAAGTTTCAATCGTATTTTAGCTTTAAATTAAATTTCGGCCACTAGCAACCAACGTAAAGGTGTCAGGTGGTCTTTGAAGCAAACCGCTCGACCGTGAATACGAATCCCAGTGAATAAATCTATACCGGTCATCGATTCCCCGCTGAATGACTAAATCATCCCGCGATACGCACCGGGCTATCCGACCTTCTCCTTTTGTATCTCATTTACATACGAGATGCGTTCTTATTCATTCATTTGTTTATTTATCGTTCGCAAGTATGTAAGTGTGCATTATTATTAGTACGGGTCATTAGGGGTCGATTGCGAGTGACCCCACACCCTTCGTTACGCACCGGAGAGTCTCACTCTCCCCCTTCTGGACGACTTCCGATCTGGAAAATGCAAAGTACCAACAAACCACTAATGCACAACTCTAATGTAAAATGTCAACAGACAAGTACCCGGCGTTTGGCCATTGATTGTACGTTTAAACAAAACGCACGTTTACGCTCGTCAAATATTTACGAAAGAATCGATCCGTAGGTGATGACAGTAAAGCGATAAACATGAATTTTCAAAATTCATATTGTTTGAGGACTTCAATATGCATTCATTCTTGCCATCTTTCATGCATTGTCCATTCAATGTCAAGTGTACATATATACATACATATATTGAATCCTCTTCAGCAACATCTTAGTATTATTAAGGAACATTCGATAACTATTTTTTGTACTTCAGCAGCACTGTCAACATTTAATGTTAGTCGTGATCAATAAAAACTTATATAAAGTAGGGATTTCTCATTATATTATTCAGAAGTACAGTGAATCAAAAAAAAATTACTATGAGTCATCATCAACCAGCAGCATGGTTCGGTAGTTGCTTTACCTTATTTATGCTAAGCACCGAGAGGTTGCCGAATTTGATCCCCTGATCCAAATTCGATTGAAGAAATAATTTATTCTGAGTATAATCTTAAATGCTGCTGATTTTACTCCAAATCGATTGTTTTATTATGTGATCAATGGTTACATATTAGCCAGCAGCATAGCTTGATGGTTGTGCTAATGATAACCACCGAGAGGTTGCTGGGTTCGATCCCGTGGGTTGAACTCAATTGAAAATAATCTATTCCGAGTATTATCTGTAGTGCTGCTGGTCAGAATTTTGTAACTCCAAATCGATCGTTTTCTATCAGAGTTTGCCAATTTATCTGGTTTCATTGTTGAAACGGTTCCTCCATCAAATTGGCCAAAAACCATCTTATCCACTATGTCATCATTATTTGAATATGATATATGTACAATAAAACCTATTTACAGGTTTAAATCATAGATGTGATTCATCGATTTATGTAATAAAAAAGGCTTGTAATTGGCCAGGTAGGCTCATTGGGGTTTACCTGCTAGTTCTTTTTGGTATACATAATATGTATGTAAAAAATAAAAAATTAAATCAGAAAGGACATTGATTCCATTAATAAATAATAGACTTCTCGTGATCACTGTATCCAAACTATTATCGATAATTGAAACAAACAATCGATAAATACTGACAGATCCAGAAGCAGGCTTATCTAAGCTGTCAAAGTAATTATGTTTCAACGGTTTTAAGCTATTCGTCATTAATTTAATCCCTTCGTATTCAAAGCACACCTTTCATGACGTGTTGGTCACCCTTGTGCTGTGGTATTTTTACTTAAAGCAGCTGTATTGTATGTATTGTACATGGCATGCAAAATTCGTTTTACACATTTTAATTTTAGTTTTGTTAAAATTAAAGTCTTTATAAGCGGGCTTAGAATCGCTAATTGTTAAGTCGCAAAGTAGAACTATGCGGCATGAAAGAGTTAGTTAGAATCGCGTGCCAAAACAAAACCTTATATAGCAAACAGTTAACACGTGACCGCTTAATCGAAAGCGAGCTTTAATCATTCATCGTCAATTCCCTCTTGTCAATCTTTTGTGAAGTAAAGCGTTTCGGCCTTGTTTCCCCTTTTCTTATCGGCGAAAATCTGTCACACTTATTTCCAGGCGTCACATCGCATAATGTACGCAGCGTGACTTCGGCTCACATATTTATGACCCAAAACTAAAATTAGTTTTTGTTTTTTTAACGTTTCAGTCTGATATTGTGCATCAGTCGGTGTACGAGCTGGTGCACTCTGAGGATAGAGAAGAACTTCAGCGGCAGTTGATGTGGAACTCTTTCCTTCCTGCAGACAGACAAGCTGCATCTTTAGCAGAAGCACTTCGTCCAGATTGTTGCCAACTTTTAGAGAGATCGTTTACCGTTCGCTTCCGATGTTTATTAGATAACACTTCCGGTTTTCTGGTAAGTTGTTCTTGTTTTGATTGTTTTTGAAATGTTACCATTTTGAAATGTGTATTAATAAATGCTATGTTGATTTGCAGAGATTGGACATTCGAGGGAGAGTGAAAGTGCTCCATGGCCAAAATAGAAAAACGGAAGAACCACCCTTAGCCCTATTTGCAATATGCACTCCGTTCGGTCCACCTTCACTCTTAGAAATACCTCAAAAAGAAGTAATGTTCAAAAGTAAACATAAGTTAGATCTCGCTTTGGTTTCCATGGATCAAAGGTTTGCGTTTATTTATTTATTTATAGTAGTTTTGGACCATTGTGGCTTTACAGGAAGAACCTAATGCGCCACAATGGCTATATGTATATTCGTTTAGTCGAATAGTTTGTTTGTTTTGGAACTTTGTGATTGATGTTTTGTTAAAATTTTAGGGGAAAGTTGTTATTGGGCTATTCCGATTCTGAATTAGCCAACATGGGTGGTTATGATTTGGTACATTATGAAGATTTGTCATACGTCGCTAGCGCTCATCAAGAATGTAAGTTCATTTTTTTTATGCTTACGATAAATATGTATTAATAACTCGATCGCAAAATGTTGACTGGGGCTTGGTCTTAAATGAAAACATGTTAAATTGGACTCAAATGCAATTATTTTTGTGAATTACAGATGCTTTAAAACTTTCATGCTTTTTTCAGTATTAAAGACTGGTGCTTCCGGAATGATCGCCTACCGCTTCCAGACCAAAGAGGGTCAATGGCAATGGTTGCAAACTTCTTCCAGATTGGTGTACAAAAATTCCAAACCCGACTTTGTCATAAGCACGCATAGACCTCTAATGTAAGTAAAACGAAACTCAACAAAAACATAAAGTTAAAGAGCTGAAATTAATTTTGCCCCTAATACAATTTTCAGGGAAGAAGAGGGTCGTGACTTATTAGGCAAACGAACGATGGACTTCAAAGTGAGCTATTTAGACGCCGGTCTAACAAACTCGTACTTTACCGACGCCGATCAGCTCGTGGGTAGTGGTTCGCCGAGCGGGGGGAGTGCCACAGGGACCTCTCCAGGTCCGCAACGCGTCAACAGGCGATACAAAACGCAACTTAGGGATTTTTTGTCGACGTGCAGAACGAAACGCAAGCTGACACAAGCACCGGCGCCGGCGCCTCCACCCTTGGGTGTCCCTACAGACTACATGTGTCCAGATTCGAGCAGCGTAGCGGCAGTAGCAGCGGCCTACTCAAACCTCAACACCATGTACCCAACACCTTACGCCACACCGGCAGTACCCACGGCTACGGACAACGGTCTGGCGTATATGGGACACTCGGCGAACTTCCAACACTCGCTCTATCCACCTGCTTCGATAGACAATAGATTTTTAGCTACGGATAATCTGTTCCATCAGTATCGGCCGTTGGGGACGTACTATCCCGAGTACCACACGGCGACAGCTTCACCTTACGTTTCTAATGGATTTTTGGAGATGTCGCCGAGAGGGACGACTTGCACCCTTCCTACGTACGATACGGGAGGTGCTACTCCTCACCACGGCTATCCGATAGCCGGCAAGTCTTCTGTGATGCAGATGGACGATAAGATCTATTCGTGCCAGCAGATAATGGATCCGTCGTCGCCTGGGAAGTACCAGTCGTACGTGGACGCTAGTCGAGGGTATGCAGTGGCGAATGTGGCCGTGACGTCTCCGTACTCCGTGAGTCCTGGGGTGGCGCATCCGGCGCAAGCGATGACACCCAACTCACAAATGGGGGACATGGGGCACAAGATGGCGGCTGGGAAGGTGTCGAACAAGCAGTCGCCCCACCAGCCGGACGGGGGCGCGATGTCTTCGTCCAACTCGGAGGGGCAATCGCCGGTGAATATGAACGGCATGGTAACGCCGAAGATGGAGGAGTTGAAGGGGGAGGGGCTGGCGGGGGGCAGCCCGCAGCAGTTTGGCGAGACGCCGCGGCAGACGGTGCTGATGTGGGGCGCGCGGTCGCCGGGGGCGGCGGACCCGGAGCGTGCCCCCACCTGCCGCTGGGGAGGGTCTCCGCCCGCGCCCAGCCCGCGCCCCATGCACGCGCTCCCCCCCCAGCCAGAGGTATGGCCCCCAACGCACCACCACCAGTATTACCACCCCTACCACACTGCCTCCCAGTGAGTCACTACACACTATTGTTTTCGTTTCATTTTTGTATTGTTTACTTCAGCGTTTCCCAAACCGTTTTTTTTTCAACTAATTCGATCAGAAAGTGAGAAGGGGGGGGGGGGAGAAGGAATTGATTCAGTGACTCCTACAGGAACTGAAACGATAGGGCGCAACTGGGTCTACGTTTGAAGGTGAAACCTGACTAAGGGCGATAACACACAGCGATGAATGTGGCACATGGTTGTTTTTTAGATAGTACGTGCGAAAAAAATGTGGCGTGTCTTGCACAGATTCATGGCACGCCCAACACGCACCGTCCCAAAATTACCCCCTGGAGTGTTTTCGGCAAAATTGTATCCTTGTGTAATATAATATTTATCCTTGCTTGACAGTGATCTAAATATAAAAAAAATATAGGAGAACTTGTCGACGTTCCACGTGCCACGTTCCTTGCGGTGTGTTTTCGCTCTAAAGCGCATCCTAAAAATATCCGGATCTATAAAAAAATAATGACTATTCCTAATGGATGGTCTAATTTATTCAGAATTTGCTATTTACGCTGTGAGAAAAGTATCCTTGATGGTGGTCAGATTTCGCCTTGAAACTGGGCAAAGATTGCAAAACATTTCAATTGTAGCTATCTTTAAATCGTGACTCACCCAAATAACAAAAATTGAAGCAGTCAAGTTCAAAAGCTGATAAAAATTACATATTTTTTAAATTTTTTACGCTTCTTCTTCGAATTAAATTGGTGAGCAGATTCAAAACTAGATTATGAAAACATGATCAGTGATCGATTGAGTTTTTTTCTACGTACATACGTGGAGAAAGTAGAAATTAAATTAACAGTTTTCTACCAATATAGTAAAGAAATGTATTTTTATCAGATTTTTTAGAACTAGATTCATCAAATGTTTATTTTCGGTGTTTGTGATTTTTTTTCAAATTTACTATCGAATTTATAAATAGATCAGTCTTAAGTTTTTAGAACCGAAATGCATATAAAATAAAAATAATGTCGTTTGATTAATTACAGCAAAAATAGTTTAATAATCAGTTCTGTTCGGTTTATTTTTATTCTCCCAATCAAAATTAGCATATTATCATAGTCAATTCATGATCCACCGAGTTAATATCAATTCGATAAAATTTAAATAGTAATTCGATTTGTTGCGAATTCATTGAATTATTGAACTATGTATAATATATGGCAGTTACAGTTATTAGTGTTCATTTTTAATATACTATTAGTATATGTATGTTTTAGAGCGCTCTTAATGATTTTGTCCTGCGGATCGACTAAGTTTCGTAGTGTACAGTTTGGGAAACGCTGGTTTAGTCTTATGTCATTTATCGTTTTTGTCTTTACGATCGTCGAAATTATGTAGCGTTCAAAGTTCGTATGGTGCATGTCGACGTTATTATTATTCTAATAAAACTGAATAGACAATAAACGAATAAACATTTGCGGTGGATGGGAGGGGGAGCAGCCGGCAGATAGTCGTTATCGTCGTTTAATGTGATCAAAATTAAAAATTATACATTTCAAAAAGATTTTTAAGAAAGGAAAACAACAAAGAAATAAAAAGTGCTGTCCTCCGCTGCTTCGAAAGATCATTTGTTTTTTAAGAATAAAATTATCAAGAAAGGGTTTCATTTGATTTATAAATCGATTATTTTAATTCACTTGCATGTCATTAATTCAATTTTATTTATTTTTATAATAAATAGTTTGCAATTTCACTAAGTATCCAATTGATTATTCCTAAAAATAAAACACAATTTTTATTGGTTCAATTTAAGCATGCTTTTTTCCTATTGCTCGGTTGCTTTATATTCTCATCGCTGTTTTTGCACTTTTTTAATACAAAAAATCAAATAATCCGTTACTTCTTAAATTTATTATGCGATTTATAATATTTCATTTCTGAAATGTCTACTTTATATTTTCAAATTAATATAATACATTACACGGCTTAATTAAATAGATTAAAATGTATGTATAATGTACGCAGGAATCCAAAAATGAAATTTTTTTTCATTATGAATTTATAAGCATATTATAAAGAGAATTTTAGAATCTATAATAGAATATATGTTTACATAAGTAATTATATTATATCATAATCAGTCATTTGCCTTACAGTTCCTCGAGCAACGGAGGCTCCCACACACAGATCGGCCGGACCGGAGTCCTTTGCTGTCCATCTCTGAGGTGACCAACACGCTACTCAATCAATAGCAATGCGTTCATTAGTGAAGGTATATTTAAATTTAGTGCTGGGTTTATGTGGAGGATAGACAAAGAGATTTGAAAGCGTTATTCTTTTGGTGTTGTGCTGACGTCAATGTGACAATGCAAACTCGCTTCTTCTTTCTATTCATTTATACATATAAACATAATATATACAATTATTCTTTCAAATTTTTAAACGACGTAAAATTTTCTCATTTTTTTAGAGCTGGTGATGCAGAACTAGAAGTACTCAGATGATGGATTTATTGCATATTTGTATATAGGAGCAACTCGTCTAGGAAAAATATTATTTATATTTCTTACTATGCTAAGCTTAATATGGACAAGTTATATATACATACATATATATTAAAGTAATCAAATTGAGTTACAAATATTTTCTAAAAAAAGAAACTATTTTAAGTGTAAGAAACCATTGTAAAATAAAAATAGGAATATTTTATGAAATAATAATATTTACATATCGTAAAGAGAGATGTGCATAATTCATCGAAAATAGAAAAGTAATATATTCAAATATATGCATATATACATATATACATATATAAATATATAAATATAATAAGTTAAGTAATTAAATTCTAGATGAACTGTTTTATATAATTATTTAATTGTATAAAATTCGAATTTCTTAGATTTAATATACAAGCAATCAAATTTACTATTTATGAGTGCATTAAAATAATAAAATAGATTTTTATAAATTCAATTTGGTATACATATAATATGTACGATCATAATATATAATTTCAATAAGAAAATTGTATGTACATATTCTTCCTATCGTATTATAAACCAGCACAACAATTTATACAATACGTCTAAAAGATAAAAAAAAACTTTCACATTTTCTTTTTATATACAAATTGATGTAAAAATACATTAAAAAAGATTGTAATATTTTTAGTATAAATTGTCGATCACTATAGATACTATATAAGGTAATTTGTTGAAGATTAAATTTTCTTATATTGCATTTGACATTAATAAAATTTATTCGCAGAACTAAGTTTAAAAAAATATATGTTCCTTTATAAGTCAATCCAAATATATTGTTATTATTTCAATTATTTATTGCAAGTGTAATATTGATTATTTAAATCTTATTAAGTCTCAATAATTTATGTTTAATATCTAAACTGAAACTTTAATAATATAGATATTTGAAGTAAAAATATTACTTATAGACTTCTATTGCAGTAAATATTTTCTTTGATTGGAAGAATTAACCAAAGAAATAAATTTCATAATTTTATTAAGAATTTATGAATCGAAAAGTTTACAAATATAATCTTGGTGAAGATGAGTAATACATTTCACAAGAAAAACTAATGATAATTTTTTTGATAAAACATTTATTCAGTCGAAAGAGCGCTAAGCACTATTTTTACTTTATCTTCAATTTTTCTCTTTCTCATCTATAAGTAAGAATTATTGCATATTTAAAAAAAGGAATTTCAAAACGGCATGTGTTCAATAAATGCTTTTAAATGAAAATTACAAAACTTTTTGCATAATAGTGGATGTAAATATGTACATTATACCTTTCCAAGAGACAAATATGAAGTCGTGAATTAATGTATATTTTTCAATTTATTTTTATTTTTTTCTTATTTTTCTGTGATATACGTTTTTTGTACCTACATATGTAAAGTATAAATATGTAATGATTCAACTTTTTTATTCATACGACGTGTGATATAAATTTTTGATTTACATTAAAAAGAAAAGGTACTCACCATTTTTGCATAATTTATCGATTTTCTGTTTACAATAAATCGTTGCAAAATAAATATAAAATGTAATCTAAATATGGAAAAATGAGGGTGTGATGCCAATTTAATTGATTATTCAATTTTTTCTTTTATAAAAATCTTGATATTCTATCCTTTAAATAAAATAAATAAAATTCTAGTCGAAAATGTATTAGTTTGTTTTATATTTATAAACGACATATAAAATATATTATTTAGTATTCTTTTTCAAATTATTTGTATGATAAAATATTGTAATTATTTGAATTTGTCAATGGAAAATTACTGCTGTTTTTGCTTAATTATGATGATCTGAATAGCATCAAATATTAATAAACATAATATTCCACATTTATTTATTTTATTATCCTACACATTATGATCATTTTGAAAACCCTAATCACAATAATAAAACTAATAAATGCTTTGTAAAAAGAACATTCCACAACATAATCATTCCAAATCTCTATTTTATTTATTTCATTTGAAATTAATGGCGAATTTTTGGATCTCTTCTTTTAAGATTCCAATATACATAAATACATGAATGTATGTAATTAAATTTATTCTGTGCTGCTTAATATTATATACAAAGAAATTTCTGGTTTATAGAAGTTTTTATTGGAATTTTATAAGAAGATTGTTTATTGGAATCTAAAGGAAAATGTAAGTATGGTTAAGTTATATGTACATAATACATAACTATGACATATGAATTATGTAAAGCGTGGCAAATAATATTTGAAAAATTTAACAGTTAATTTAATTTAATACAAAATAATACAATCAGACGATTTATATCACACATTATTAATATGTTATTTCCAAAAATGATGTATGGATATTTAAATACACTTTCCTCGTTTGAAAGTGTCTTGTGTGTAATTGTCTGGTTACCCAAAAATGTCATAAGCATTACGATATCGTATGTATTGCGATTGATTCAAATAGAATATGTGAATACATAATTGTATAAAAATTTAGTAGTGCTGTCTTCTAAAAAAAATTTCACAAATTTTATTATACAGATTTAAAATGCAAAAGAAACAATAAACATACATATGTATATACATACACTGAATCTAAATTAGTGATCAATGATTGTTAAAATTTTATTCATGCATTGGGTAGGTACATTGATGGAGATTTTTTGGAGACTAAGAGCGCCCAAAAGTCAATAAAACCTCTATAACAGAACATCTGGAAGCCAAAATGTCCATCATACTAACAATAACTATCATACTAACGAGAACTCGAGTGCTAAATGTTCCGTATTCGCGATTTTCATGGCAAAAATTGTCTTTTGGGTGATCGCAATGTACATAATAATCCAATTACCACTCATACATCACTTTGAATTATGAAAATAGTGATGAGTGCAGGCTACCAGACAAATATGTATGTAGGTATATTCTTAATGTAGACACTCTTAATGTTATACTTACACAATCTTAATGTATTAACATATGTATGTACATATCGTCAGTCCGGAAGAAAAACGTCACAAGTCAAAAAGTGTCTTTTTTCAGTAGACACGATTGAAGTTTGAACGTGGTGAATACTACCCTGCAAGTGAAAAACGACACTATTGCCCTGTGTCAACCGTAACTTGAACTAGACAAATGACATTTTTCTAGCAAAAAGAATGATTTTTTTCTGAGTGTATACAATCGATAACTCAAAATATGTATGTTGGTATATTCACAAATAAAAATCCAAAATATAAAATAATTATTTTTATTGAAATTTAAATATTTTCATAATCTCTCTATATATTATATTAATACTCCAGAAATATACTAAAATTAAATCAATGGAAAAAATTACATTTTTTAAATTTGTGATTGAGAGAAAATGTCGGAGCCCGGATCGTTTTTATTTTTATTAATGACTCCACATTTCTGATTTTTATTAATGACTCCACATATCTTTTAATTGATAATACCAACAAAAGTTTTTTTAATATTTTTTAAATCTGATAATTAATTTCTGTGTACGTAGTAAATTGTAATATTTTCTTTGTGTTCCCCCAGAGCTAAGTCTTAACGTTCATATGTTAGATTTGGGTCTACCTTACGGGCCCGAAAGTGAAACGCCCGAAAACGCAAATATTGGAAGGCAAAGATCGAAAGATCTTAAGTCGAAAGATAAAAAAAGGGTCTCTCCCCCCGTTGTACATACTCACTTAATTTGCGTGAGCAGGATACAACAGGAACAAGAGGAACAGGCATTTCCTCCCGTATTCTGCACGCGCACATTAAACAAGGCTGTATGACAAAAAGAGATATAATTTCACCGCATGCCACTCATATATATTATATATATGTACATAGTACCATGCACCCTTTTTTTTTGATCTTTCGACTTAAGATCTTTCGATTTTCGATCTTTGCGTTTTCGGGCGTTTCACTTTCGGTCCTGTGAGGGAGACCGGTTAGATTTATAATACAGAATTCAGCCCTCTTTTTTATTATAAATTTGGAAATCAACTTTGCGAAGGAAATCATTCAAATCAAATACAGATGATTTCATTGATTTGACAAAGATAATCCAATTTATCAGTTTATATGCATGCATATTTACCCATGACTCATCCTTTCACGTACTCTTTTCCAATGACGAATTGACATTTAGAGTTTGACGTATAGAAGGTACGGTAGATGAAACGGTGTAGTTTGGCGACGAGCGGTGTCAGCTGTCAAGTGTGAGAGTGCGAGCGGGGCGGGCGCTCCAGCCGCAGCCCCGCGCCCCCGACCATCCCCAAACCCCTCATTCCGAATCTGGCTTTCCTCAAAATGGATTCCAAGACCAACATCTACTCTCTCTGGATCCAGTACACCACTCAGGTACACCTTCACTACTCATCCGTTGACTCATTGTTTTGGTTATGTACTTCGTTCATAAATATAAACATACATATATGCAGGCCGTGAAACTTCGTTACTTTTTGTGATGATATGTTCCCGATAATTTGTTTTAGTTGTTGTTTTGTCTGTTTAGAACGAGGCGACTTACTTCTGGCAGTTTGTGTCGGGCTTTGTTGACATTTGGGAGAAACAGTGCGGTGTGGATTTTGATGATGTTCCGCTGTGGTCGGAAGTACAGCCGGACAGTGTGCCTATTTTGGCAAAATTACCAGATGAATTGCTAGCGGCGATAGGAAAGTTTCTATACATTTCCAATGAGAAAGTTGAAAAGGTATATTTTCATTGTTCTGTAACACATACATACCTATCTGAACAATATTTTCATGAATATTGTTAACAAATGTTATGCCTTTTGTATTTAACAACAAATGACTCGCATAATAAGTGTTTGTCAAAATATTTATCATATGGTTTGGACGCTTTATGCAGAGCCATGTTCTTGTATGCCTTATTCAGAACTGTTAAGTACGTATTATATATAGTATATAATTACAGCGTTTGATTTATAACTCAGTATAGTATATTATTAGATTTATAACAAAGTTTTATTGTCCGTGAATATTTTTGATTAATGAATAAGATTTAGCTGAAGTGCATAAAAAACCAATATTTTATATGTGAATCTACTTATGTAGGATATAGTCTATGTATTTATCCAATTGGAAATATACATTTGTTAGAATTTTATATATATAAACGTATGTATAAACTTTATATGTATGTATACATACAATAATTGAAAAAAAAAACATGAAATTTTTTTAAAGTAATCGATTGAAAAAAATCTTAGCAGTAATTTTACACATCAATTCAGTCGCCTATAATTTGATTACGTTGTTTTTTCCTTAGTTTAAACTCTTTTAGATTTCATTGTGTAGTTTTCCTTATAGATAATGATTTGATAGAATATTTTTTCTGTTGGTGACGTAGAACGTTGTATAATTGTTTATGTAGCATCCTTTGTTTGTTATCTCTTGTCAAAATAAAAAAAAAATCATTAACATTTCTTTTATGTGTCGTTTTAGGAATCTGGATTGGGAGTCCAAGATTTGGAGGAGATTCGTCTACTATTCCGATGTTTATTCATAATATGTAGAAATTTCGACAACATTCCTCTTATAGCTTCTTGTGATTATGTCAATTTATCCGAACCGATGGCTGCATGTTGCATAAAAAGGGTATGTATATCCTCACTACCTATTCTTATATATTTCATTATTTCAATTGAACGTTTATGACTAATTTCAGCTTTTGAGTTCATCCGACGTGTTGAAGGGTGATCTAGATATAATGCAGTCAATTATATCATCGTTTTGTCATTTCTTGGAAGGGATGTATGACCCGTATCTAACATGGAGGAACCATTTGTTGGATCGAAACGCTGATTTTTCCAAATTATTGTTTAAACCATCGCTATTGCATGTCGAAGTTATTCCGTTTATATATGGTGAGATTTTATTTTTAAATCGAATCGATATGATTGTAAATGTTATGTTAATTTTATGTCGATTTTTTTTGTAGATTGTTTTCAGACCGATGATATCTTTAAGTATCCTCCTGTATGTATCGAACTTTTGAATGTTTTGGGTGCGACCATATCTGGAGCCCAGGTATAAAACGATTTTGTTACATTATCTCCACACACATGGGTACATTTGCTTTATCATCACATATTTGCAAATTTGTACAAAGTATATGAATTTAATCAGTTTTTCTTTTCTGTTTTTGTGAAGTATAAAACATCGAAGGTGTCTGGCTATGCTTGATTTACCTGATAATTCATTTAATCATCGATAAAGATAATGCAGTTGCACATACTAAAAATATTAACTCGTAGTACTACAAATGAAATTTTTTTTTCTGATTTAAAAATATGTATTTTATGCAATTTTTTTAGTATTTTTAGATCTAACATTGTTTATTAACATGTATTAAATAACCAGCTTGATTACCCGTTTAGTATTTTTAAAATATTATAGTTTTTAACAATCTTACTCTACTAAT
This sequence comes from Arctopsyche grandis, assembly GCF_051622035.1. Taxonomy (NCBI): domain Eukaryota; kingdom Metazoa; phylum Arthropoda; class Insecta; order Trichoptera; family Hydropsychidae; genus Arctopsyche; species Arctopsyche grandis. The sequence goes on along the minus strand of NC_135361.1, from coordinate 12,865,920 downwards.
TGATGGTGATATGGGCTGTTATTTCAGAGTATGTTGTCTAAGACAAATAATAGTGTTATTGATGCGAATTTAGCAGGTGATTCTAGCCATGGGAATGGGGTGAGTGTGTGGTTAAATTTTGTTAGAGCCAGTGTGTATTATTTGCTTTACTAACTTATTTTATATTATGTACTAACACATATGTATGCATATTTACTAACAGGAGATTGCTTGTATTGTTTAGAAAAGATTATAACAGCATTGAAAGTGTGCATGCAAAGACGACGCTGAAAATAGTTATCTGATGATTTGTAATGCATTCGAGTAATCGTGTCTCGCCGGCTTAGAGTTAATATTTTGTGTATATTGCAATGTTATTGAACATACCTGTATATTGCTGTGTATTCATTCGTTCATTACTTTTGTTTTGATTTTTTTCACGGCATTCATTATGACTTAAATGTACTTTTTACGACTAATATCAGCACTGGAATCATCATTTAATATATATATGCGTATGTATCATATCATTTGTGTGTACTTTGTACATATGTAGAACATGTTATTAAATTTGTGTGGAATAGTACTGAGGTGAGCAATCTATGTAATCTATAAATTTTTCACCTTAATTGTTTAACTATGATAAACATGTATGTAATACATGCTTTCTTTTTAGAAACTTTAAATTATGAAAATAAATCTAGACATACTTTTAAAAAAGTCTCTAAAATGTATTTATATTTTTCACAACTGCTCAATTTATTTCAGTTTTCATGAAATATGGCACTACTAAACAATAGTTGCCTATCGCTGGACTAGTAGATGCATCTCGGTACGGTTACACACAATACGTCATTATACTAATAAATATCCCCATAACAATCAATATGCGCAAATGAATAATATATTACACTCAAACATAAATTAACCTAACCTACATATAACAACAAACTTCATAGAAATACATTGATCTGTATGGTGGTATCTATTATTTATATATCTGTACTTTTTCATATGTGTGTTTATCATTTGTGCATGTACATATTATATGTATATGATGTATTTTATTTTAAACGAGCCTAATTTGTTCCTATATATTTTTCTTTGTCTATCTGTTCAATGTATCAGCATTCCTTAATTTCTTATGTATCTTTTTCAATAATATATTTATTGCATGATAATTTTTTATAATCAGTTGAATGGTATACTATAAATATATTCTCTTAAAACAGAAAAAAATGCAATATTTTAGACTGTAATAGAAACATTTGTTTTTTTTTTGTGTTAGCATTTTAATGTTTTTTTTTTTTTTGTATAACTTTCTAGTTAATAATATGTTTTAATTAATTTTTTTTTCAATCATTTTAGCATAATGCTCTACGTGCGGTGTGTCCAGCTACGGTAGCTCTAATCATAAGAATAATATCAAACGTTAGGGTAGATAAAAACGTTAGAACTATCGCTTTAAGTTGTTTCACCGTAATGGTACAAGTTTTACATAAATCCACTCCGGAGCAGGTTTGTTAATTTATACTTCCCTTTAAGTTGATTTTTTATCAATTTTTCAAATAATATTTTGTATCATTTTGTATTCCAGCGCCAAATAGAATTGTCTCTCATTTTAGAGATGTATACAGACAGCATAAAAAAAATAATTTCTGGAAGCTTAGGCAAAAGTGATACTAGTAATAAGTTAGTCGACAATAGTGGAAATGTTCCAAATAGTATTAACGAAGATACATATTTTATTAGTGAGACCTTAGATAGGACTGATGAATCGAACGTCGATGAGAGCAAAGCATTCAATGAAGAGTTGTCATACATGTTGTGTTCTGCCTTAATTACTATTAGGAAATTATTAGACGATTTTGAATCAAGTAGGACAACAATATGTCAATTAATGGTGGATTTGAACTACATTAACATATTGATCTCAATTCCTGATAGCGCTGCTGTAAGCGAATCAAATACATATATAATTACTAATACATATTTGGAATATATTTGAATGGTGATATTTTTATTTCTATGTTGCAGACGTTAGTTGTAGATAAGCAAACTTTAGGAGTAGAATGTGTAAAGACATTAACAAGGTTATTGTCGATTTCGAGAACACTAAGGAAGAAATTATCTATTAAGTGTGATTACAATACTATAATTACCAAGTGGATAAATCTCGGCGATACGTCAAGGGAGCTTTTACAAGAGTTCGTATACATGGCTATGGATGGTGATAGAAATAACGACAGTCAAATACCTTTATGCAATGCGGAAGTTGTTATAACTCTTCTGCAGCACATACACTTGATGCAAGAAGACTATCAATCTTGGCTTTCCCAACAGATATCTTGGTTATGTACGAAAAATTTAAGAAGGTGTGTGTTTTAAGATAGCGTTAATTGTATTATTTATTAGTGCAGATTATTAATTTGATGCTATTTTCAGCAAATGGTTGGCTTGTCAAAAAGGTACCATATCAGCGATATGTGAAGTTTTTACAAATCATAATCAGACAGTTAATAAATCCATGATAACGTTGATAAATTTATTGGATAATTTGGCTTGCATATCAATATCCTCTCAAGAGCTTAAGAAAGTATGCATTTTTATATATTTTTAGAGTAACATATGTATAATTGAATGTAAATTTTATTAACTTGTTTCAATAATTCGCAGATATTTTTTATACTGCGACCTGAGAATGATTTCTCGCACAAAACTCCTCTTTTGCACACGCTCTGTAATGTTACAAGAAATAGCGATAACATTTGTAAAACTTATCTAGACATCCAAAGCGAGACTGATGGTATAAATGTGCCAAATATAAGCAAGTGGAATAACACCTCTTACGGTTTCACATTCCATTGTTGGTTACGTCTTGACAAATTGCAAGAATCGCACGAGGCGTACGGAAAACAACGCCAACTTCTCAAGTATGTATCTGTTATACAATTTCTTCCTTAAATATTTAATATAAGTAAAATCTAATACTAAAATCATGTTACAGTCTGCTCACTCAAACATGCCAAGGCTTGGAAGTGTTCATAGACACTGCTGGAGTTTTATTCATAAATATTTTGAAGAAAAATTCCGTACAGACTGCATCCGTCTCAGCAGCCAATTTGAACGATAATAAATGGCATTGTATATCCGTGTGTTTATTATTCGCCAGGCGGGCTTTGAATTATGATCAAATCAGCGTGTTCATCGATGGCACTCAAAGACTGGCTATCAGCATGAAATTTCAGGGATTTGGAGATGTGAGTCGATTTAGATAATAAATTTTTACTATTTTTTTCTTTTACTAAGTTTGATTCGAAAAATTTAATAGGCTTTCATACATTGTCACATTGGAGCACCTATAGCGAAAGAAACAAAGTTGAATAGTAAAAAGCAGGAGACTGAAAAGGAATCCTTTCATGGCACATTAGTGAAGTCTATCTTTAATAATCAATTTTTACCATCATTAGTATTGCAGGTAAGATAATTAGTATGTTATTTAAAGATTTAATGTTCCATATAGCATGAATATATTCAAATATGTATATGTATTTGTTTTTAGGCTCCATCTTATTTATCATTCGGTACTTCATCGTCAAAATCAGGCCAAACAAACTCAACTAGGACATCACAGGAATCATCGAGCCAATCTCCCCTCCACGGACACATAGCTCATGTCTCTCTTTTCAATGATATTCTAACTCTAAATGCTGCGAAATGGTTGTATGATGCTGGTCCAGAGTGCCATAAAATGCTCTGTTCTGAAGACGGAACTGATAATCAAGAAATGTATAGTCGTTTGCTGTTTTGCTTCAGTGCCGTAGCAACTTGGGAAAAAACTTGTTGGAACTTAGGATCATCTCCAGTTTACAACGGAACTACTGCAGCACTTCGAGTGCATACAACTGGAGTTAAGGTTTGATTTTGTTCTTAAATATAAATCTATTTTTTTAGGTTATGGAATTAATATTGTATTAATTTTATAGGAAATTATTAATGCCATTGCAAATGTGTATATATTATTTCCGCTCTTGGAAGATTTGAGTGTTACATCAGATACTGAATTCGATCTGGATGTATTTTTTGCATCATCTAGTCCGTTGAATGAACAGTTAAACGACTGGGAGGTTTTGCCTTCGATGACTTTTATGGGTATCTTAAATTCGTATATATTTAAAAAAAAAAAAAGATTGTTCGCCAGATATTAATCATAATTGTTTTATTTTAAGAATGGAAGCTAGATCAAAATCCCGTATCGTTGTTTTTGAATTTATTGAAAAATAATATTAACGGAAGCGTTTTAAATCAAGAAGAACTTGTAAAATACGATGGACTTGGGATTGTTGGCTTATTATTACATCAGGTATTGTTAATATTTTCACTCATTATGCTATTACGATTTTACAGTTTGTTACAATACGTCATACATTTTCAATGTATATAAAGAAATATGAGAAACAAAACAAAGTAAAATAATCTGATACTAATTTTATTATAATAATGTATTCCATTTGTTGAATTGCAGTGTAAAGCGCCGTTGATTGACGTCAACGTCTTAATGGCTACTCAACTCTTCATTGAAACAATTCGCGCATTACCGCATGATAAATTGTTGAAATCTATGTATCAAAACGTTCTATTTGACTTCAAAATATGGTCTCGAGGATCGTTTCCCATACGAATAGGACACGTACAATATTTGTCAAATTTAATAAAGTATGATAGGAATTACTTCAGGAAGAATTTCGGCGTTCAGTTTATGTTGGATGTGATCAGAACGTTTTATTCGACAAATGAAATTTTGAGTGAAGACGATGCGAAAGCGATTCGCTTGGCACTTTTAGGCATAATCAAGTATTTAATCAGCAAAGATTTCAACATTAAAGAGCTGTTAGCGATTCTGGGATTTTTGACGTCTGTTAAAGAGGAGTTTTTAATCGTGGAAACGATGGAAATGTTGATAACCCAAATGGAGACGAGAAATTGTAAAGATCAGATATTTTTGTTGCTTCATGAACAATACACTGGGGAAATTCTTTATGTTCTTTTGTTGAACCTGAAGCTTAGTGATGAATTTAAAATTGTTTTGACCAAAGTTGGTATTTGATAATCTTTCATATGAAAGCTTTAGTAAAAATATATTAATTTAAATTTAATTTTAGTTGATCTTAACGATCGTTCAAACTGAGCGCGTTCACTTGAGGAATAAATCGACTATGTTAATGCAAGAAGGAAATACAACAATGTTTCCGGGACTTATCGGATTTATGGATATGAAAGAATTTAGCGCCGATCTTGCTTCGAATTTATTCGATATAATGTGCACAGGAGGTAGTTTATATTCAATAGATATTCATTCAATTTGTATAAAAAGAGAAAACAATAAACAACGCTTATTTCAGAGACTAAGGGTGGTTATGCTGGTATTTTAACTCTCATTAATTTATTGTCTTTCGAGAGCATCGATGTTAAATTGAAATTGGCAAAAAAACTATTAGCTGCAACTTTCATCAATTTAAATGCACCATTTATTATTGCAAAGCAGGTAATATTGCATTTTTATATAAGATCGTTGTGTTTATAGGTTGTGATTGTAATTATAATTTCATTTTAGATTGGTTGGCAAGATTGTATTGCTAGGCTGTTGGTCAAAAGATGCATCAGCGAATCGTCGATAATTGAAGAAGCTATAGATCTTATGACCTTCGATGAAGAAGCGCTAAAATTAGAAAGCGATACTATATCATTCCACTCCACTCATTTACCATCATTGAGTGAAGCTGCTAATGTCATCGAATATGAAATTAAAGGTTTTATAAAAACAAATCACAGCTTTTTATTTTATGATTATGTTATTTGCATTTTTTTTCTTTATAGAAATCGCCGGTTCGGTATCCGGAGCAGTTGCTGACAATTTGCAATATGCTGCTGACAATCTTAGTACTGCGGTAGGATCAGTTTTTGCAGTCATCAAACAAAAAACTGTAGATATACAAGACAGTCTCGGTGAACTTGGTCATATCAGTAGATCGCATTTACCTGTATGTTTCATTTGAAATTTATATTTGTAATAATTATTCTTTATTCATTTATTTAATTCTTTTAAATGTTTCAGTCGTTTAACGAATCAGATTCTGTGGAATACAATGCAGATAATGATTCCGCTATCATATCAAACCGTTCCATTTCTGTAACGAGTGCCGATGAAGATACCACTTCTGGCGCATTTTTCGACGACAAGTCTCAAAAGAAAGTATGTGTCAAAAATATATTCTGCAATCAAATATGTTGTCGTATTAGTGATATATTAATTTTTGTTTATTTTTGCAGTCCGTCAAATCTTCGCTGCCGCACGATTTAGATCTAGATGAGAAGCATATCGATAATGAAGAAAATCTTTGCTATTTAGTTGCCCATATTTTATTTACAATACTTTGGCGAGGAGTGGACGGCACTTCTAAAGAATCATGGAAGGTAAAATTTGAATATTTTTTATACATACATACTATTAAATATATTTTTAGTAGCTTTTTACATTTTTACGTGATGTATTTTAGGAACGCGGACAAGTAATGGCTTGTATTAATTTATTAGCCCTAAATAATGAACTATATTGCAGTCATTTGCAATTGAGGTATGTATTATTTTATACAGGAATTTGTAGATACGCTAAGACATCACCTATGTATGATATTTATTATTATTTTAAGGTTGCGTCTCCTTGAAATGGGTGTTCAAGCTGCTCTAGTCGATTTGAAAGATGCAGGATCTTCTACGACTGGTCCAAAATCAAACGTTCTTCATCTGATGCGTCTCATTTATGATTTGATCGTCCTAGATCCGAACAAGGACGATACGAAAAAGTGTTCTTCTAAGTTGTTAGACGGTGTCCTGGCACTTTTAGGTAAAGATATTATGATAAACATTTTGTTTAACCCTTTGAATGCTGACCAACGCCGATCAGTGTTTTGCCAACAAGTCCATGGGCCTGAAAAATGTCGATAGGCGTTGTATTTTGAGCATGCATAAAGTAAACAAGAATACTACCCGCTAAGCCTTTCCAGGTAGCATTGAAAAAAAAAATGAATTGAACATGGGTCGTTTAATCCGTGACATTCATTTGTCAACGTTTATTAAGACTAGCTTACACCGGATTTTCTGATGGAAATCCCTAACTGCTGGGTATTTTAGATTGTGGCTTGGCATTTAGATTGTGAACGTTACATTTTAACAACTAGTTTTGGAAAAATACATTCATTAATAGAATTCTTTTGTTTATTTTATATTGTTGCAAGATATATTATATTAGAGAGTCTAAACCAGAGAAATGTAATATTAATAGAAGTGGCTTTAGGTGTTCTTTTGTTGTCAAGTGTCATTCTGCCCACGGACAGATCTAAATAATTTTAGCATCAGTCGTATTTGACGCTTGGTGCTCGACATATGTCTGATAAAAACTTCTCTGTTTGTTTATATTACTCGCAAGATGGGCAAGCATCGGTAAAAATTGCATAATACATTTAAAAACACACAATAAACAACATGGGATACATTTTTATAGGTAAATTGATCCGATTTTATTCCGTGCGATGTAGCGTATTTATAGAGACGTACCGCGTAAAATTGGCAACAATTATTTATTTGTAAGGACCCCTCTATTCTTATTACATCTCTCTGGTCTAAACACACCTTTACAAAACTCGAAATCCTCGGCGGTAGTTATCTAGGGTTTTTTTGGATTAGCTACAATTTTTATACCTCCTTTCTATTGGATTTCTAAATAATTCTAGTTGGAAATGTTGGCGAAATTTTCAACGTGGCGGGTTTTCAATAGAAAAGACGTCAGCACTCAAAGGGTTAATACATGTACATAATAGAATATAAAATTTTACGTTTATTCTTTTTTATTTAGATACAATGAAAGTATTCAATGATGATAACAGAGATCCTATCAGTCAAGAGTTAGCTCGTTTAGGTCTGGGTATCCTTGTTGCTTGCGCTACTGGAAACGGAGGTGGTGGAATCGTACGGGTATCATTGGCCGCTCCGGCTTGTGCATTGTTGAATTCTCTTCTGCATGCTGGTGGTCCGCCAATTTCAGGAGATGCTGACACTGAAGCTGCTTATCTAATATGTGCTATCAGTACAGCAATGAAAGTTTCCGTTGAAGGTATTTATTTATTTCCAGAATAATTTGTTAGAATAATGTTTTTTTTTTTAGATAATTTTTGTACAAATATTATTATTTCAGGTGGTAATCGTGATCAATATTCCTTTTTAATCCCCGTCATGAAAGCACTGTTGGAGAAAACGTGCGAGTCTATGAACCTGTCTAAATATTTACCTGATCTGCCGAGCCTCAATAAGGGTCCGTCATTCTTCGACGATTTCGAAGTTTACATTCAGGGCGAACGCTGGGCTCAATTTATAGAGTATAAGGTAAGAATAAACTTTGTGTTCTATGGTTTTCGATTGTTTATTTTATAAATATAATTTAAATGCAATTAATACTAACTATGTATGTACTACTATTTATCTATTGCACTTGACAGTCTTATAAAATACCATATATAATATAAAAATAATTTGAAAGTTTCACATAAATTATGTTAGTAAAAATACATTCTAAAATGACATAAATATATTAAGTCTGATTTTGTCGTTAATGTTTCAACATGTGTATGTATGTAAACATTTTTGGTATGTTTGATCTTTGCAAAAGAACAAATTATATTAAGTTTCACGCAATAAGATGAATGTATAAATTATTATATATACAAAATAAGAAATACTAATTTTATATTAATTTTCTATCTAATTCGATGGTTTTGCATTTTGGCATCAAATTTTGCACTGTACAGTTGAGTCGTCCTCGGTGTGACGTTTTCAAACGTACGCTTTTCGTTAGCGGTGTCGCTTGATTTTTGAGCTGCGTTTTCAGACGACCTGCTCTGTGCGTAGTATCCGGTCATTTCCGGCGAGCTGAAGTAATTTGGCGACAGCGTATGATCCGTGTCGGAGTTTCGTTCCTCGACTATCGACGGTTGCGTCGAGGAGAAGAAGGGATCTGGTGCTGTACCCGCATAGTAGCTATGCGATATGGATTTGCTTAGTGTAATCTCGTCGGCTGGCTCTGAATCTTGAGTCGGCATTACCCTAATGACGTTTTTGACCTGGCTTTGAGCTACGTTGGTTCCATCTTCGATGTAACTTTCAACCAAGTTTCGCTTGTTTGCGGTGAATGCATCATTGACGTTCTGAGGACTGAATGCCATGTTGCTGCTTTTATAATTGCCGTATTGGGTTATATCAACCGGTGATAGATTGAATGGATTGCTTTGAGATTTTGTCGAGGGTGCGTATGATGCTTCAAATGCATCCGAGTTGAATTCTCTCACTTTGTAATTTTCTATTCCTTTATTTGCATACTTACCCACTACCACTGAAGATGATTGCGGTTTGGGTTTATATTGGATTTTACCTCTTGTTTGTGTTTGTGATTTTGTATTTTTTTGGATTTCTTGTGGAATTCCAGGTGATTGTTTTCTCTTTGGCCGCTTGGCTAACATAACACTGTCGTCTTTTTGTCTCAATGGCACTTTGATGGGTCTTTTAACAGAATAAGATGCCGAATTATCATTGTAATTATCATATCCTGAGTATGAATCAAAGCTAGGATATTTATTCTTCTTTTTACCGGACTGAAGAGGCGCCCCGAAATAGTCAGATGGAGGTACGCCTATATCGGGATAGCTCGGTCTATGACTTTCGTAACTTGAATATGAATCACTTGACGATGGACTGTACGATTGGCTCGGAATTACTTCAAAGTCACTGCTTGAACCTTGGGAACCGTACCCGTCATAGTTATTGTAATTTTCGCTAGAATGTTTAACGTTGCCGAATAGTTTATGTGAGTCGTAGCTGGAGCTACTGTCATAGCTTGGTTGTTGTCCGTACTCTTGGCTAAAGTCTTCAGAAGAATCGGCACTGTAGCTTGAATGGAAGTTGTTATTATCGTCGTTTATTAATGCTTCAAATGGAGATTTGGGCAATGGAGCATATGTCTTTTTGGGTGCTCCGTAGCTTCCTATGGGTTCTGGAGCTCCGTAAGAGCTCATAGGAGGGGAGCCGTAGCTTGAAGATAATGGAGCTTCGTAACTGGTTATGGGTGGTTCTCCGAAACTGCCAGAATAACTATCGAATTGCCCTCCGAAACTATGTCCTCCATAAGACATGGAAGGTTCACCGTAAGTCATGGAGGGTTCTCCATAAGTAGTAGGTGGTTCGTAGACAGGCGCTGCGTACATTGGCTTCGGAGGTCCGTACATATGTTTCGGTGGTCCGTATTTTGGTTTGGGTGGTCCGTATTTCGGTTTAGGTGGTCCGTATTTCGGTTTCGGTGGTCCGTAGATCGGTTTCGGTGGTCCGTATTTCGGTTTAGGCGGACCGTAGGATGGTTTCGGCGGTCCATATTTCGGTTTCGGCGGTCCGTATTTCGGTTTTGGAGGTCCGTATTTTGATTTCGGCGGTCCGTATATTGGCTTGGGTCTTCTTTTAGGACGAGAGGAATGTATGTAGATGGGAGGTTCTCGTTTTTGTCTCGAGTGTTGATGCTGGGCTACGTCTCTGACGTCAGTGCTTGTTCCGACATTCGCCACGAGGGTGACTAGGACCTGTAATCATCAAGAAATGACGGATTATTGAATGTTTTCGTGTGAAAATGTGCGTGATGTGAAAGTTATCGATAGAAACTTTTATTTTAATAGTGTTTCTTCTTCGGAAAAGTCGTGCAATCAAGCGAATTGTTAAGCACGTGAATTCGAGTCGATGTAATACTTCTTTGCGTTTGAATCTCGCGGCGTTCGATGCGTTAACCCTCTTGTTAACGCATCCGTTAAGAAGAAAGTTTCTCGCTTAACGCCGATAGCGTCTTATACTTTGTTAATGATCCGATATCGCCGTTCGAGATGAGCCGCCGATCTTTACGATTCGATCTTTAATGGCGGTTAATTAAAAAAAAAATAGTGAAAACGAAACGTTTCAATCGAAAGCAATGAAACTCACACACATATGCACATGTGTATAACGAAACGTAAAATTTTTACTTGTCAGTGAAAGAAGAAGAGTCACATGGTGCGTTCAGTCATTTCGCTTTAACATTTATATAATTCGATAATAATTTTGGCGCCATGTGTTCTGCTATAGATTTTTATTTTATTATTTTTATAAACGTCTAATATTTTTTTTACTTTCTCCATACTTATACATATGCATTTACGTTTGTATGGAAAATTTTAAGTGGGATGAAATTTTGCTAGTCATCGTGAAAAAATAGCGGGTGGATACTCTATTAAAATAATGTTAATGACATTGATGTCTAAAAAAGATCTGTCTAAAATTTCTGCGAATTTAAATTATGAAAACTATTTCTTATGTCGTTTGGTATGAAGGAATTTACACAATGAATTATTGTCACTGAATTGTGTTTGCCTTAATTATGTTGTTGTACAAAATGATTCACGAAGTTACAGACATCAGAAAATTACTTATTGAGAGAAAAACTTGTACCAGTAAAATCTGTATTGGAAACTTGTAATAAATGTAATATTTATCGGCTTATGATATGTATGTATTTATCGGCTTATGATATGTATGTATTTAATATGGAGGTAGCGTTTGAAATTTAATCGCATAACTTTTCTTCTGTGTGTAACGTTTTCACGACATGTGACTTTTACGACGCAATCATTATTATTACGGTGAAGGTATTTAGATTAAGAAATTATGAAAATGTGCAACAAATATTGGAAACATGCATATTAAATTTATGTATATTTTGATTTCTGTTCGTATTTTTAAATACCTGTAATTAGAGCAAGTACCAAATACATACGTATTTACACCCATATACATATGAAAATGATAATTTTACGAGATTTATTCTATTCGTTCAGATTCACTATACATATTTACATTGTTGTTGATTTCGTATTTTAAATACATACATACACAGGACCGCCGAGAGGAATCCCGGGCCCTGGAAAAATAATTGCATACCCTATGACAAACCAAAAAAAATCTAATAAATATATTTTTAATACGCGAAAAATCTATCAGAACTATTAAAAAAATACCTATATGTTAAATTTTATTATTTTAAATAATCAAATAAGAAAGTTTGATATAGCAAGTACGATTTTACACGGACACAAAGAATTGCAGATCGAAAAATAATAAGTATTTAGCATTAAAGAAATTATATGTATTTTTATGTAGAATAATATAAAATATCAATATCGATCAGTCGAACGTTCCAACACATAAATATAAATGTACATACATTGGTGATTCTCTTAGTTTAATTCATTATAAGTACAATATTCAATTCATTATAAGTACATATAAGTACCTCTGGAATATTATCAAATGTGGATTATCTTTAAAACCTATTTAGACACAGCGTATTGTACTGGTAAAACTATTGCATACCAGCAGATAGGTCGTGGATTCAAGTACCAGTAAAATTCCCCTTCTGGTGAGGTCTTTGAATATTAAAAAAAAAAACAAAAAACAGATTGACCGTCTCCTATTAGTATTTTCCAATTTTTATTGTTGTGACGGATCCAATAATGATACCCTACACCCTCAGTTTTTCGAAAATTCGAGCTATTAGAATCTCGAATATGTTGAATCTCATGCTACCTACATAATGTATTTCTCGCAAATTTGCTTTGTATCAAAAACTTTGTTAATTGTCCATAGATGTCTCTATTTGTATTATATTATTCTGTTGTGTTTGAAAAATTGTTAATACTTATGTACAAAAATTAATCTAACAAGAAATAAAAAACGATTCCAATTTATCTACAGTCACTAGAAAAAGAGGAAATTTGATTGAACCACTGGTTCAGACTCTTTTTGAACTTAGAAGTTCTTTCCTAAACAGTAGCAGAATCTCATTCTTTGGAGGACTATTTTCATATACACCTGCATTTTGTTGTTTATAATAGTGCTCGTTTTTTGATCTATACAAAAAAATAAAGCAGATGCAGTGCCCATCTAGATCTCACTTCTATTTTTTGATTGCGATTAAACAAAACATTGCGTTTCCAGATCGTTCGTTACATATTATCTTCATGTTTTAGTCTCATTTGTGTCTATCTATTATATTTCACTCATTGTAAGGCATATATGATTTCTTGTGCTATGTATTAATGCTATAATACGTTATTTATTATGAGCTTCACGTACATTGAGTTTGAAAGTAAGAAAGCGTTATCGAATCATACATCAAAAACAAATCTGTACCATACTACCGTTATTTCGTTCGAGTGAATGCATTCAGTTTGAGATAATACCTATGTACATACATACGTAGAATGAAATTAAATTGAGCTTCAACAGGTGATTTTTGGCCTAATATTAATTAACAACCAATACTTTTAAGGGTTCGGTGAATATTGGTCACAAAGCGCTCGCCCAAAAGTCACTAAAATCTCTATAACGGAACATCTGGCAGCCGAAAAGTCCACCATACTAACGATAACTATCATACTAACGAGAACTCGAGTGCCAAATATCCCGTATTCGCGATTTTCATGGCCAAAATTGTCTTTTTGGGCAATCGTGATGTGACTTATAAGTTATAACACTGTTCGACAAATGACGATTTTTTTTTTTGGTTCAAAGACGAGATATGACTTTTCTTATAGATCTATGCCCAGTGAATACGAATTTGGTAATAAAAAATGATTGATTGGCTCGAGATTCGGAGATATATGTGTTTTTTAAATCGCGATATTTTTCTATACCTTGGTGTTGTTCGGTCGATGTCTAAAAATCTGTCAATTTTTTGTTCAAAATGAATATTTTGGCATCTATAGTCGGGTATTTTATCTTTCATTTGTAGTAATTTTCAACTTTCAAATCTCTCTAAGTAGTCCAGTTCAAATCAAAAGTCAAAAGTACGTATTTTTACTTGGGATTTTTTCCCACTGTTAAGAGGGCTGGACAGCAGCGCCTTGTCCATACAACCGTACTATACTTCTCCCTTCCTCAATTATGGCACTAGAGAAATTATTTTTAATATGCTATGGATATTCACCATTGGGGTGCATCTATCGTTTTATTTTTTTGTATAATTATTTTTTATAGGAGCTAGGAGCCGCCAAACATCTATAAAATCGCCTCTTATTTACACCCACGAAACGAGTCCAGCGTGCTTATTTAACGGTCGATTTTAAAAAAGATACGCCAATAGATGCACAGAAAGTACCTTTCTCATACCGATGATGATTTTTTTTTTAAAATTGGTCCAGCTTTGGAGGAGAAAATAGGAGAATACGAAACCTCGATTTTGTCAATTTAAAATACGTTTTATCTGGTCGAAGCGCAACTGTCGCATTCACTCAATATATATATTGATATAATTTGTCGCATTCACTCAATATATACATACACTCAATATATATATCGAAGAAAGGAACGGTAACAAAATTAAGTTTTCGGCTGTACAGCCCTCTTAACACTATTTTATATTGAAACATGTTTATTGGGATAGTGTTCTGGCCACACTATTTTTTGTTTTCGTCATATCTCGTCTCTGAACCATTTTTCGTGTCGAACAGTGTAATCCAATTACCGCTTTAAAGTTATTATTTTGGTACAGAGTCAGTCATTTTTGAGGTAACTCTACATACACTTGACAGTGCATCTGACGAATCTAAATAACAATAGTCGAGAGCGAAAACTGTCATAATAATATTATTTACGTGCATTAGGACCGTTCATTTTATTTACGTAAAAAATTGAACTAATTCGAGCACGTGATCTTAACGATTATTTATTATTGCCGATTGGAGCGTGAGATAGTACCGTTAGTATGCGACGTAAACAAAGTGTTTCAGTGATGGCTAGTGTCCATCGAGGTGCTGGAATGCTAAGAATTTGCACTTTTTTCTTTCGATATTTATGATTAACTATGAGAAACGTCCATTAATTTCGTATTTCTAATTACTGTAACGCGAAAAAGAAATGGAAATTGCGCTCGATATTTACTCTGCCCCTGTGTGTGTACTTTCACTTGATCTGTGTATGCACAATTTGCGAATAATGCATGTGCGTTCATCTTTGCATTTTTTCTCATTTTAATTTTCGCACGAAAATTGACGTATAGGCTTTGCACGGTTGGCGAAATTATCGCGCACACACAAGTTTCGATTTCTTGTTGGCAATTTCGTATCAACCGGTTTCCTTTGGGTCAGTTTTCTTATTTTTCGTTTGCATAGATCGGATTCGAGTAGGTATGCACATTGTGAGCTTTGTACCTACATACATATATGTACATATATACATATGTATATTTACTCAGTGGGTCAAATAGTTGCAATTATTGTTATGATCCGCGTTGAATTTTTAATATTTTCCTTATTCGCAGAAATACGGGGTCAAAAAAATGTGCCGGATTTTTGTAACGTACAATTTTGGTGTTATGTTAATTGATCATTATTTATGTAATTTTATACATATATTGGCGTGTATGAAATATTTTACATACTATTTGAATAATTCATTTTAACTCGTTATGCATATAATTGAGTAATATTACAAGCGTTTTTACATATTTTTTTTTTGATTAAATTTTGAATTGATTAAGCGTTGACACTAATTTACATTCAGCTCAATTAATTTCACGAATCGGATAATTACTTTTATGAGACTTAACCTATTGGACTACTTAGGTAACTTTCAATTAAACTGGAAGGTTGAGTACTGCGTTATGACCGTTACCGTTATTAATATTAATAATAATATTCAATTTTTTGCGCAAATATACTTAGTATGAATAATATTAATCGTGAAAATTTAAATATTTTTCGCATTATTGTGTGTCACTTCATTTATAAAATTGACGTTTTCGAATTAAATTGTAATACATACATACATAGATCGTTAATCATGAAAATTACATATTTTTATTATCGATTTTGAATATTGCTATTTTTCAAATTTATTCAGCTTATTTAATGATAAATGAATAATAACCGTTTCTGAATATTGTAATGTTAATTTTGAAATTTTTAGGTGTTATCCTACTTGTAATATTTATTATCAAAATTATTACTTATTTTCCACGTACTACACAATTTAGGACATCGTTCGTATAATTTTTATATTGCAATTAATCAACATTATAATATATTAAATGGCAATTTTTATTTTGAAATATCAAAAGATTAAAATTGATGTTTTAAAAAATAATACTTTTTGTAGTAAATATTTTGATTAGTTAATTTAATTTAATTCTACTCTAACATGGCGTCTGTTGATATTTTTAAATTTATAGTTTTGAAAAGATAATATAATCGTTGCGTATACTACTTTAAAATACTATGTAAAATAGGTATTAATTTCATTTATTCTTGGCTTACGAACGTATTGTGGACAATAATAATAATTGGTAAGTTGTAAATTTTGGTAGAAAAGGCCCATTTCGGGGCCCCCGAGATTCGGGGGGTTTCATGTATGGTAAACCGTCGTTGTATGTATGTAAGTACAGAATGTACATATATGTACATAATGTAGAAAATTCAAATTTTAGATTTATTAAAATATTCAATTTTTGCAAAAAAAAATCCATCTCATGGTATAAATATATTCTACATTGAGTCAAAAGTCCTTAAAATTATTTTTGATATATACATTGTTTTGATTATAATGAAAATTATTATTTATATTGATACTAGAATAATAAAAGGATGTAATCATTTAAAAGACTTATGTATGTATGTAATAAGTAGTGAATATATTAAAAGCTTACCACTATGCTATATAAGGCCAAAGCTTTCACGTTCATTTTGTCACAAAAACAAGTCACACTAAAAAAAGACGCAGAACAACAACATACAATCCTGGTGTGCACGTCTTATCGTCTCAACTGTTCACTGAAGCACTGAGGAATCCAGTTTCCAAACGATTTGCATCCGCGGATCGTTTCTTCCTCTCGTACTACCACATCCGGACGGAGCTTTCTCTCGTTCGACGGATCTTATTTAGT
The DNA here is from genome assembly GCF_051622035.1 of Arctopsyche grandis. Classification (NCBI taxonomy): domain Eukaryota; kingdom Metazoa; phylum Arthropoda; class Insecta; order Trichoptera; family Hydropsychidae; genus Arctopsyche; species Arctopsyche grandis. Next base: position 12,848,882 of record NC_135361.1, on the reverse strand, counting down.
GGGAGACGAATTCGGAACGAGCACTCGTTAACACCTTTCGATCGACAAATTAACAATGACCGGGCAAATTCGGACTACGAACTGGTCGACGTGCGTATGTATGTATGTATGTATGCGCGTATGAGGAGAGACGAAACGTCACTGATCCGCCGGCTGAAGAAGACGTTGGGTTTTATACCCGGCGAAATCATCGGAGAGCTTTGACGGAAAAAAGACGTTCACACGGTGAAGCTTCGCAGTGCGGAATCTGATGCGGTTTCAGATCGATCCGATATGATAATTTTTACTTTTTGTATTTTTGCGGAAGAGATGTGGCGTTTGTTTAAACTGAGGTTTTCATTTAAACTGATCGAGTAGTACGAGATAGGTTTTCAGGCAGTGATGTAGTCGGGCCGGGTCGCCGCCCCGGCACTTTGATTGATATAAACATTGTTTTTCGAGTAAAATTCAAAAATATTTTGACTAAAATTTCACATAAAATTTTGTATTCCAAATATTGTGAGCAGACTCTCGTTCTATGTAACACTCGATGACCACAATCAAATAGTAATCTGAGCACATTCAAAACTTAAAGGACGTTTAATGAAATTTATTGGCTTTTCATCTAAAACCATCCAAAACTTCGAAAAAAAAACATTATTTGAACTATTGACCATACGCACTTGAGGATAGATAAAATTAGGGAACTCGGCTTAAATGAATAGTCATCTCTAAATTCACATGTTAAAATTTGATATTTTTTTGACATATTTTTTATTTATTTTATTCTAAACAGACCATTGTGGCATAACAGGAATTCCTAAAGCGCCACAATGGTCAAAAAATATAACACAAAAAAAACAAAATAACAATTAAACATAAATTAATACATAACGAAAATAATATACTCATCAATTATGCATAAAAAAAATACATTTGAACATAAACATAAATACATCCATACATAAACATAAAAAATAGCATTTAATAATAACAGATAAAGTAAAAATATAAATAAAAAAAATATAGCATGAGGAATGTATTGTATGTACCTACAGCCAGTTTCAATAAATATGTAAGAAACAACTACAAATACAAAACATCCCTGTAAGGCCCACATGGAAGAGAGTTAATCAAAATTTCACTCATAAATCACAATCAATCATGAAAACAATGATGAGCGCAGACTACCAGATAAATGGGTTAGAGTAATTTCCGACAATTTACGCTCACTAAGGTAGAAAATATCACATTCAGTCTCGGCAGCAACGATTTCATTAAGAAGTCGAATAGCTCTTGGAATAGGAGCCATTCGAAAAAGAACTGTGCGGGCAGGAGGTACATCCAGCAAATGATATGTATATACATATATGTATGTATGTACATGGTTTTAGCATTGCTAAAAGCAAATGTTGCTGTTGACACACAAACACGGGTTTTGCAAAATTAAAGATATTGAAGAGGATGCATTATGGAAGTTTTTATAAAATATAAAAAAATGCATCATAATTTCAACAAATAAGAATATTTGTTAATTATTATTTGATTTCTTTTATAAATATTTGGACTACCAATATTAGGATACAACTTTTTTTTTTACAGAAGAAAAAAGCGAGGGGGGGGTCGTAAAAATTAAACACCGACCTGGTTCTTTTTTATTTAGCACTACGCCACTGTTTTCAGGTAAATGTGTCTTTGGATTCTGGGTTAGATTTGTTAAGCCCCATAACTCGACTTGCTATATAGTTACAAAGTGGAAAGGTTATAATGGTATGTACATGCTTAGCTTTCGACTAGAAGGTTTATATAGGATTTTCGAAAGTAATATACATATGTACACATTACGCCGGTGGAATGTGTCTGGTTTCAATTCAATGTTCATTTTATAGTTACATAGATATACACTCCCCCCTCCCCCCACCCCGCAAGGTGAAGAGCATTAGGGTGAAATTACACAGCGGTGAATGGGATACACTGTTATCGATCACTGTCAAGGAAAGGATGAAATTTTACCGAAAATGGTCCAAAGGGTCGTTTTGGTATAGAGCACTGTCGAGTAAGGATAAATACTACCATACAATTTCAACGACATAGGTCGAAAGTGTCGTATTGAAAGGACGCGTGCCATGAATGTCACATTTTTTCTTTATGTTTAAAACTATCTAAAAAAAACCCACGTGCCATATTCACCGTTGGGTGATTTCGCCCTTACTAGCATCACACGTGAATTAGGGCGAAAACACGGTATGTGGGACGTTGCTATTTTTTTTTAATGCTTTTAAACATGCGAAAAAACGCAGCACCCCTAAGCATTCAGTGTGTTTTCGCCCTTAAGATATTTTTAAAAGGCTGGATCAAAAGTTTTTGCATTACTTTCTCTCACTCATCTTCTGTAGGATGCAATAAAAAAATTTCGCCTTTGTCTATAGATACATTGATAAGAGGTATTCTTGTAAATTTTGAGTGGAAATGGCATTTATTTTTGGGATAATATTTTTGACACGACTGTAAAATAAATTACACGACATATGTCAAAACGACATTTAATGTCAAATTAACATCTCTAAAATAACTCGCACGACCTCACTCTCCTCATGGTCCACACATCGTAATATCCATCCAAACACATCGTAATATCTTAACAACCAACACTTATCTATTTAAGGTTAGGTTAGGTTAGGATAAGAGTTCGGTATTTATTTTTGTTACTGGCAACACATTTGACGTTTGATTTGCCGGGCGAACTCGGATTGGGTCGTGCCAGCTATTTTAGAGAGAGGCACTCTTTTTATTTGCAGGGCGAAATGTTTTAGAGATGGTTATTTGCATATTATGTCGCGATTAATACCTAATTTGTCTGGAAATAGGGCTTATTTTGTCGGACCGATAAATGGCCACCTTTTTTTTCTATACTTATGTATATGTAAATAAAAAAAATCGAAAAACACATCAATTATTCATCACCAATTTCATTTTACCAATTATTAAAAATAAAAAAAATTAATTCGTATGTAATATTTTTAAACGAGCCGAGATAAAGTGTGTGTGGTATGCATGGGAGAGACCGGATGCGTGTTGTTATGGTCACTTGTTGGAGAGCAAGCCCGAAGCATGTACAATAAATACATAGTTCTGACTTAATCTGCGTTTCACTTGGAATCCTTCACATCCGGATCCTATATACATATTAGGTACAAATAATGGGTCATACTCAAAAGTAGAGTCTGAACTTTGATACGGTATTTTGAAGTGTATGTCATCGCGATGATTTTGTTTGGAGTCAATGAATGGTTGGAGGATGGATGTATGTATGTATGTTTGTACATTAATTAGACGGCGGAATGTTACAAATATGTATAATAAGACTGACACAATTAATGCAGGTATTATTAAAGCTTGTCGACAATAGCCTGCAGCCCTCACCCAAAGGGACACGTGTAATGTATGTATGTAATATTTATATACATATGTATTACACAGCACTTTGACAATACCAGGCAGGACAAAAGTAAATATGTACCTACATATGTATATTATATTTTATATCCAATAAAATTTTAAACTTATACATATGTACATAATTAGACATCGGAGTCAGGGCTTACGAAATAAAATTTTTTTTTTCTAATTTTGAAAATTAAACTGTTTTAAAACCTAGATTTATATATTTTACCATGATTTCATTACTGGATTGTCCAAAGCGATACATGGTCAAAGTTGTTTCTGATTGGTTGGATTGGTCAAAGACGTTTTTGATTGGTCGGTCGTTAAGTAATATTGAAATTTTTTCGATTTAAATAAATTTAATAAAAATCAAATGAAGACTTTTTTCATAGTTCGACGGTATTCTCACTACTAGACTGACCATTTCAAGTTACTTTTATTGTATTCGTGCTAAAACGGAAGAGATCTTCAAAAGTGGAATCGAGCGACGCCGGGTAGCACCACTAGTATTATTATAAATTTGAAATTAAATTCAAATAATGGTGATAAATTAAGGTAATTGGCCAATTTGATAGGAACCGTTTCTACAATGAAATCAGACAAATTGGCAAACCCTGATAGGAAACGATCGACATCACTTGATCAACAACACTGGATCAGAACTCGAACTCGTGACCCCTCAGTTGTTAGCATTATACGCTAACCACTGTCCTGTTACATATGTTGCTGGTTAAATTAAGTAGTCCTGGAAACCGAATAAAACCAAAAATAACTTCAGTTTTTAATTTTGTTTTGCGCGACATTGTCGTGCGCGGCTTTGTCGGGTCACCTATGGTCACATTGTCGTGTGCGGCTTTTTCGGGTCACATATGTACATATGTATGTACGTACGTAAGTGGGACACAGCGCCTTTTTGCAAATTTTTATGTCTAATTTCATAGTATGTTTTATGTCTAGTTTTATCTCTAATATAATACTTAAATTTTGAATTAAATATATGTACATATATAAATATTATATTTTTACGGTTAAATTCTAAAACTGCGTCAGTAAAAGTTATCTATTATTTGATTTTTACAAGTCTTTCATTACTCATAAGGTTTGTTTACAATAAGTAATAGATTCATTATAATAGTTACGGTTCATTTATCATTTTACAATATTTTTCCTTGTTGTTGGTATTTATAATATTTATATTGTTTTAATGTTAGGGTATAAGGCACAATCTGAGAAATGTTCTAAAAATCTGTTATATTAGGAATTTTTCGTTCATCGTGGATTATGGATAAGCTATGTATAATATATTATATCTAATTGCAATATGCTGTTAATTTATGTAGTTCTGAAATCTGAATTTATTTGAATTTTTGAGAAATCTGAATTTATTTATTTGAGATTTTCATTTGAATCGAATCGAGTATTTGGAATAAACAATTCATAATTTACAATTCTGCATAGTGTCCTAAATGCTCACATTTATTTTTGACATATTTAGGTCAATACGCGTACATTTTAGTGATTGCTTAGAAATTTCAGACATTTTCTATTTTAGAAGCGTGTTGTAGATTTTTCCGTATTTTAACAAAGTTTCAATTAACCAACCGTCTGTCAAACTGCATGAAAAACAAACTGATAGAATTTAATTAATCATTTTTTATTTTAATTAAAAGTAATAGACGTAGCTTTGATTGTCGACAAATTGTCAGGAAAAGCTCTCGGATATAAATTTCACACTTTCTCCGTCTATGTACATACAATTACACATTGACTGTAAGTGTAGCATTGTATCACTGATGATAGGTTGCTAACGTAATTCTTAAGCAAAAGCCAGGTACTTGTCAGCTGTGTGTTTACAATGAGGCATCTTACTCAATTAAACCGTTATGAAACATCAATACGATCTAAACACACTTAAAAAATATAATTTCAGGAAATATACAGATTTTACAAAGTTGAACGAGGAAACGGGAAGTGTCGAATCCGGAAAAGTTTAGTATTTGACACGTCATTGTCCACATCACTGTTAACGAACCAGATTCCCTTTCGTGCATCAGATGCATTTCATCAATTAATATTCGTCACGATACGAGAATCCATCGATAAAGCGTTGAAGCATGTGTATAAAATTGCCTATATTTTTTTTGTGCACAAAAATGGAAAGTGTGCACTTTTCCAGCAGCAGCATCATCATCTTCGCATATATGAACATATACGTACGTACATATGTAGACGTTTGTGAACAAAATTTCATATTGAGAATGCATTTGTTGGAGCTTTTATTTTTTTGCATCGAGACTAGAAACCGGTGTTAATTTCGTGAGAACGTTTCGTCTTCATATTATAATATGTATATTTATGTCTCACACCCTATGTCTTGTTCGAATTTCACATGCAAAAGATTCACTTGTACAATGTCGGTGTTTAATTGGTATTGTTTTACAGCAAGCCGTTGGTTGTTGCGTGTCTGTATCTATTAAAAATGTATTATAATAAAACAAAGTCATAATAATATACGTACGTCTTTTTTATGGCTTAAAACATAAAAATAACAGTTTCAATTCAGTCGAAAGGAAAGCGTATCGCATCATTCATACAGTCATTAATGTTTCCTTGAAGTTTTTTCTTTTTTTTTTTGTGTATAAATATTAATCTTATGTTTTGATTATTAATTTTTAGTTAACACTTTCGCTTCGCACGCAATAATAATAACGTACTCACGTTTGTACATTATGTTTGTTGTAAATGCTGATCGTTTAGATGGATGCACTTTGGCAGTGAAATTAAATGTTGATTGATCGCTATTATCTCTTTTTTTGTGTTGTTGTACACTCGTCTTAGAAAATAGTGAGCAATTTATATTTTCTTGCTATATTCGATTGAAAAATATCGTAAAATAAAAAATATTTATATATGTATGTAGAGGCACTTTCAATTTTAATGCAGTATTTTCATTGTCTTTTCTGTTTTTCAATTTGAAATTAGCGAGCATTGTTGCGAACACAATATGACATTTCTTCATGTTCGTTATTATTTTATGTATTATTTTTGCCGTCGCGTGGAACTCGTAATAATTGGTTCGCAGACGATGTTTTATTTTATGCCATCAATCATTCGGTTGAGTACTTTATTATTTAAATTGAAATCTTGGGCTTTAGATGATCTATATAATTATTAATTAAATGATTGACGTCTCACTATGAGTGTGAAATCCTTCAGAATTCATACTTTCTTAAGTCTTTGTTGTTTATAGCAGGCAAAACTTCCATTATATTATATTCATGTAAATCAGACTCAATTTTCTAAATTGTAGCAACAGAAGAAACATTCGAACTCTTCAGAAGTGTCAGAGCATTTTCGAAAACTTCTTCAGGTTAATTTCATATCTCAATCTTATTATACGATTTATCGATCGTAGACTCGTAGCTACAAGCTAGCTATGTATGTAATAGTAGGTAGTAGGACATCTTTTATCAACATTTCATGTATCAATTTTTTCCCAGAATGATTTCAAAATTGAATTTGACAAAAAAATTCTTCGAAATTCCTTTTTTTTTAACCAAAACTAGGCCATTTATATCTTGATTTGGCACAGTAAAATCTCTATATATGTAGGGTGACCGCACGTCCCGTTTTGGCCGGGACAGTCCCGTTTTTTTCGTGCTTTGCGTTCGTCCCGTCGTTTTCAAAAACCTATTTGATTTGTCCCATTTTATCCATGTTTTTCCAAATCAATTTGTTTCCCAAAAACAAATATTATTCTATAAATATAAATTTACCTACAATATATACATAAATATTCATTCTGAAGTAACATTGAAATATTTCGTTACATGATTCATTTTACATGCTTCTGAAAAAAAATCACTTTGTGCTATTATTTTCATTATAATTATTTTTAAATAATTGTAAAATACAGTATTATATTATATTTATTTTTTATCTTGTTTAATTTTCTTCTTTCTTCTTAATGTACATATGTACGTTGTGGTAAAAGCTATATTTCTTAACAAAAAAAATTGAGGAAATCGACATTTTCAGTTGCACATAATTTTTGCAATTAAAATTTGTAGCCATTTTATTTTTTAATTTTACACGTTTCATAAAAAAACTGGCGCGTGAATATCAAATATTATACTAATTTTTTTATCTTGTTTCTATTTTCGAAACTTTGACCACTATGGTCTTTAAGCGGTTGTTTTATTGCTAATGTCGAAACTCCGTTATTCACCAAAATTCGCAATATATGTATGTATATAAATTTCGCGTCATGACATACGGTAAAAATGAATAGATAGCATTTGAAATCGAGCAGGCCACTTAAAATATAATAAAAGAATACAATACCCAATAGTTGCAAGAACAAACTGAACTTTCGCTATATAATAAACAAACCGCACTGACTACCACTGATGCTACCAATCATTGCATTGTGCAGATTGGCGTTAACGATTTGGTACACAACATTCGCCCAAAGTTTTCGCCGTTCAAACATAACGACAATGCTGACTGTAAATATTTACAATTTTTCCTCCAATGACGTACAAATAAAAAAACACACACATACACACGAGAGAGACTACAGCCACATGTGCTTTTACCGTTAATGACTTTCACCACGAAATTACCGGGTGTATCCCGGGCATGATAGTCGTGATACCACCGACATTTTGACACGGATAAATCGTCGGGATTTGTCGACACTCAAATGTGACCCAAACGTGCACCGAATTTCCAATTACCATTTGATGATTTTCCGATTGAAAAGTTCAATGCCCATTTAGGCTCAGTGATGTGTCGGTTCGGTTTAAACTGCCACTTTCTTCAAAATCATCGGTCACGGACGAATTAATGAAGCGATGCTTAGTCAAAGGGCGCTCTATACAACAAAGTGTAGTTTAATTACCAACAAGGTTGAAGATTTATTTGATTTTCACAGTTTTAATCTTCATTTTTTTAATGATAAGTACACGCATGGAAATATTTACACATTAAAACCTGGCGTACATACAAGACTAGTTTTTTTACCAATATTGGGACAGATTTGTATTTATGCAAGTTCAAAAGTCGGATGATTGATGAAAAAATATTTTTAAAATCGTTAAAAACACAGGATGAATGGCTGTTCTAGTTCTCATCCCATTTCATTGAAAATTACAAGGTCAAGTTAGACACATTTTTGGTATCCAATTTTATACGACATAATTACGTAAAGGTTCTACTGCCACTCTAGTTCATTAAACCTCAGTGCATCTAATGCCTGCCGTCTTTATTATATCAATGTTTCTTTCGAAACAATATCCTTCTATTGCGAAAATCCGTAAGATTTAAATGCAAATGACTTTACCGCAAATCTGCGCGCATTATGCAATGCGTTCGGTTCGCTATGTATTCGTATCGTAGCTTTTCTCGACTTAATGACTTTCGACTTAGGAACGCGTGACAGATTAATATTTATTTATTATTATTTATATCTGCAGTGTCTTTGTGTTCCATCGTCTTGCAGCTGCGTAATTAATTTCCTGCTTTTTACATGCATTTGCCATCGTTCCGTATCGGACGTATTGTTTCGATTTTCATTTCAAACTTTTATGTGCATATCTTATTTTGCCACTTGGGTCATTTTCCGGAAAACTTACACCACTTTCGATGCAAGACGCGCTCAATACGCTTCTCTAGTGAAAATTGACAGTGTAAACGTTTGATTTATCGTATGTGTAGGTACTTATTTTCGACTTACTTTTTATTAGTGTTTAAATAAGATTTAAATAGAGCTCAACGTGGCCGTCATCATCATCATCATGCCCTACGTCCGATTTTCTCTTTTTGATTCGTCTCGTACTCGTTCTAGTTACAACTGATTATTTAACGTACGTATGTATGTATGTACATACATATGTAAAATTTGTCATAGTTTCATGGTGATTATACTGTTAGGAATTTATTCATTCGGTTTGTCGACTTTAATTTTTAATTAATGATTTATGTTCTTGTATGCGATTTAAATTTTTTGCAAAATCATTAATTATTAATCGAGGTTTTTTTATTTATTATTTTGTAATTATTTCTTAGCACCGATATGCAATCCGACGGTAAAACAGTGGGCTATAAAAGTAATGAAAAAGCAAAATGAGTGTCACGACACTTCGTGGTTCTCGTTTCCTCGCGGATTCTACATTGACGTTCTCGTTTGTAATTCTTCACTCCAAATAATTATTTAACATGTTATTATAATGCTTATACGTTTTCACCGTAAAGTTACATTAACCTCCAAGCCGTTGTCTCGACTGTTTCGTGAATGTCATTTAATGCGAGTGCGTTAACCCGTTCTATGGTCAAATTTTCAACCATCTGTCGCTCTTTCTAAACCAAAACTTTCAAAGGCACTCTTCGATTTTCTCTTACGTGTAATTGGTATCATTTTTCTACATACTTTTATTATTATTAGAAGTCTGCTTGTCGTAGCCGTGGAGTTTCAGATTGTCAAATTTGCACATTTGATTCACGAGAAGTTTATTCTGTCTATTCATTAATATGTAGTTCATTTTTTTCACCATTTACACAGTTTTTCGGTTTTGTAATGATCATATCTGTGATCGAAAGATTGTATTAATTCAAATAAGCCTTTTTACTTTATCTATGTACGTATCAACAATAAAGTTTTGTGATCATGCGAAAATTGTAACTCGAGATTTTGATTGATTCGAACTCAGATTCGATCACTGATCACATTTTCATGATCTACAAAAAAATGAGCGTGTCTGTGTATTTTAGGGATTTTTTGAACACCATTAGTCCTATCAAGCTGAAACTTAGTATCAGTCACTAAAATTTTTATCAATACGACGCAAATTTTTAAGTTGAACGGAAATGGTACCTCCTCTTTCAGGTATCCTCTTTTGTTTAAGTTTTGGAATTATCTCCCAAACCGCTAACCGAATCAGACTGAAAATTTTTCACATGTAATAGAAATTTATTACACATTTAATATATAATATTACAATTTTAATTAATTAAACATCTCTTTCTTTGTTTTTTCACATCTTTTTAATACGCAAAACAGAATTAACTTGATTGTTGAATATATTTTTTTATCTCATGAAGTGCAGTTGAAATTATTTTGTTTTAATATTTTAATTATTATTGTTTCAGGTGAGACCATTGAGCATAGCGTATGATCGAGAGACGAGTCGTCTAGTCGGAGAACCGCTTAACACATTCTGGGCCGAATGTTACGAGGCTTGTAAAGCGAGTGCCCAATCTCGCGTTCAAGAGCAGATGTATTCCAAAGAACTGTTTCAGGTATTGAAATATACTAAGCCCAGAAGAAATTCTCCGTATGTGTGTTAAACTTCTTCTTGATGTATGAATTGCATTGCAGAGGCATGTGATAACTGCGTTTCGAACTCGTCGATCTGAAGATGCTCAACGGTATGCTGGAGTATTGGGACAACAACGGGCG